>NC_133658.1:817584021-817905559 GCF_037893015.1 Macrotis lagotis | reverse complement strand
AAAGACACTTAATTTCTCAATCCCCCCCCCCAGATAACTGTCTTTGTGACTATAAATTGCAAAAAGTGGCTGGTCTGCATCAGTTCAGGGAATTTCCTATCAGGAATTCTCTTATGTAAGTGAAATTTCATATCTTCAAAAAGGGAAGGAGGTTATGATCAAACAAGAGAAAGGGACGGCTAGGTGGTGCAGTGGATAGAGCACTGGCCCTGGAGTCAGGAGTACCTGAGTTCAGATTCAGCCTGAGACACTTAACAATTACCTAGCTGTGTGGCCTTGGGCAAGCCACTTAACCCCATTTGTCTTGCAAAAAAAAAAAAGCCTAAAAAAATAAAAATAAATAAAAGAAAAAGGGAACATAATGAAGTGTAAAAGGGGTAAATTTTGATTACATTAAAATAAAAAGTTTTTGCATAAATACAACCAATGCAACCAAGATTAGAAGAAATACACAAAGTTGGAAACAATTTTTACAACTAGTATTTCTGATAAAGAATTCAACTCAAAAATAAGGAGAAAAAGGAGTTAAATTTATAGGAATGCAAGTCATTCCCCAACTGATAAATGATCAAAGGATATGAACAGGTAGTTTTCAGATGAAAAAATAAAGTTAAATATAATGATATGAAAAAATCTTCTAAATCATTATTGATAAGAGAAATGTAAATTAAAACAACCCAGATTAAACACACACACACACACACACACACACACACACACACACACCAAACAAAAGAAAACAATGTTGGTAAGGATATGGAAATATGAGGCACTAATGCTTGTTGGAGGAATTGTGATCCAATCATTCTGGAAAGTAATTTGGAACTGATGCAGAGAAAAGATATAGAAAATTATGAATGTAGAAATTGGGCGGAGATGTGAATTGACTACCTCCTACTCTTGAGATGTAAATTGACTACCATGGAAAAGATATAGGGAATTATGATTAATGTAAAATTTATTGTAAATTAATGTAAAATTTGTATCTTGATCTCCTTAGGCTTCACCCTTTACCTAATCCAGGGTCCAGTAAAGGGGAAATTAATCCGCCTTTTGCCCTCAGGAAAAAGATAAACCTAAAAAATCTGGGTGGAACCTCTGCTCAGGGTCAATTTTCTCTGAGCAAGTCTTCTCTGACACCCTGGCTCAGTCAGCTCTGCTTTGACTGCTCTTTTGTCTCTGTCTTTCTATACCTACTATTTTCTTATGTGTTGTAACCTCTTCAATAATTTTTTGTTTTATTTCCACCCTTGCTCTCCTGAGTCTGAATAATGATTCTTCATAGGCAGATCCAAACTCAAGTAGCCAGAAGCCACATAATGGTGACCCAGTGAAGAGGAAATCTCTGCCCAGACTTGGGAAACTGGTGAGAAGCACACCCCCTTTTTTTTTAGATCCTTGATTTTTAGAATAGTAGGAAAGTTATTGGATCTCTAGCCCTCCTTCTATGTTTCCCTTTCTCCAGAAAAAAAAAAAAAAGTTGAGTTTTGAGTGGAGTCAGCTAAGGCATGGCATCAAACATGGCCCCTACACTCATCCCTTGTAGTGTTTTGCAGTAGCCCTTATGTGGTCCTGCCCTGTATTCTGTTCAGGATGACCAGTGAGTGTTGGCAGGACTGAGGTGTTTGAACCCCTACTGTGGAGAGGAAGGTTGTTAAGGAAGGACTGGAGTATATCCAATTTTGTTCCCTTATCTAGAAGTTTAGGAGAATTAAAACATCGGGAAAATTTGGCACCAAAGACGACCCCCCCCCCCCACCAGCTGTGTGCTTGCACCTTGGAAGGAATTAGATTTGACAAAAGCAAAACACCTGAGCTCCTGGAAATAATTATCTTTGGGTAGAACACTCTTTCTCTCTTTCTCTTTGAAATGCTCTCTCATTCCCTGCCACCCCTACCCTCTACAGTTGGGGGAGGGGAGAGGGAGAAGGAAAATTTTCCTTTTTAGAACTTCAAAACAAAAACATGTCTCAGATGCTTCACTGCCGGAAAGGTAAGATCAACAAAAACTTATTCTAGCCTCATTGTTTAAAATAGAGAACCCCCATGCCTTCTTCCTAGTTGGGGGGAGGGGTGGGCAAGGACCATGTTTTCCAATTTCAAGACCCATTCCCTTTTAAAGACATTAGCTGGACTGAGAAAGCCTCACCCTTGGGAGGGGGAAGGGGAAAATGAATAAATTGACTGAGAAGCCTCATAGTCAGTTTGTTAAGGAAAAAAAAGGGGGAGAGATAACTTTTTCTGGGATTAAGAAATTCAGATTTCATCTTTTAATTTAACCTGTACTAAAATAAGTAATATCTCTAATAGAGTAACTGGATTTGAACTTTATAAAGTTACTTAAGAATGTATTAATTTTAACTATTACTTGGCTACTTAAAAATCTTGATGTGTGTGTATATATATATATATATATATGTATATATATGTTTTTGTATTGGCCAGGGTATCCAACAATCTCACTTTTGATAAATTTGAAATCTTTCTACAAAAGAGTTGTTTCTGTGTGTTTGCGCCTGTGTCTGTGTGTATGTGTGTAATTCAGATCTGAAATAGTTAAAATTACCTGAGTTAAATGTTACTCCCTTTAGTTTGGGTTTTGAATTTAATTGCTTAAAAATAAAATCTGAGTGCTAAATGAGAGTAATTTAGTCACCTTTGAAAGTTCTATAACAAGTCTTGAGAATTTATATGTTATTAAGAAGGAAAATATAATTGGGATAAATTTTATGTCAAGGAATTTGGGAATATTGAATCATATAATATATTTACTGATTTCTCTTGGGAGAGAGAAATATTGTACTACATTTTGTAATCTGATTTGCTTTGATGTTAAATCAAATAATAATACATTTATAATACATTGTTAACAATCTCACAGGTCTTTTGTTGGTAAAAGGAAGAAAATTTTAATAATATTTGTCTCATCATCTATCATCACATGTTTATGGAAGGGAATATATACATACATATGTATATGTATATAGGTATATATATGTGTTTTAGGTATATATATGTTATTTGAAAATAAGGTATTTTAGGTATATATATATCTGTTATTTGAAAATAAGAAAATATATTATCATTGTTTAGTATTTATAGCATTTTGCTTTGGTTTTAAGGGGAATGAGATATTTAAATAAGAATCTTATGTTAAACGTAAATTAGTAATGAATGTTTAATTTTAAAGAAGTCATGGTAACTGCAGGAAGCTCTGACTAATGAACAAATAGCAATTGTATGGTTTCACTTTAAGGTAACTTATTGATGAATAGGATATTCTTTTTAAAAGAAATAATATTTATAGTGTTTGGTTTTCTTATGAACATGTAAGCAATTTGAATACTGTAATGTTAAAGACAGGAATTAAGATGTGATTACTTTGAAGGGGTGGTAAGGGAAGTATCACAAATTATGACCCCTTCTGGGATAAATCTATGGATTCATGCATGATAACTCATGTTGTTAATTGACTTGAATGCCTGGTTGTTTTTACTATTGTTTTATTGCATTGGAATCAATAACACATGTTAGAAATTTAGGGTTACCTAAGATGTCCTAATGCATCTTTAAAGGATTCTGAAAGTAATAATTTGTAAAAGTTTATGTATAGAAACATATATATATATATATATATATGTATATATATATATATATATATATATATGCAAACCAGGAATAAACTGCTTATTTGTTTTGAGGGAAAAGCACCTATGTATGTAACATGAGGAAGAGGAAGATAAAATAATGCTGATGATTTGAGATTTCTCTGTGGCAATCTCTAGCCAATTTTTGATATGAGCATTATGGAGATGATGCAAAACCTCCTAGCCAAAAAGAGATGTTTAGTTATTTTAAACATCATTAGTAACTAAATGGGTTCATTGCAAAAGATTGATTTCATAACAATATGAATTAGGATTATTGTGTTTTTACATCTCAATCTGTTTATTGTATTTCATTTATAGCACTCTCCTTAGGTACTTTAAGCAACAATTGAATTATGATTTTTGTTTCCCTGGATCTTTTATATACCAAATTACAGCCTGGCACTCTCTTGGTTCTCCTTAGTACTCAAGCCACCTGAAGCTCTGGTTATAAGTAATTGCTGTATTACAAGTAATTGGTAATTGATCTGCCTGATACAGGTATGATAAAATAGAAAGACAATATGTCTGTGAAGCCATTTAGCCCTATGGGGTTTTATGTTAAATGTTGCAAATGAAATAAGTGACCTTTGAAAGAACAACCCTAGCCTCAACTGGGGTAGCATTCTCTTAAAGGAATCCTTTATCTGGCTCCTTGAAAAGGACTGTCTGTATGACTTCATAAGGGAACATGCCCTTGAGTCCCTCTCTGCTCTGTAATAGCAAATTGCTATGCTCATTCCAGGTGATTCATAATTAAATATGAGAGTGAGCTATTGAAACTCTATTTTTGAGGAAAAGAAATATCAGTATGCTTGCTTATATCAGGATAATGCCTATTGGCATATTTTTCTAACTGCTTTAAAAGAGAGATCCATTCTTCAACTGGAATTTTGCTCATTCTAA
Organism: Macrotis lagotis; assembly: GCF_037893015.1. Lineage (NCBI taxonomy): Eukaryota > Metazoa > Chordata > Mammalia > Peramelemorphia > Peramelidae > Macrotis > Macrotis lagotis. The sequence continues at coordinate 817,901,006 of NC_133658.1, read as the reverse complement.
ACATGACCAAAGTTAAAATTGAAAATTTTGTTGCAAATTGCTTTTTTGGACACATGCAGTTTTTAAAATGCTTATTCAGTACATTTGTTTATACTATTTTTGAATTTTGTTTACACCTTATGTGGCATCCATTAATGAATCCATGTTATATTGAAACCCATGTTCTAATAAAAGGTATTTTGATACTGGCTTCAGATGATAAAGTATAATTCTTGCCCCTTATAGACTTCTAGTTTTTTTTGTAGCTATTAAACCTCTGTTAAATAGCCTTCTCTGTTTCAATATCTCTGATTTTTGCTGGCTCAATTTTTTCCTTAAGTTTTGTTTCTCTAGCTTTATATCTCCAAGACCAGCCACTGCAGGATGCCATCCAGCTGTTCCAGTCAATCATTCTCCTCAATGAAGTCCTTGCCAAATAGATGCTGAAAGGCCCAGAAGCATCTGGGTCTCGAATAATTTTGAGGGGGGACTGATGCTGAGAAAAGATGTGGAGAATTATGAATATAGAAATTGGGTGGAGATGTAAATTGACTGCCACCTACTCTGAGATGTAAATTGACTACCATGAAAAAGATAGAGAGAATTTTGATTGTAATGGAAACAAAATTAGTAACCTTAAAAGCTGCTAATCTTGTCAAATTGGGTGGAGATTCCAATTCTTGATGTAAATCAACTACCATTGATTCATTGTTTAATGTAAAATTTGTATCCTGATCTCCTTAGTCTTTACCTTCTCCCAGGTCCAGTAAAGGGGAATGGAATACAACTTTTGTACTCAGGTTAAGGATAAGTCTATACAAACCTGGGTGGGACCTCGGCTCAGGGGCAGTCTTCTCTGAGCCAGTCTTCTTTGACTCCCTGGCCCTTGTTTCTCTCTCTCTCTCTCTTTCCATACCTACCATTTTCTTTTGTGTTGTAACTTCTTTAATAAATTTTTTCTTTATTTTTACCCCTGTTTTCCCAAGTCTGAATAATGATTCCTCATAGGCAGAAAAGAATTCAAGTAGCCAGTGGCCACAGTTATACATGAATAATCTATATCATATTATTTGCTTTCAATGGGAGCGGGGAAGGAAAGGAGGGAGAGAAAAAATCATCGTGTAATTCAAAATCTTACAAAAAAATATGAATGTTAAAAACTATCTTTGCATGTAGTTGGAGTAATAAATAAATAAATAAATTTAAATTAAAAGAAATTACAAATCTTCCCTCTGGAATTATATACATAAAAGTCTTTGCAATCTGTGAAATATTTTATGTTTCTGAGGCAACTAGCGACACAGTGGACACAGCACTATGACATAAATCAGGATAATCTGAGTTCATAATCTGGCTATGTTTCTCTGGGCAAATCCCTTGACTCCAGTTAAATTTTCCTTAGTCTCCTCAATTGTAAAATGCATGTAATACTAATACCTGCTTCACAAGATTGTCATGAGGATCAAATGGGATAATTGTAAAAGTGCTTAGCTATGTCTGCTATATAGTAAATGCTATACAAATGTCACCTTCCCTACGCTATTTTAAGTGTCCATTATTACCCATTATATGTGTCCATTAAATTAAAAGTGTCCTGTTAAAATCATCCTCATATCTGATAGAATTCAAAAAGAAATCAGTCCCAAACAATTCACCAGCATAGTTTTGTCAGTTCCATCAACCAGATCACATCTTGCTAGGTATTTGTTAGGTACAAAAGTTTTGCAAACCTCAGTGACGAGTTACGCAGTTTCCATCATTTCCTTGCATAGGTTTAATTGATCACTAAAACTGGTTTCCCAAAAAATAACTTTTTTTTTATTTCTGCTGACAGTGACTTGGTTTTAAATTATCATCATCATCTCTTCCATTTCCATAAACATGACAGCCATTAAAAAAATGTCAACACAATGCTGACTAAGTTCAAGCAGATTTCATTTTTGAAGGCTGTTTGATTCAAGCATTAGATTTTATGTGTTTCATAGGTACCAACAGTATTTAAACCATTTGTAGTTACATTTGTCAAATCCAATGGTATGGCCCTATAATCAGTCTTTATCACAATTCTGTGAAGTGACATATATGTTTCTTCCAAAGTGGATGTGTTTGCTCTCGGATTGTCTATCCTCTTCCTACTTTTAATGCTACTAGTGAGGCATCTATGTTTAATATTGTTTGGGTTTTTGTTAAGATATTTTCCATATTGGTTATCGTCCATTATATACTTGATGAAACATGAATACATAGTGAATTACATAATGCATGATGGGATTTATGATTTTTGTCAACATAGAGATCTTCTAATTCTTAAGAAAGGAATTATATAGATATTGATTACATTAAGTGTCTTATTTCCATTTACCTTTGATTTTTATATTCCAGGAAATCTCAATATATTCAACCACAATAATCTCCTTGATTGCTTAAAAATATAAAGTGTCTTGACTGATAGATAACAATTGTAAATGTCACCTTCATCATTTCATTTAATTTAACTTCCAGGATTCAAGTTCAAATCTTTAATTGTTAACTTTCCCAAATATATATTAAGAATTTTTCCCTTAGAATTTCCAGTTTGATACTATTTAAAGAAGACTTAAATGAGTTTAAGGACTAACCTAGAGATAACTAGATGCCTTGGTGGATAGGGTGCCAAGTTAGGAAGATTCAAGTTCATATCTGGTCTTAGGTACTAACTGAGTGACTCTGGGTATGTTTATGCTTAATATTGTTTGGGTTTTTGTTAGAATACTTTCCATATTTCTATATTAATCTATTATACACTTCTGAAAGTACACACTAGAAGGGAATTATATAGCTATAGATTTCTATAAATGTATTATTTCCCATTTAGCTTTGATTTTTGGATTCCAGGAAGTCTCAATACATACACCCACAATAATCTCCCTGATGGCTTAAAAAATATAAAGTGCCTACTTCAATTTCTTAAACTCTAAAATAGAAATTATAATAACACTTACCTCCCAGTGTTGTCACTCATATAGAGTTTTGGTTCTAGTTCTTTAATTTGGAAGTCATAGTTTTATTTAGGAGAGAAGATAATGGATTAAAAACCACAATGAATTTAATCTCTGAAAAAATATCATATTTTATAAGAATCACTTTTCTTATTATTGTTTTAGCATCATGTATTTTAATAGATAATTTCTATGTGAAAACCTAATGCTCTATGATTCTCTCTGTTCTTGGATCTCTTTTGTATATTTTCAATGTCCAAAGAACTCATTGGTGTGGCACTGAGTCAAAGTGTTTATGATAATAAAAGCATTAAGGTTATTGCAGCATTTTAAAAGAAACTTGTTCAATAAAGACCACACTGATAATAAATTTCTTTAAACTTCTGGGAATGTTTGGCATACCATTCTTGTTCCTACATTAATGTACTGCTATCTTAGTAAATATACATACATATTTAGTGACATAAGATGTGAATACTTTGCATAAGGAACATAATAAGTGTAATAATTTGATAGGGTCAGTAGTGTTTTTATCTTTTGGTAAGACTCAAAAGATACTTTCTGCTGAAAAAGGTGGGGTTGGATTTATATCTGAGAAGTTGATAAAGTGCTTTGTTAATAAATCTTGTGCCAAAGTGAGACCATTTGAGCCAATGGATCTTATCTGTTCCCACTGCTTTTTCGTTTTGCTGAAAATCTAGAGATTTAGAGAAGTAATTGTTCTATTGTTCATTAAAATAACTGCATGCAAATTTTGTTTCTCTTTTGACCCAACAATTTTCATTGTGTTGAAAGATTTTTGATCACAAATAAAACCAGAAAATTTCCACATCCTTCTCCTTTGGGGTATTCCCTCTGCTTTGATTTTATTGCTTCTCTAGTGTCCTTGGTAAGGTTTATGATTGGTGGTATGTTTTTATTTTGTTTCTGGTTCTTGGATTTTCTAAAATACATATGCTATTTTTAAAAATTAAAAAAATAGGGGGCAGCCAGGTGGCACAGTGGATAGAGCACCGGCCCTGGAGTCAGGAGTACTTGAGTTCAAATCTGGCCTCAGACACTTAATAATTACCTACCTGTATGTCCTTGGACAAGCCATTTAACCCCATTGCCTTGCAAGGAAAAATCCTAAAAAAATTAAAAATTAAAAAAATGTTTATTTTTTCCAATTACATTCAAAGGAAACTTTCTACATTTATTCTTTTGCAAGCTTGTGGGTTCCACAGTTTTTTACCACTCTCCCTTCCCTCCCCATACCTCATGGCAGCAAACAATTTTAAATAGGCTGAACACATAAAATTATGTTTAACATATTTCCATATTAGCTACATAATATTCTGAACACACTATTCTGCCAATTGCTTCAATGTCAATATGAATACATAGTGAATTACATAATACATGAAGAGATATATGATTTTTGTCAACATGGAAATCTTCTAAAAATAGGAATTTCTTCTACTGATATAGATTATATTTTATCTTGGATTTAGTAGATAAGACCTTAGCCTAAGATAAGGAGTTCACTGAAAACTATTGAAGTTAAGTAACTTGCTTAGGGTCACAATGCTAGTGTCAGAGGTAGAATTTCAACATAGTTCTTGTCTCTCAGCCTATCATTCTGAAGATGACATCATTCTCCCTCTTTAGTAACACTTTTTTTAAAAAAAAAATTTAGGGTTTTTTTTTTACAAAGGAATGGGGTTAAGTGACTTGGCCAAGGCCATACAGCTAGGTAATTATTAAGTTTCTGAATCCAGATTTGAACTCAGGTGCTCCTGACTCCAGAGCTGGTGCTCTATTCACTGTGCCACCTAGCTGTCCTGCTATTTAGTAATACTTTTGAAGTATGTTACAGATTTATTAGGTAAAATTTGCATCCTGGGACCAAGATCTCTACTTTCCTTTATTTAGTTCATTTTCTTAGTGATATCTGAGGACAGATATTTAATTGTTTCCTTCCTTATGTTTGATGTTATGATATACTGGGCACCTCTACAAAAATTCTTCCTTTACTATGGATGTTCTCTATGACATTCATCTTAATTATTTTTGCTAAGGCTACTAGTACTACTAATAGTAATGACACCCACCAGCTATCTAGAAAGTTGTGGCCTATGGTCTAAAATTATTCTTCAAAAATTCTTTGCTATATAGGTGACAAATACTTATACTAATAATATCTCAAAATGTTCTGGAGACCTCAGTCAATAAATTATACTGGAACTCAACCACTATCACAGATTGTGCTATTTCACACAATCATCCAGAGCTAGCATTGATTCAGAAAAAAAGACTTATGAACAACATTTTAAATAGATGTCACTATCCCCAATAGGAAAAGTCTCCGAAAACTATTTGGAACAAAAAACTTTCAAAATATAGACCCTGACTGAAGAGATCAAAATTGAGTAGGAAGTCAGGGAAATGTATATCATTCTTGTTCTCTGTCTGCTACTGGAGTTACACTGATTGTGCTTTTAGTGGCTCTACAGAGGGTGTTTATATTTTAATGCTTTATTGAAACAGAAAACTCAATAATTTTATACATCTCTGCACTAGTTCATAAAATATTCAGTATAAAAGAATAAAAATGATTTGTCCCAGGACAGCTTCTCTCTGAATCTCTTTGAAAAAGATGCAAAGAATGAGATAATTAATAATGATAATAATTTTGTTGCTATTCTGTTTTTCTTTCATGTCTATCTCTTCATAACCCCATTTGGGGTTTTCTTGGCAGCTATATTGGGTTGATTTGCCATTTCCTTTTTCATCTTATTTTATATGAGAAACTGAGACAAACAGGAATGAGTGACTTGCTCAGGGTCACATAGTAAGCTGTGTGATTTGAACTCAGGAAAATAAGTTTTCCTGACTCCAGGCCTAGGGTGCTATTCATTGTATCATCTGAATGTCCCTAATGATGATAATAATAATAATAATGATAATGAAAAAACTGTTATCTCATCTGAGAATTCCCTTCAATAATAAAAATGAGAGTACACTCAAAACTCATTCATATTTTCCCATAAGTTCATCACAAGGGGTTTACCCAACTTACTTAAGTCACACCTTACCTGTCTCCTAACATGGTAAGGGACAGGAGAGCATTCACTCTAGCATGCCATCTTTCAGCTCCAATCTTGCCACATGGCCTATAGGTTTAAAGTCAGTAAAACCTGGATCAAATCTAGCCTCAGTTGTTTAATGCTGGACAAGTCACTTAAGTTTTGCTTGCCTCAGTTTCCTTAAGTATAAAGGGTGATAATAACTTCAGCTTCCTCTCAGGGTTGTTGTTGTGAGGATCAGATGACATATTCATGAAAAGCACTTGCTAGGCATGGTAAATAGTAGAGACTATACAAATGCTTATTTTCTTCTCCCAAACCCAGCCTCTCTTCTTCAGTTCCTTGATTGCAACCACTAATAATGAGAAAAAGACATGGAGGGCAATTAGGAAGACTGATCATTAACTATTTAAGCAATTAACTAAAAATCAAAAATAGTAGATTTACAAACAAGATTGACAAATCAACTCTCAAAACTACATTTTAAAGTTTAACAAAAGTAAATCAATTTTCACAACAAAGAAACCAAAAGAACCTAGAAAGATTCTTAGTCAGCAAACATCTGATTTATTTGCTAAACAGGGAGATGAAGGCTAATGATAATACTTGGAATATAACATGTAAAATTGCCTGTAAAATGATTCAAAGAAAGGTTTGGGATGATTATAAGCAGTATTATCCCACAAAGAATAGGCAAGCAATGGAGCATAAAAATAGTTTCATGACAGCTTAGCAAGATATTTAACTAAGCAAAGTCATCCCAAGGGCATTCAAAGATGAAAATTAAGGGAACTACAAAACAGAGGGAAAATGGAAAATGTTTACATAGGTTGTTTTAATAAATTGTTTTCTCTATCAACAATGGTAGAAATACCATGGTTGAATCTTACTTCACTGTCCTTGAATTGCTTATAGAGGAAGTACAAATAGAACTAAGGATAATGAAGATGGAAAAAGCAGTTAAATATAGGTAAATAAATATATATTAAATTATCTACTTTTCAATGTGTTGATTATAATAAAATACTTAAATTTCAGAAATTTAAATTATATAAATCCATTTCTATAAAAAAGGAGACCAAAAAAATGTAGACTTTTTTAAGTCAGTATATAGTTGATTTACATAACAAATAGATAATGTGATCACCAAAAAAAGCAGTAGGATTTTTTGTAAAATCATATTGAAAAGAATGATAGGACATGAACCATATAGTTTCATAAAATCTTCATATGTTGTACATTATAATAAAATTTATTTCTATCTTATAATCATAACTTGGCATCTACATTAAGAAAAGTTCATTGGATTAACTAGTTATATAACTAAAATATTAATTAGGAGATTTACTTTTATTGCAGCTTGCTAATTTTACTACTGCAATCTAAGAAGAGCTAAGGAAACAAATCAAATGTAGGCATAGAGGGTTTAGGAACATTTGGTATTAGTTATAGAGAGTTGGCTATGTTTATATTTCTTACAGTTCTTTATTATATCTGCATGTACAACTAGCTTTTATCTTTTAATTATATTTTATTTTTCCATATACATGTTATGAAAGTTTTTTCAACATTTGTTCTTGTGCATATATATATATGTATATATTTAAGTTACAAAATTTTCTTCCATTCTCCATTCCCACCACTCTCTCCTTAGCAGTGAACACTCAAGTTAATATTGTACATTAACATTTGTGTTAAACATGTTTATAGATTAGTCATTTTTGGTATAAGGAATTAGGATCAAGGGAAAGAAATACATAGAGATATTTTTATAAGATTGAGAAGGGACTTTTTTTGGTTTGGTTTGGTTTGGTTATTTTGTTTTTGTTCCTCTAGGTGGGGATAGCATTGTTCATAGCTAGTCTAGTAGGGTTGTCCTAACTCTCTGAATTGCTGAGAGGAGCTGCTTCCATCAAGGTTGAGCATCTCAAAATGCTGATGTTCATGTGTAAATTGTTCTTTTGGTTCTGCTCTCTTCCCTCAGATCCTGTAATTCTTTCCATACTTCTCTAGAGTTCGACCATTTATGGTTTCTTATAGAACAATAATTTTCCATAATATTCACATACCATAACTTGTTTAACCATTCTCCAATTAATGAGTATCCTCTCAATTTCCAATTCTTTGCCACTACAAAAAGAGCTGCTATGAATATTTTGGAACATGTAGGACTTTCCCTATTTTTTATGATTTCTTCTGGATATAGGCCTAAAATTGGAATTGCTAGGTCAAAGAGTATGAACAGTTTTATTGGTCTTTGGGCATAGTTCCATGGAGAACTATGCTCTCCAAAATACTTGGATCACCACCTGCATACATTAATGTCCCAGTCCTCTCACAATCCCTCCAACATTGATCATTTTCTTTTTTTGTCATCTTAGCCTTTCTGATAGGTGAGAGATACTTTAAATGTGCATTTCTCTAATCAATAATTATTTGGAGCATTTTTTCATATGATTATATATGGATTAAATTTTTTATTTGAAAACTATCTATTCATATCCTTTGACCATTTATCAATTGGGGAAATGACTGATAACCTTAAAATTTGATGCAATTCGCTATATATTTTAAAAATGAGACTATCAGTATTCCTAGTTTTGAAGATTGTTTCTCAGTATTCTGCTTTCCTTCTAATTTTAACAGCATTGATTTTTTTTTAGTGCAAAGCATTTTTAATTTAATAAAGTCAAAACCATTCATTTTGCAGCTTATAATATATTCTATTTCCTGTTTGGTCATTAATTTGTCCCCCTTCCACAGATCTGACAGTGTATTTCTTGGTCTATCTATGGTGTTGCTCTTTAGGTCTAAATCCTATACCCATTTTGACCTTATTTTGGTAAGAGGGTGTGAGATGTAGGTCTATACTGAGTTTTTGATGTACTTTTTTTCCAGTTTGTCAAATAATGAGTTCTTACCTTTGGCTATGTCAAAACTTTAGACTGCTGTAGTCATTTACTGCTATTTCTTTTGAACCTATCCTAATCCACTGATCCATTACTCTATTTCTTAACTTGTACCAGGCAGTTTTTGTGACTGACTCTTTATGGTATAGTTGTTGATAGACCTAGGCCAAGTTAGGTAGAGCTTCCTTTATATATTTTTTTCCATCAGATTCCTTGATATTCTTGATCTTTTATTGCTTTAGATGAACTTTGTTACTATTCTTTTCTAGACTGGTAAAAATAGTTATTTTTTTAGTTTGATTGGTATGGCAATACTGAATAAGTAATTGAATTTGGGTAGAATTGTCATTTTTTATTATATTAGCTCAACCTAACCATGAACAATTGACATTTTTCCAGTTATTTAGATCTGATATTACAATTGTGTTTATACAATTTCTCAGTTTGTCTTCGGAAGTAGATTCCCAAGTATTTAATGTGGTTTACAGTTACTGTAAATGGATTTCTCTTTCTATTTCTTGCTCTCGGGCTATGTTGTTCATCTATAGAATTGCTGTTGATTTACATGATTTTATTTTATATCCTGCTACTTTGCAGAATTTTTTAATTGTTTCAAGGAGTTTTTAAGATTTCTTGGGTTCTTCAAAATATACAATCATATCATCTGCAAAGAGTGAAAGCTTTGCTTCCTCATTTCCAATTCTGATTCCTTCAATTTCTTTTTTTTCTTCTCTTATTGCTGCAGCTAGCATTTCTAATACTATATTGAATAGTAATGGTGATAATGGGCATCCTTGGTTCAGCCTGATCTTATTAGAATTGCTCCGAGTTTATCTCTATTACAAATACTATTGCTGATGGTTTTAGATATATATTACTTATTATTTTAAGGAAAACTCCATCTATTTCTAAACTTTCTTGTGTTTTTAATGGGAATGGATGTTATATTTTATCAAATGCTTTTTCAGCATCTATTAAGATAATTATATGATTTCTGTAGGTTTTCCTATTGATATTTTCAATTATGTTGAGTGTTTTCCTAATATTGAACCATCCCTACCTACCTGGTATAAATCCTACCTGATCATGGCATATTATTGTAGTAATAGCTTGCTTTAGTCTCAGTGCTAAAATTTTAAGATTTTTGCAACAATTGGTTTATAATTTGTCTATTTTGATTCTTCCTGGTTTAGGTATCAGCACCATGGTGGTGACATAAAAGGAATTTGAAAGAACTCCTTTTTTAAAAAAATAGTTTATGTAAAATAAGAATTAATTGTTCCTTAAATGTTTGACAGAATTCACTTGTAAATCCATCTGGATCTGGAGACCTTTTCTTTGGGAGTTTCTTTTTTCTGAAACAGGGTTATTTAAGTATGTCATTTCCTCTTCTGTTAATCTGGGCAGTTTGTATTTTTGTAAATATTCATCCATTTCATTCAGGTTATCAAAGTTATTAACATACAATTCAGCAAAGTATCTCTGAATTATCTCTTTAATTTCCTCCTCATTGGTAGTTAGCCCATACTTTTCATTTTTTGATACTGGTAATTTGGTTATTTTCTAATTTTTTTGATAAAACTCAAGGTTTATCTATTTTATTTATTTCTCTATAAAACCAACTCTTATTTTTATTTGTTAGATTAGATTATTTATTAGGTTAGATTATTTATTAGATTAGAAAATTTCCCTAGATTTTCAGAATTTCTAATTTGGTATTTAATTGGGGATCTTTAATTTTTTCTTTTTCTAACTTTTTTAGTTGCATACCCAATTCATTGCTCTCCTTTTTCTCTATTTTATTTATATAAGCATTTAGAGATATACCGTTTCCCCTAATTTTAATTGCATCATGGTCTGAGAAGTGTGCATTTATTATTTCTGCCTTTCTGCATGTGATTAAAAGGTTTTTTTATGCCCTAGTACATGTTCAATTTTGGTATAGGTGCCATGTACTGTCAAGAAAAAGGTATATTCTTTTCTATCCCCATTAAGTTTTCTCCAGAGGTCTCTAAGATTTCATTAGCCATCTTAACCCTCTTCTTGTTTATTATGTGGTTAGATTTATCTAGTTCTTTTGCCCAAAGGGCAACAAAAATGTGCATACCCTTTGAACCAGCAATACCACTACTGGGTCTATACCCTGAAGAAATGATGAAAAAGGGTAAAAACACCACTTGTACAAAAATATTCAAAGCAGCCCTGTTTGTGGTGGCAAAGAATTGGAAATTAAGTAAATGTCCATCAATTGGGGAATGGCTTAGCAAACTGTGGTATATGTATGTCATGGAACTATTGTTCTATTAGAAACCAGAAGGGATGGGAATTCAGGGAAGCCTGGAGGGATTTGCATGAACTATGCTGAGTGAGATGAGCAGAACCAGAAAAACAACCTTGATGGACTTGCTCATTTCATCAGTGCAACAATCAGGGACAATTTGGGTCTGTCTGCAATGAAGAATACCATCTGTATCCAGAGAAACAACTGTGGAGTTTGAACAAAGTCCAAGTTCTATTACCTTAAATTTAGAAAAAAAAGAACTGATATCTTATTGTCTGATCTTGTTATCTCTTATACTTTAAGTTTCTTCCTTAAGGATATGATTTCTCTCATCACACTCAATTTGGATCAATGTACAACATGAAAACAATGTAAAGACTGGAAAATTGCTTTCTGGGGGGGTGGGGGAGGGAAGTAAGATGGGGGAAATTTTTAAAACTCAAAATAAATAAAATCTTTAATAAAAAAAGATTTATCTAGTTCTGAGAACAGGAGGTTGAGGTCCCCACATTATTAAACTTTTGCTGTCTATATCTCTTTATAATTCACTCAGTTTTTCCTCTAGGAATTTGGATGCTATATTATTAGATGCATACATGTTTAATAATGATTTAGTTTCATTATCTATGGTACCTTTTAAGAAGATGTAGTTTCCTTCCTTATCCCTTTTAATGAAATCTATTTTTGCTTTTGCTTCATCTAAGCTCAGGATTGCTATCTCTGTCTTTTTTTATTTCTGCTAACACATAATATATTTTGCTCCACTCTCTTATTTTCACTCTGTGTATATATTTCTCTGCTTCAAATGTGTTTCTTGTAAACAACATATTTTAGGATTCTGGTTTTTTAATCCATTCTTCTCTCTGCTTCCATTTTATGGGACAGTTCATCCCATTCTTTATATAACTCTATGCTATCTTTCCCCATTTTTGTTTTTCGTTTTCCTATCTTCTTATTCCTCCTCACCAAAATTTACTCTTTCTCTCCTTTAACCCTTTAAAATTTAACTTTCAGTTTATTTTCATTTATACCTTCACTTTCCCTTTTATCAGGCCTTTCTTCCCTTATCTTTCCTTTCCCCCAGCCCCCCCACCCCACCCCTTCCCTGTAGAGTAGGACAGATTTTTAAATCCAAGTGGAAATGTATCTTATTCCCTCTCTGGTCCAAATCTACTGAACAGAATTTATTTAGTGTTCACACCCTCGCTTCTTTCCCTCTAAAATTATAAATGTTTGTGCCTCTTCACCTGGTGTTATTTATTACTCAAGTGCTTTTAATCAGGTATTACAAATCACAGCTTCATTGATTTCTTGATAAACTCAAAATGTTATCAAAGTACCATCACAGATTGGTCGATTGATAGCTTGGTTGTTTGATCAGGAGCATTGTCTCAAAGTCACTAAGCACCCCTCCCCTCTTCAATCTCAATAAAACTATACTTTTCAAGAGTCTTGAATCACATCAAATTATAATCATTTTTTACTTTTCTCCTTTCAAGTACCCTCCAAGGATACATAATCCTCATGAGCCAAATTATCATCCAAAAACAAATCATTTACCATGGAAACAATGTAAAGACTGACAAATTGCCTTCTGTGGGTGGTGGGGGGAGGGATGTAAGATTGGGGGAAATTGTAAAACTCAAAATAAATAAAATCTACAAAGACAAATCATTTCATGAACTACATGTACCCCTTCCCCCAAGTCTATTTTCTCCCACACTTTCTCCCCCCCTCTCCAACCAGGATACTTAAACCCTTGTTAAGTAAAGTATGGATTCAATCTAACCCTCAATTAACTATAAGGTCTCACTTAAGAACTATACAATTGATTGTAAATTATGAGAGACACTGACTCAGGACTGCCCAGTTTATGATGCCCTCATCAGAGAAAGTGCTAAACTTTGTGAGCATAGCAGAATTAAAATAGGTCAAAGGTTACTGAGACATAAATTTAAAGTAAACACCCCTGCTTTTCATTCAGGAATTTTGTCTCAAACATAGTGATGTCATCTTGGAACTCTTCAATGGAGAGACAAGACCAAACCATATTCATATCCTCTAAACCCAATCTCTTCGATTATATTTGACACTTTAATTATCCTAAGAGAAGTCCAATTCTGAAGAGGTATAATAAGTATTATATAACTTTCTTTTTAGGGTTATATATACGATTTTATGATCTTGACTAACATTTGTTTTATTCTGTTTTGTTTTTTCCTTCCCCTTTTCATTTATCTTTTATGCATCTCCTGAATTGTATGTTTGGTGATTGAATTCTCTATTCAGTTCTGGTTGTTTTTTCAGGAAATTTTGGAAGTCCTCTGTTTTGTTGAACATCCATCTTTTCCTCTAACAATATATGCTGAATTTTTCAGGGCAGTAAAGTTTTTATTGTAATCCAAGGTCCTTCGCCCTCCTATATATGATATTACAGGTCCTCTGGTCCTTTAGTTAAGACAGATAGGTCCTGTGTGTGTGTGTCTGATTGTGTTTCCTTTGTATTTAAATTGTTTCTTTTATGCTATTTACAGTATTTTCTCCTTTATTTGAGAGTTCTGGAATATGGCTATAACAGCCCTTAAAGTTTTTATCCTGAGGTCTCTTTCTAAAGCTGTTCTGTGTATTCTTTCAATGGCTAATTGTCTTGTTCTAGCAGATTTGGACAGTTTTCCCTGATACTTTACTTCATGATGTCTTTCAGGTTCTTTTTATGATCTAAGGTTTTAGGAGTCTAATGATTCATAGATTATCTCCCTGGATCTATTTTCCAGGTCATTTATTTTTCCTAAAACATACTTTATGTTTTCTTCAATTTTTTTCAGCTTTTTATTTTGTTTGATGGAATCTTGGAGTCACTCATAGATGCACTGGTTTCTGTTTGTTCAATTATAATTTTTAAAATTTTATATTCTTCAATCAACTTTTGTGTTTATTTTTCCAGTTAGTTATTTTTACTTTTAAAGGAGTTGAATTCTTTGGTCAATTTTTCATTGGTTTTCTGCATGACTCTCTTTTCTTTTGTCCAGTTGTCTTCTTCCTCTTTTCTTGGGCTTTTAAATTATTTTCAATGAGTTTTTGAATTTGAATCCAATTCATAGATTCTTTTGGTACTTCCATTGTGAGTAATTTTTCACTGATTTCCTCTTCTGACATGGCATTGTTATCATCTATCTGCAAAGTAGTTTTCTTTCTTTTTTAATTATTAATTAATTAATTTTTTAATTTGACAGTTTTCCCCTATTCCCATTTCCCTCCTGCCCTACCCCCCACAGAAGGCAGTCTGTTAGTCTTTACATTGTTTCCATGCTATACATTGATCTATGTTAAATGTGTTGAGAGATATATCATATCCTTAAGGAAAAAAATATGAGATAGCAAAATTACATAATAAGATAATTAATTAAAGGTAATAGCCTTTGGTCTTTGTTCAAACTCCACAATTCTTTTTCAGGATACAGATGGTAGTCTCCATTGCAGATATTGCAAAATTGTCCCTGATTGTTGCACTGATGGAATGAGAAAGTCCGTTAAAATTGATCATCAGCCCCATATTGCTGTTATGGTGTACAATGTTTTTCTGGTTATGCTCATCTCCATAACATCAGTACAAAGTGAGCACTCTTTTAGCTTTTTTTGTGATCTTTATTGTTTGAGCTCTGCTCCTGGAATATAGGGAACATACATCCAAGCTTTTTATTCTGGGTCCAAGGTCTAAGTCCTGGCTTGTTGTTGGCCAAGATGCTGCCTATGCAGCCCAGGCCTTGCCTTTGCAGAAGGTTATTTCCTCCATTGTATCAAGGTTCTGACTTAAAAGTGGTTTGTTCCCAGCCTAGTCCTGTCTTTTGCCCCAGGGGTTCCTAGGATTCCCAGGTGTCAGCTTGCTGTCCAGTTGTCAAGTTATTGGGATCTAGACTGCACTGGGACTAAAAACCTCCTACTATCTTTCCCACTCTCCTGCCTCACTGGACTTTACTTCCCCTTTTTCCCCAAAAAGACAGACTTTCACTGAAGATCCTTATGATGTCAACCACTGCAAACTTTTTTGAATCTTCTCTTTTTCTTGGTGGAATCTATAGCTTTAATATCAGCACAGAAGCTTCATTTATTTTTGTTAGGGAAAAACTCTGGGAGTATGTTAACTTCAGGCTGCCATCTTGACTCTGCCCTGGGAAATCTATAGCTTTTAATCTTAGAGGAGAAAAAGAGAGAAATGGAAAAATACATTTCTACTATCTAGAAGAATGAAATGTTCCTCAAAATATGAGAAAGGAGGGAATGTGATTCAAGAATTTAAAAAATGGGGTCAGGAATGATGTAGAGAGGCAGAAGGGAATAACTTTTGACAGGAAGTTGAAGAATGGAAAATTTTTAACATAGAAATGAAAGAAAAAAGAATGAAACATAGACCAATATCTTGCACTATTTACCAAGATAAGATCAAAATGGATAGAAGACTTAAATATAAGGATAGATATTATAAGAAAATTGGAGAACATGAAACATATGATCAATCAAATATAGATATGTAAACAATTTATGAATCAAAAAAGAGGTAGAGAGCAAAGTTAGGTATAAATATATCATTTTGATTATATTAAACTAAAAAGTTTTCATATGAATAAAACAAATGTAGCTAAGATCAGAAGAAAAGTAGAAAATTGGGAAACATTTTTATAAGCAGTTTCTCAGATAAAAGTCTCATATCTTAAATATATAAAGCATTTTATCAAATAAACAAGAATATGTCATTTACCAATTGATAAATATTCAAAGGATAAGAATAGGCAATTTTCCAATGAAGAAATTAAGACAATTAATAGTCACATGAAAAAGTAATCTTAATCATTATTTATTAGAGAAATGCACATTAAAACAAACATGAAATATTTTACACATATCAGATTGACTAAAATTTTTGAAGAGGAAAGTGACAAATGTTGGAAGGGATGTGGAAAAATTCATTGTTGGTGAAACTGTAAACAGATTCAATCATTTTGGAGAGCAATCTGGAATTATTCCCAAATGGAAGAACTGGAATGAAGCAGCATGTGTGGCTTCCCTGTACCTAAAGGAAAAGTAAATAAAATCCAGAAGTATTCACTTCTGTCTTCTTCTATGCTACTCAGGTGAGGGACCTGGGGTTGAAAATCTTATATCTCCTAACATGAAAAGATGTTGAGGCAATTTCAGGATCTAGACCCATGGGTGGGCTCACCATTAAAGGAAGACAATTCAGAAAGAGAGTGAAGCTGAATTTGGAAGAGGGATTATACATGTTCTTCTTGCCATTAGAGAGGACCTTGTGACATTTTGGATGGAAGTTTTAGGGAGAGTGATGTTATAAAAAAAATTCCTAACAAATCGAGATGTCCCAAAATACGATGAGCTGACTTAGGAAATAATAGTTTCTTCTCGTTGAAAGATGACCTTTAAAGATATTGCAGAATAGATTCTGTTCAGGTTTTGAATAGTTAACATTGGGGGTTCACTCTAGTTTCTAGAGTCTGTATTTTTATAATTCTCCATCATTCTATGTCTAATCTTCTAAAAAGTGATAATGCCTAATAAAGGGTAGTTAGATGGAACAATGGATAGATTGCTAACCTTGTAGTCAGAGGACCTGAGTTCAAATGTGACCTCAGACCCTTACTAGTTAAGTGACCCTGGGCAAGTCACTTAAACCACATTTGCCTAAGTTTCTTCATCTGTGGAATAAGTTGAAGAAAGAAATGGTAAACCACTTTAGGATCCTTGCCAAGAAAATCCCAATGGGATCACAAAGAGTCAGAAACAACTAATTGACTAACCAACAATAACGAATAAAAAGATCCCCCCAGTTGTATAGTGAATAGAAGAAAAGCTTTAGAGTTGTTAAGCAGACCTCAGTTCTAGTCTTAACTTTGACACAAACTAGTTGATTGACTTTAATAAGAATTGGTGCACCAGGCAACTCTTTACAACTATAATTTTTCAATAAACATTCTTATTTACTATGGGCCAGGAACTGTGATACAAATAGGAAAAAAACAAAACAATCCCTGCCCTCAAGGAACTTGAAATCTAATGGGGGAAGACAACACCCAAAATGTGACAGGAAAATGTGTATGGAGGGCAACCCAAAGGGATATCTTGTTCATTGAAGATGAAACTATGCAGTGCAGCAGTTGTGAAGTCAAACTAGATGAAAGTATAATTTCTGTCCTCTGTAAAGACTTGAGTTAGGGATTGGTACTCTACACCCTCCAGACTTATAGTCAAGGAGAAGATGAGGCTAAGGGAGGAAGTTTCTAGGTTTAAGCTAGCTCGGGATGAGATTAGAAGTGACAAATTAATTCTGGGAGGGACTTCTTGTTTTCCACAGAATTGAAAATAAAATATTTGCTGATCTACTACTACAAAGCAGAATTGGAGTAACTCAAAGGTAACATCAAATGACAACGTTGGCAGCTAGGTGGTGCAATCGATATAGAACCAACTCTGGAATCAGGAGGAACTGAGCTAGCTGGGTGACTTTGGGTAAGTCACTTAACCCTGATTGCCTTGCATCCAGAGTCATCCCAGTTGTCCTGATCCATAGCTAGCCACTCGACCCAGATGACTCTGGAGGAGAATGAGAGTCTGGTGACAGCATAGTACTCCCCTTACTCAAATCCAATTCACATGCATGTCACAGTCTCATCTCCCTGATGTGATGCTCTTTTTCCAGAATGAAGGACAAATAACAAAACAACAATAACACTTCTACAGAGAGAGAGAGAAACTCCAATGAATTGGTCACATTATTTGAAGGCCAAAAATACAGTTGCCAAAAAAGACTATTTTATAGAGAATTCAAACAGAACAGTTACTCTGGGGTGGGGGGGGTGGGGAGGTGAGGAGTGGGGGGTCAGAAGAAGCAAAAAAAGAATAGTTCAAGGTTTCTTTTAATAACTTTGGAATTGATTGTACAGTATGAGATGTACTGGCACAGAACCACCCAGCATGACATGCCCTCATCAGAGAGGGGGTTGTGGTCTAAGAGCAAAGGTGAATTGAGGTAGCTCAAAGGACACATGAAATGGGCAAATCCACCTCAGGTATTACAAGTGCATATTCCAAGATCAGTTAGTCAGACACATGTAATACATCAGTCAGACACTAGTCAGATGCTATACATGCATTGATGCCATTTTGGTCACCTTGAAGAATGAAGGACAACACCCAATAGGGAATTCCCTACATCATTGAAAATCACAGGTTCAAAACTTTTATCCACTCTTCTTTTACTTCTTCCTTTAATGTAGTTAATCCTGAACTAAATCCATTTCCTAGAATAACTTATGTTTGTATCTTTATAATTAAGTGCTTTTAATAAATTTTCTCATGTGATCCCTACAAATTTAAAGTGAGCTTCTCTATCACTGTAGGTCTTCAGGTAGAAAATGTATGGAATATTAAGGGAGGGCAGCTACTATAGAGGCTCCAAAAAGTTGTAGCATGTGCAGTAGTCACCATAGTATAACTATCTCAGAAGATGGACTAAACCAGTTGAGGGTAACTCACAAGCCTCATACCTATTGGTGAGTTAGGGGAATGTGCCCCAAGCATGTAAATACTTCCCTGGCGTGCAATAGGGAATGAAAACAATTTGCCACAATAGTCATGAAGGTGGTTAAAGCAGGTGCTATAGAGTGCTTAGAGCTTGGTTAGACATGGAAGATACTAAAGTCATTCATTATATCCTGGGTCATCATCAGTCATCCCAACTTTTGTCCTGTCACTGAACTTTTCTATTCTGGAAGAGAGAAAGTGAGACTAATTTCTTCATACAAAAATTCTGTCTATTTAAATCCAGTTCATGTTTAAGTAAAGACTTCATCCATGAGATCATTGATCTCCTAAGAGGAATTAAGGATGAATAATAGATGATTACATGTAGGCGATGATGTAGAGGTGATTCATTTTCAGGTAAAAGTTGGAATGGATGTTGGCTGTAGCCCCTCCTTACTACGTAATTCCCTCACTATTTAATAAACTTTGTAGTAATAGAGTAGGCATTATCATCATATTACATATGAGGAAACTAAGGTAAAATGACTTTTCAAATGTCACATGCCAAGTGACTAAACTAGAACTGGAATTCCATGTGTTTACATTTAAGTGGTATCTTTTAAAATTCTATTCAAGGTTTCAGTATATTTTTGAAAATTCATTTATTACTTTTTTTTCCATCCATATGCACATGTATATTTTTAAGTTACAAAATTTTGTGCCACCCTCCCTTCCCACGCCCCTCCCCTCAGTGGCAAACAGTCAGGTTATCATTGTATGTACATATTTTTTATAAATGTTTACAGATTAGTTATTTTTGGCATGAGGAATTAGGATTAAAGGAAAGAGATACAAGACATAATTTCTGAAAAGTCTTCATCAAATTCTAAAGTGTTGGTTTTTTGTTTTGTTTATTTTTCTTCCTCTGAATGGGGGTAACATTATCCATAGCTGGTTGAAAATGGTTGTCCTAGCTCTCTGAACTGCTGAGAGGAGCTGCTTCTATCAAGGTTGATCATCTCACAATGTAGTTGTTAAGGTATACATTGTTCTCTTGATTCTGTTCCCTTCATTGAACATCATTCCATGCTTCTCCAGAGTCCAACCATTTATGGTTTCTTATAGAACAATAATATTCCATAGTATTCATGTACTATAAGTTGTTTAGCCATTCCCCAATTGATGGGCAAGTTTCAGTATATTTTCCATGTAATAATAGGAACCTGCCCTAAACCCAGATTGTTGGCATTTCTTCTGTTAAACCTTTATATATTTTGTATTGACACATACACACATATGCACCTAAAATAGTTATACAATATATATACATATATAAACACCTGTGTAATTTCTTCCCAGCTTAATATCAAGTCCTTGAAGGCAAATAATGCTTTGCTTTTGTATTTTATTCCCAAAATCTTCATACAATATCTGGCACAGAGTAGGTGCTTAATAAATATTTGTTGAATTGAACTGAATATCATTTCTCTCAGAAACTAAGAAAATGGGTCAAAAAAAGCACACACTCATTAGAATCACCCTGGGGTGCTTCTGGATGGTGTAGAGTTTTTTGCTCTTGAAGGCCATTCTAGAGCAATAAATGACAGCTAGATTTATCTAGGTCACATTTTACCTTCCCTTCTCTCATTTCCCATTCACTACACATTATTGAAGGAAAAAGAAAGGGGGGGGAAGCAGCCTTGGTGTTTCCAGTTCCCTGATTTTCAAAGTGATTTGCTGGTGCATGATATCAAATGCAACTTGAGAAGCCCTAGGGCTGCAGAATCTTGTATTCGGAAATGACAGTGACAAAGCAGAACACAACTTGTGGATTTCTCAAGAGTAAAATTCAGAGCCAAGTGCTGGGAGTCAGATGGCTGAAGGCTCTTCCTAGGTTTTGCTCCTCTCAATTTTCAGAGAGGTACAAAAAACACAGATTAAATTAAAGAAGACAGTTCTGCCTTTCCTATTTTGAATTGCAAAGGTTATATCAATAGAAAGAAGGCTCTGGAAATGATCAGCATATAAAGGCATCTTGGTGGAGTGGAAGAAGCATTGGTCCCTTGTCAATTAGAAAGTGATAAGGACATCACTTTAGCCTCTCTGGGCCCTCCTGTCCTCATAAAGTTCTTGGTGGTGTCATTAAGTCATTTTCAGTCATGTCTGATTCAGACTCCATTTGGGATTTTCTTGGCAAAGATTCAGGAGTGGTTTGCCATTTCCTCTTCAAATCATTTTACAGCTGAGGAAACTGAGGCAAACAGGGTTGCATAATGTTACATTTACATATGTGTATGTACACACACACACACACACACACACATATATATGTTTAAATGTATGTATGTACACTGTGGTGGTTTGTTCTTTTCTTTGATTATTGAAGAAGACAAAAATGTCATCATTTTGTTTGAGACAAATTAGTATGTTCAACTATGATTGATCAGAATAATATGAGTTTGGAATGCTCTACCACAAATTGGGCAAAAATAGTCCATATAAACATGTGGGCTGTTTACTCTAAACTTAGGTAGCTTCTTCAATTCTGCCTTCCTCATAGAGGGCAATCCCTTCATTGATGAGGTCATGCCATGCTGGGCGGTCCTATGCTAATGTCTGCCATGCTTTACCATCAATTCTAAAGTTCTTAAGAGAGACCTTCACAGTGTCCCAAAATTGCTTTTTCTTATCCCCTTGGGAGCTGTAGCCCTGTGTGAGTTCTCCATAAAAATAGTTTTTTGGTGAGTGCACATATGGCATTTTAACAATATGACCAGGTCATCACAGTTGTGCTCCCTGTAGTAATGCTGGATTGCTAAGAAATTTAGCTCAAAGAAGGACCTCAGTGTCTGGTATCTTCTCCTGACAGGTGATCTCCAGAATCTTCCTAAGATAATTTATTTTTTAGGCTTTTTTTTTGCAAGGCAATGGGGTTAAGTGGCTTGTCCAAGTCCACACAATTAGGTAATTATTAAGTGTCTGAGGGCAGATTTGAACTCAGGTACTCCTGACTCCAGGGCCAGTGCTTTATCCACTGCACCACCTAGTCACCCCTAAGATAATTTAAAAGGAAGTGATTCAGTTTCCTGACATGGCTTTGGTTGACTGTCCAGCTTTCATAGCCATATAGCAATGAGGTCAGCACAAGGATTCTGTAGATCTTCAGTTTGGTAGTCAGTCTAATAGTTTTTCTCTCTCACACTTTCTTACAGAACCTCCCAAATACTGAGCTAACTCTGGCAATGCCTGTGTCAATCTCATTGTCAATGTGTACTTCCTTGATGATGTCCCAGGATGTAATAAATGACTTTAGTATCTTCCATTTCTAACCAATCTGTAAGCACTCTATAAGGAAGTGAATTTGTCCATAGTACTCAAAACTCCATTTGCTGTAATCAATGGTTCCATATATGGATGGTGTGACTGATGGAGCACCTGTGTTTTCTTGGTGTTAATTGTTAGACTAAAATTAGCACAGGCAGCAGAGAATTGATCCATATTTTGTTGCATCTAAGCTTCGGAGGCTGCATTGAGTGCACAATCATCTGCAAACAGTAGAACATGCACCATCAATCCCTCTTTGGTCTTGGCTTGCAGTCTTTCCAAGTTGAAGAATTTGCCATTAATGCAGTAGTGACCTTGAGACCACATTTATCCTCAATGAAGATCATATGACTGAAAACATCATGATAAAAAGCATGGGAGCAAGAACATATCCTTGTTTCACCCCATTGGTGTCCAGGAAATCTCGAGAACATCATCCACTATCCAGAGTTCAGACAAACATGCGATCATGAAGGTGATGTACAACACTGATGAACTTCTCCAGGCAATCAAAGTCTGATATAACTTTCCATAAACCCTTATGAGTGACAGTTTTAAAAACCTTGGTCAGATCTACAAATGTATACAAACCTTCAGTTGGAGCTTCAGCTAGGGACTGATTGACTTCAACTTTGAGGTAAACAGTCAATGGCTTCCACATTGATTGATCATGGTCTTGGAAGCATTAAGCCCATCTCTCTAGGTTCATGTTCCTATTGTTGATCAATGTGAATCCATTAGCAGAGTTGTTGAGATGCAGCATATGTCTCTGGCCCATAAATATCCTTCAGGGCATCATAAAAACAATTTGGTTTCTTATTGTCTGCATAAAACTGAGAGCTACATCTCTTTAAACTTTACTTTTGATGGAATCAAATGCTGCTTTCTTAGAAATGGAGAAACTATCCTGCAGGTAAACCCTGTAAAGTTTTCATTTTTCATTTAGCAGCTTCTGCATTTTTCCATACTTTTTATCAAAGAATTCTTGATGTTTGTGAGTGTTCTGGCTCAGATGAACAAATGCAGTGTTATATATGAGATCTCTGAAAGTTGCCTACTGTTTTTCTGCTCCACTATTGCCAACTGCGTGCTGATTCACTTTTCCCTTCAAATTAACAACACGCTGTCCCTGCTCAGAGAGGCACTAATGGCATTAATTCTCTTGGCATTAATTCTGCTAGTAGTCATTTTACTTGGGGCTGCCATTTTGGTTGAGTATGAATATTTAGCTTAGAGAAGGTGGCATTTATATTCCAATATTTGTACCAATATTTTGTAGTGGCAAAGAAGTAGAAACAAAGTGGATGTTTATCAACTGGGAAATGGATAAATAAATTATCATACATAAATATAATGTACTATAAAAATGATAGCTATGAGGAATGCAAAGAAACCAAGGATTATTTATGAGAACTAATGCAAACTGGATTTAAAAAAAAAAGATTAAAGCAATGTATTTAGGACAAGGTGAATTGAACAACTAGCAAACTCAGAATTGAAACTAGATCTCTGAAATTAGAATGACCAGAGATGAAGAGATGCACCTTCTTCTATTCTTTATAGAGGTAGGGGATTATAAGTGTGGAAACTTGCATGCCATTTCAGTTTTGGTTGTTGATTATTATTAATGAGCTTTTTTTCCCCCTTTTCCTTCCTTCCTTCCTTCCTTCCTTCCTTCCTTCCTTCCTTCCTTCCTTCTACTTTTTTTTCTTTTTTTGTTAATGGGATAACTCTTTGTCAGGAAGAAACATATGAAATGAAACTATGTCAAAAACAAAAGAAGAAACTTCTATGTTAAAGATGGTGTTGGTCCTCCTGTGTTCAGCTGAAATAATTAATATGTTCAGTTCTGAGCATCAAAATGTAAAAAAGGACAGTCATCAGATGAAGAGTCTAAAAAAGATGTAAGACCTACTGCTTCTTTCTTTCTTGTCCAGGAAAGTGATGCTACTATTATTAATTCTCTTAAAGTTCCTAAGAAAAAAATACCATTTCCTGCACAATTTGGGATTTGTCCAACTAGAAAGTTAGGGAGAGAGAATATGTCCATTCTACCCCTCCCAACTCATATCATATAAACAATTAGGATGTCGTAGACATGTTATGGATATTCAGAGCATAGTTCTATATAATCTTTTTGTTGTTAAGTACAGTGAAAAGCTTGATGGATTTGGAGTAAAAGGACATGAATTCAAATCCTAGATGAGACATTGAGTTAAGTGTGAGCTTGAATAAGTTGTTTCACCTCTCAGAATTGCAGTATTTACATTTGCAAAAAATGTATTAGTTCACCTTTGAGGCCATTGCCATCTCTGAAGCTGTGATTTAAATTAAGGATCCTGCTCCAAGTTATTTCTTCTCTTACTAATCAAGGGAAAGGGGAAAAATAACTAAGTAAATGAAAAGCAGGTATAAGCAACTTTATAATCATTTTTAAAAGTTTTTTTAAAATCAGCTTTACACTTAGATATTTTCTAAAGTTCTTCAAAAAAAACCTAATACCATACAAAAGAATTATATCAGAAGCCTTAGAAATGACCTTTGTGATAATTCTTCTTTTGACTTGTACCAAACTTCTAGAAAGGGAAAAAGGAGAACTCTAAAGAAAAGGGGCCCTGATGTCTTCTAGAATTATTTTAGAAATAGGTTATGGAAAGGTCAAAGAAATAATTCTTTAAGTTGGAAATAGTGTATCTACAAGGAATTGAAATTGCTTTTTATGCTAAATCTTATCTGAAGTATAAAGTACATATAGCTAGGCATGTGTTTGGTTTTGATGTCAAAGTTCAGGTTGAATTATACTAGGAAAAAAAAGATATCTACTCAGGTCTAGGTATGAATTTGGGCTTGGGCAGTCAGAGTTTGGCTATATAGTAACTATTAATGGATAAATGTTAAGGAGAAAGGTTGAAACTAAATTTTTCCTAATATTTCTAATTGTATTATATTAGAGACTTCCAGGGTGGAGGTAAGATGGCAGCAAGAAGGTAACATGCTCCTGGAATTTTTGCCTACACAACATTAAATGAAGCCTCTATATAGACATTAAAGCTACAAATCCCACCCCAAAAACCCCCAAATTTTCTATTGTAGATATCATGGAGGATCTTCACTGATGGTCTGTCTTTGGGGGAAAAGAGAAAAAAAGCTCAACTAGACTTCTCAGGTCCCCTTGGCTAGAAAGCTGGTCATCAGGAAGAGACCCAACCCCAGACAAAATCTGAACCCTGAGAACAATGAAGCAACAAACAGATCTGGGTTGGGAGCAAACCACTGCATAGGCAGAGCCTGGACACAAACAAGGAAACAAACCTTTTCAGGTGATACCTGGAGTACATAGCCAACATCTTGGCAAGTAATAAACCAGCAATCAAGCCCAAACCCTGTCACAAAAAAGCTCAGCACTATACTCCCTCCATCTAGGAGCAGAGTTCAACAAGAAAAATGAGCAAAAATAGTCCAAAAAGAATATTAATCATAGAAAACAACTTTTCAGATAATGATAAAAATGCCATCTCTGAAGAAGAAAGCAGTGACAAATTACTTACATGGGAAGTCTCAAAGGAGTTTATGAATAGGACTTAAACCCAAAAGCTCATGGGAGAATTTAAAAAAATTTTAAAAACCAAAGAAGAAAAGTAGAAGAAAAGTGGGAAAAAGAAATGAGAGATATGCAGGAAAGTTATGAAAATTTGGTCAAAGAAATCAACTCCTCTAAAAGTAAAAATAACCAACTGGAAAAAGACTGTAGCTGATTAAAAAATAAAATTCACCAACTGGAGAAGGAAAACAACTCAGCTAAAATTCAAATTGACCATCAAGAAAAGGAATTCAATTCATCTAAAAGTCAAATTGACCACCTGAAAAGGGAATGCATCTCAGCAAACAGTAAAATGAACCACCTAGAAAAGGAAAACATCTCACTGAAAAGTAAAATTAATCAACTGGAAAAGGAAACACAAAAGTAACTGAAGAATATAAAAGCCTAGAAATTGGAATTGAAAAAATAGAAACTAATGAATTTGTGAGACACCAAGATTACAATCAAACAAAATCAAAATGTAAAAAATATTGAATAAAATGTAAAGTGCCTTTTAAGAAAAAAAAAACAGGAAATGAGATTCAGGAGAGATAATTTATGAATTCATAAATTAGTCTACTAGAAAGTCTAGATAAAAAAAAGACCTTGGAAAATACCATGGGAAATCTGTCCCAATATGCTAGATCAAGAAGACAAAATAGTCCTTGAAAGAATACACAGCTAGTCCTACAAATACTCTTGGAATGGGAATAAATTTATGATCAAACAAGAATTAGAGAACACCATAAAATACAAAATGAGTGGTTTTGACTATATAGAATTAAAAAGTTTTACAATAATAAAATCAATGCTTCC
This sequence comes from Macrotis lagotis, assembly GCF_037893015.1. NCBI lineage: Eukaryota > Metazoa > Chordata > Mammalia > Peramelemorphia > Peramelidae > Macrotis > Macrotis lagotis. Next base: position 817,874,538 of record NC_133658.1, on the reverse strand, counting down.
AAAATTAAAAGGAAAGCAGAAAGCTAGGAAATAATCTTCACAACTAGGAATTCTGATAAAGGTCTCATTTCTAAAATATATAGAGAATTACATCAAGTTATTCCCCAATTGATAAGTGGTCAAAGGATATAAATAAACATTTTCAAATGATGAAATTAAAGCTATATATAATCATATGGAAAAATATTCCTAATCATTAATGATTAGAGAAATTAAAACAACAATGAGGTATTGATACAGGGAGATGATGTAGAGAATTGTGAACTACCAGAAACAAAATTTATAATCTTAAAGGCTGTTAAATCTTGTTAAATTGAGTGGAGTTTCCCTATTCTTGAGATGTAAATCAACTACCATTGTTTCATTGTTTAATGTAAAATTTGTATCCTGATCTCTTCTCCAACCATTTACCTAATTACAGGTCCAGTAAGGGGGGAGGGGGGGAATTCATCTTTTGCCCTCTGGATAAGGGGCAAGACCATAAAAATCTGGGTTGAACCTCTCCTCAAGGCCAGTCATCTCTGACTGTCTTTGGTCAGCTCTGCTTCACTTCTCTCTCTCTCTCTCTCTCTCTCTCTCTCTCTCTCTCTCTCTCTCTGTCTGTCTCCTTCCCTATGATTTTCTTTTGCATTGTAACTTTTTTTTAATAAATTTTTATTTTCTTTCTACTCTAGCTTTCCTGGGTCTGAAAGTGATTCTTCACATGGCAGTAAGGAACCCAAGTAGCCAGTGGCTACATATTTTGATGAGCCAACCAGGAGAAAATTTCTGCCCAGACTTGGGAAACAGGATTGAGTTCTAAAGATGAGAAGCATACTCCTTTTTTAGATCCTAGATTATAAGAAGAGTAGGAAAATTATTGAACCTCTATCCCTCCTTCTGTGGGGTGTTTCCTTTTTCTGCCTGGGAAAACAAAAAAAGGTTGAATTTTGTGAGGAGTCAACCAAGATGTGGTATCAGACATTGACCCACATGTTGATCCCATGTGGTGTTTCACAGTAGCCCTTACGTGGGCCAGCCCTGTGTTTTGTTCAGGCTGACCAGTGATGGCAGTGCTGAGGTGTTTTAAGGAAGGATGTTTGGCTTATCTAGAAGTGTTTGCCTATCTAGAAGTTTAGGAGACTTAAAAAATGGGGAAAGCTTGATACCAAAGACGCCCTCCCAGCTGTATGCTAACCCCTTGGAAGGAATTAGATTTGACAAAAGCTACCTATTAGCCAAACACTTGAGTTCCTGGAAATTATCTCTGGGTGGAACTCTCTTTCTCTTTGAAATGCTCTTCCTCATTCTCTGTGGCCCCTACCCTCTGCAGGGGACAGGGGAAGGGAGAAAGAAAATCATCCTTTTTAGAACTCAGAAACTCAAGCCTATGTCTCAGATGGAATGTATGCTTCACCACAGGTTGGATAAGATCCCCCCCCGAAAACTTATTTTAGCCCCATTGTTTAAAATAGGGGGCTCCCATGCCTTCTTCCTGGTTTGGGGGGGGGGGGGTGAACAACCACATTTTCCTTAGACTACACCTGTTTATCCATTGCAAAGCCCATTCCCTAAAGACTTTAGCTGGGTTGAGAAAGCCCCACCCTTGGGAGCTGGGAAGGGGAAATGGGCAATTTGACTGAGAAGCCTCATGGTCAATTAGTTAAAAAGGGGGGAGGGGAGATAACTTTTTCTGGGACTAGGAAATTCAGATTTCAGCTTTTAATTAAGCCTGTGCTAATAACTAATATCTCTGTAATAGAGTAACAGGATTTGCACTTGATAAAGTTACTTAAGAATACTTTTATTTTTTATTTGTTTTTCATTTTATTTGTTTTTCAATTATATACAGTAGTAATATGTACCCATCATTTTTTGCAAGGCAAATTTTGCAAATTCTACAATTTTTAACCACCTCCTCCCTTCCCTTCCCCCCTCCAAGGCTATCTGACAGTCTCTACATTGTTTCCATGCTATACATTGATGTAAATTGATTGTTATAAGAGTTAACATATGAATAAAAAAACCCATTCCCCCCCAGAAGATGAGAAACCTCAATGATAGAGAGAAAAAAAACTGTACTTTAGTCTGTGTTCAGATTTCAATGGCACTGTCTCTGGGGTGAGTTGCTTTCTTTATCATAAGTCCACCAGGGAAGTTGCTTCAATATTTTTCCCTCAGTTGCTATTACTAGCTGTACCTCCACTCTATTCCTGCTCTCATTTATTCTATTCTCTTAAAGAATACTTTTAATAGGCAGCTAGGTGGCATAGTGTATAAAGCACGGGCCCTGGAGTCAGGAGTACCTGGGTTCAAATCTGGTCTCAGACACTTAATAATTACCTAGCTTTGTGGCCTTGGGCAAGCCACTTAACCCTTAATGAATATAAAAATGGTTCTCAAGAAAGTCTAATTGAGTCTAAAAAAAATTATTTTTGACTCATCTTAATTGGTACATTCAAAATATACATACTATAATATGTGAGTGTGTGTGTGTGTGTGTGTGTGTGTGTGTGTGTGTGTGTGTGTGTATTTTAAACATCAATAGAACACTTCACATCTCACCACTGACCTGGAGAGGTGGAAAAATGTTTCTACATTTTGAGATTTTTGTGCCAGCCAAGGTGTCCAAAAAATCTCACTTTGGTAAATTAGAAATCTGAAATTTGAAAGAGTTTTCTGTGTTTGTTTGTTTGTGTATGTGTGTGTGTGTGTGTGTGTGTAATTCAGATCTGAAATAGTTACACAGTTACCTGAGTTAAATGTTACTCCTTTTTAGTTTGGGTTTTGAATTTAATCATTTAAAAAGGTATCATTTAAAATTAATTAATGAAGTTGGTATCTGAACTTGTCCCCTTATACTATTTGAAACTTTATAAGTTGCAAAGTTTGTGAAATGCTTTCAGTTGTGAGCTAAGCTTTTGTTAACCTAATACTGATTGACAGCTATATTCAACTTATGTTAATTGAGACTTTAAGGTTTAGTAAATGTAGACTTTATGCCCTCAAGAACCTTTGAAAAGAGGGAGGGAAGGTCTTTGATAGGAAAAAATCACCACCTTGTGTTTAAAAAAGAAACTATCTGAGAGCTAAATGACAGTAATTTAGTCACCTTTGAAAGTTCTGTAGCAAGTTTTGAAGATGGTGGAGAGAAGCCAGCACAGTGCTAAAGTCTCCTGATCTTCTCTCATATATAATATGAAACAAACCTCTTAACAGAAATCTGATCTACAAAGCCAAGAAAGAGTAGCTATTACAAGAACATTTACCTCAAGATTTGTATTCTGGGATCTTAGGTGAACCAGGGAACAGAGGGAGACTGCCTAGAGCACATGACAGGGTGAGAACCTGTGAGCCTGAAAGTGGGACTAGCCAGATCAGCAGCAGGGCTAGAGCCTGAGGGTAGGACTGGGCTGATTGGCCAGGGGACATGGGCCAACTAGGGAGTAGAGACATTGGTTGTGGCACTGACAGTCTGGAGCTTGCTGGCAGGGCTGGAGGGTGAGTTCCACCATGGAAGAGTTGAAGACATCAATCCAAGAATTGCTCTGGTCCCCAGGAACTCAAGAGTCCATACCTTCATTTCAGCTGAAGCCTCTTCCCAGAATAAACACAGCTATAGCCCACCTCCACCCCAGGCTCAGGTGTGAGCAGCAGAGCTCCATCAGATGTGAATAGGGAGAGCAATTACCTTACTCAAGTACAAAATCCACCATTGTTCAAAGATAAGAGTATTCAGCAGCTTCAACCATGCCCTCCAGGCCAAGGGAGAGGGCCTCAAATCAAGGTCACAGACACACCAGAGAAAGTAACCAACACAGCCTACTGGTCTGCCCATTTGGAGTTACAAAACCCAGTGAGTAAAGCCTCTAGGGATCCCAACACCAAACCTCTTTGAACCAGCCCCTCCCTAACAAAAGATCTTAGGAAAATGAAGAAAGGCCAGAAGAGGGGGACATAGGAAAATTCCTAGAAGGAAAAAAACCTAACTCAGAGAGACCTAGAACCCCTGAGGAGAATATGATCTGGTCTCCAGCACAGGTTTAAATCAGGTTTAAAAATCAATTTGGAAAAGTTGGGAGAGAAAATTAACACCTTGCAGCAACAAAACAAATCCTTGGAAAATACAATTGGACAAATGCAAAAAGAAAAGAATTCTCTCAAAACCTCACTTGGTCAAATGGGAAACTCTTTTAAAACTAAAACTGAACAATTGGAAAAGAAGTGGCAAAAGATAAATGAAGAAAATTCTTTTCTAAAATAAAAAGAATGGAGTCTGTGGAAACTAATGACTTCATGAAACAGCAAAAATATGTTAAAACCAAAAAAAATGAAAAAATAGAAGAAAATGTAAAATACCTCATCAGCAAAACCACTGATTTCAATAATAGATTGAGAAGAGATAACCTGAGAATTATAGCTATTCCTGAAAACATTGAAGAGAAAAAAAAGCCTGGACTTCATAGTATAGGATTTAGTGATGGAAAATTGCACTGATATCAGGGACAGAAGGCAACATAGTTATTGAAAGAATACATCGATCCCCTCTGGAAAGTGTTCCTAAAATGAAAATACCAAGGAATTTTGTGGCCAAATTCCAAAACTATCAGATAAAAAAGAAAATCCTGCAAGCAGCCAGAAAGAAACAATTTAGATACCAAGGAGCAACAGTAAGGATTACACAGGATCTGGCTGCATCAATATCAAGGGATCAAAGGGCCTGGAATGAGGTATTCTGAAGAGTAAGGGGACCTGGAATGCAACCTAGAATCCACTACCCAGAAAAACTGAGCCTTCTCTTCCAGGGGAAAAGATGGGCATTTAATGAAATGGGAGTCTTCCAACATTTCCTGATCAAAAGTCCAAAGCTAAATAGAAAATTTGGACACCAAACAGAAGCCTCAAGAGACACATGAAAAGGTTAAAAAAATGGTAAAGAAAAAAGATGAAACTGGCTATAACCCTACCTGGGAAAAAAAGATTCTCATAACTCTTGAGAACTCTATTAGAGAAAATATGTTGAGCCAGAAGTGATGGACACTTATGACTTTTCTGTGACTCAGATAGAATGATTTAAAAAACAATACCTCATTAAAAGGGGGGACAGTAAGGAGATGGGAGGATGGAGGAGATTGAATGAGGTAAAACTCATTACATTAAGAGGTACAAAAGATCTATTATAATAGAGAGGAATTAGAAAGGAGGTGAGACCACCTGAATCTTCCTCTCATCAGACTTGGCTTACATACTTAGTTAAGTTGAGAAACTCATCTTACCTTTCAAAAGGGGAAAGGGGAGGGGGGAGAAAAGGGGAGGGGGTTGATATAGGAAGGCAAACACACTTAAGGTGGCAGTATTAAGAAACAAAATACTGGGGAACATGGATAAAGGAAAATACAAACAGAAGGAAGATAGCATGGAGAGCAATAAAAAGTTACTAATTATAACTTTGAATGTGAATGGGTTGAACTCTCCCTTAAAATGTATGTGAATAGCTGAGTGGATTAAAAAACAGGATCCTACAATATGCTGCTTACAAAAAACTCATTTGATGCAGAGAGATGCATATACAGAAAAGGTAAAAAGTTGGAGCAAAATATATTTTGTTTCAACTGAAGTGAGAAAAGCAGGGGTCTCAGACAAAACAGCTGCAAAAATAGATAGCATTAAAAGAGATAGGGAAAGAAACTAAAAGGTACCATAGATAATAAAATAATTTCAATACTAAATATGTATGCACCCAATGGTATAGCATCCAAATTCTTAGAGAAGAAGTAGAAAGAGTTACAGGAAGACATAGGAAAATTCTACAATTGGGAGACCTCAAACTCCCACTCTTAGATTAAGATAAATCTAATCAGAAGAAGTTGAGGGAAATAGATTCTTAGAAAATCTATATATGATAAACTTTAATTATTATATTTTATACTTTATGTTTCTTCCTTAAGTACATGATTTATCTCTCATGACATTCAATTTGGATCACTGTATACCATGAAAATATTGTAAAGACTGACAAATTGCCTTCTGTGGGGGTGGGGGGGGAAAGTAAGATTAAGTGAAAAATTCTAAAGCTCAAAATAAATAAAATCTTAAAAAAAATGAATTTCCAGGGATCCAATGAAAAAAAAGTGCAAAAGAAGGTGACTTAGCCTTACCAGATCTAAAATTATATTATAAAGCATCAATTAGCCAAATTGTGTGGTATCAGTCAAAAAATAGAGTGGTAGTTCAGTAGAATAGACTAGGTGCAATAACAGTAAATGATTATAGCAATCCACTGTTTGATAAACCCAAAGAAATCAGCTATTGGGATTAAAAACTCCATCTTCGATAAAAAATGTTGGGAAAATTGAAAGTTAGTATGGAAGAAACTTAGATTAGACCAACATCTCACATCCTATACCAAGATAAGGTCAAAAAGGATAAAAGATTTAGACATAAAAAAAGCAACATTAAAAACAAACCAGAAGAACACAGAGTAGTTTGCCTGTCTGATCTATGGAAAGGGAAACGTTTATGAGCAAGGAAGAGATAGAGAACATGATTAAAAACAAATGATTATTTTTTTTACTTTTTTATTTTAGGCAATGGGGTTAACTGACTTGCCCAAGGTCACACAGCTAGGCAATTATTAAATGTCTGAAGCCGGATTTGAATTTAGGTACTCCTGACTCCAGGGCTGGTGCTCTATCCACTTCGCCACTTAGCTGCCCCCAATACAAATGATTATTTTGATTACATTAAATTAAAAAGCTTTTGCACAGACAAAACCACTGTAACCAAGGTCAAAAGAAATGTAAATTTGGAAACAATTTTTACAACTAGTATTTCTAACAAAGGAATCATTTCTAAAATATTCAGAGAACTAAGTCTAATTTTTAAAAAAAGCCATTCTTCAATTAACATTTGGTCAAAGGATATGCAAAGGCAATTTACAAATGAGGAAATCAAAGAGATCTATAGTCATATGAAAAATTGTTCTAAATCACTACTTACTAGAGAAATGCAAATTAAAGCATCTCTGAGATACCACCTCACACCTCTCAGACTGGCCAATAGGACCAGAAAGGACTATGATCAATGTTGGAAGGGATGTGGGAAATCTGGGACACTAATGCATTGCTAGTGGAGCTGTGAACTCATCCAACCTTTCTGGAGAGCAATTTGGAATGATGCCCAAAGGTAATAAATGTACAGACCAAGAGATTATGGAAAAAGGGTAAAAATATCACTTGTACAAAAATATTCATAGCAGCCCTGTTTGTGGTGGGAATAATTTTGAAATTAAATGACTGTCTTCCAATTGGGGAATGGCTTAACAAACCGTGGTATTTGCATGTCATGGAACATTATTACTCTATTAGAAACCAGGAGGGATAGGAATTCAGGGAAGCCTGGAAGGATTTGCATGAACTGATGTTAAGTGAGATGAACAGAACCAGACAAACATTGTACACCCTAACAGCAACATGGGTTGATGATCAGCTTTGACTTGCTCATTCCATCAGTGCTACAATCAGGGACAGTTTTGGGCTATCTGTGATGGAGAATACCATCTGTATCCAGAGAAAGAATTGTGGAGTTTGAACAAAGACCAAAGACTATTACCTTTAATTTAAAAAAACAACAAAAAGCATTATCTTATGTAATTTTACTATCTCTTATACTTTATTTTTCTTCCTTAAGGATATGATTTCTCTCTCATCACAATCAACTTAGATCAATGTATACCATGGAAACAATGTAATGTAAAGACTAACAGACTGCCTTCTGGGGGGTGTGGGCAGAGGGAAGCAAGATTGGGGGAAATTGTAAAACTCAAAGTAAATACAGTCTTTCTTAAAAAAAATATACAAGACTTCTGAAAAGAAAAGATACCAAAGGTATGGAAAAAAAACTGTCATTATTGATTCCAAAAAAGATTACAGCGTAAACCTTACAGCTTTTAATTTATACACCTTCTCTCTCATCTATATAAAATCTTCTATAATCAATTTGAGGACATCCTCCATTGAGGTGTTAATAGGAGACAAGTAGGCTTTCATAAACTATATTCATCAATAGACCATATTTTTCTATCTCACGATTGATGAAAAAAGTAGGAAGTACAAGATTCTATTGTGTTTTTTGTTATTGATGATTTTGTGTGTGTGTTTTTTTTAATTTTTGCAAGGCAATGGGGTTAAGTTGCTTGCCCAAGGCTACATGGCTAGGTAATTATTAAGTGTCTGAGGCTGGATTTGAACTCAGGTACTCCTGACTCCAAGGCCAGTGCTCTATCCACTGCACCACCTAGCTGCCCCCATTGATTATGTTTACCAAGATAAAAAGAGAAAATTAACTAAGTAGAAAATTGACTAAGGTCAGCTAGGTGGAACAGTGGATAAAGTACCAGATTTGGAGTCAGCAAGACTCAACTTTATGGCCTCAGACACTCAGTGTCTTTGTGACCCTCGGTCAGTCACTGAACCCTACTTGACTTTGTTTCTAATCTCTAAAAAATTAGCTTGAAGAGGAAATGGCAAAACCACCCTGGTGTCTTTGCCAAGAGAACCCCAAATATAATCATGAAGGGTTGGGCATAACTGAAATGACTAAATAACAACAACAAAATTCCAAATTACAGACTCTTCTATAACACAGTATCTCCTTGGTTCTTGTCCATTATTAAAGAAGACCAAAATGACAACACTTTGTTTGAGACAAATTACAATGTTTCCAATCAAACCAATAGGAACTCAGAATGCTCAACCACAGGTCAGGCATAAATAATGCATGTGAACACCTTGGGTGGGTACTCTAAGATTATGGATGTCACCTTTCTTTTGAGCTGATTCAATTCTGCCTTCCTCATATAGTGTAGCTCTCTCCAATGAGGGTACACCATGCTGGGCTGTCCTGTGCCAGTGTCTCCCATGGTGTACAATCAATCCTAAAGTTCTTCAATGAGAACTTCATGATGTTTCGGTATGGTTTCTTCTGACCCCTTATGAACACTTGTCCTGTGTAATTTCTCCATAAAACAGTTTTGGTTTTTTTGGCAAGTATATGTATGTCTGGCCTTCTAATAATGTGTCCAGCCCATCATTAGTTGTACTCTCTATAGTAATGTTGGAATGCTAGGTAGTTTAGCTCAAAAAAGGACCTGTCTGTTATCTTCTCCTACCAGGTGATCTTCAGACTCTTCCTAAGACAATTTAAATGGAAATGATTCAGTTTCCTGACATGGCTCTGGTAGACTGTCCAGGATTTATAGGTATATAGCAATGAGGTCAGCACAACATTTCTATAGACCTTCAGTTTGGTAATCAGTCTAAGACCTCTTCTCTCCCACATTTCCTTCAAGAGCCTCCCAAATACTGAGCAAGTTCCAGCAATGTGTGTATCAACCTCATTGTCAAAGGACACTGCCAAGGTAAGTGAATTTGTGTACAATACACAAAAACTTCTCCATTTGCTGTAATTGATGGTTCCAAATATGAATGGTGTGGTGTTGACTGATGGAGCATCTGTGTTTTCTTGGTGTTAACTGTTAGAACAAAATTAGCACAAGCAGCAGAGAATCAACCATACTTTGTTGCATTTCCAATCCATAAATCAATATAATACCTGTTTAATGATCCTCTGATAATAAAGCAAGACAGAGAGATGTATACTCTACGAAATATTCACTACTATAATGGAAAATATCCAACTTGAAGTTGTCAAATTGGAAATAAAGGAGGGGTTCTCTTTAATTATTGAGGTCCTCCACATCCTTCCTTTTATCAATGACTTTGTGCTAATGACATTAAGATTGGGGCATTGTAGAACCTCCTCAAAGAGATCTCATATAAGAGAGTCTGTCCTATTCATTTACAAACAAAAAGACCAACTACATGAAGAATTCCTATTGTATACTAAAGTGAAAATGTAGAAAGTATAGCCATAAAGGAATTTTTTTTAGGTTTTTGCAAGGCAAACAGGGTTAAGTGGCTTGCCCAAGGTCACACAGCTAGGTAATTATTCAGTGTCTGAGACTGGACTTGAACCTGACTCCAAGGCCGCCCCTATAAAGGAATTTTTTAATAGCATAAAGAATATCTATCTAAAACCAAACATTATATTCCATGAGGATATATTGGAAGTTTTCCTAATAAATGCATATATCCATTCTCCTCAGTGTTGTTTGATATAGTTTCAGAAAGTCTAAAAAAATAGCTAAAAGAGAAAGAAATTTTGGTATAAAGTTAGATTAAAAGATTACTGATGTAAACATGATGGTTCACTTAGAAGATTCTGGAGACCAGCAAAGATACCAATTGAAACAATAAATTGCAAGATACAAAACATTCCAAAAAATTAATAGCAATTATTTATATTAAAAACAAAATTTGCATCATGACTAATATGAGAATATGTTAAATGCAACATATACAATTTTTACCAGATTGTTTGCTACTATGGTAAGGGGGAAAGGAAGGGAGGGTGTTTTAAAAAAACTCATTAACTTGCAAGTGGATGAATATTAAAAACTACCTTCACATGCAATTGGAAAGGAAAATAAAATAAAATAAAATTTAAAACAATGAAAAAAAGTTAGGGATGAAGAGAAATAGTACTTTTAGATAAGGAGGGGATAATACTTCCAGAGAAAAAAAATTATAATATAAACCAGAAGCAATAAAAACATCTGATTCTGGTTAAATGGTATTCAAGTAGATCAATGAAATGGACAAGATAAAGGAAAAACAGAAATAATGAAACTCAACAACCCAGCACTGGTTAAGCCTGCAGATATAAACCACTTAAAAAAAGAATTCTATTCGGTAAGAACCTCTGGAAAGCATTCTGGAAGAAACTAGGCTTAAACTAGCATCTTGCACTATATTGCTGGTTTTCAGCCATTTCAGTCACGTATAGCTCTTTGTGAACTTATTTAGGTTTTTCTTGGCAAAATACTAGTGTAGTTTGCTGTTTCCTTCTGCAGTACATTTTACAGATTAGGTAACTGAGGGAAACCAAGTTCAGTAACTTGTGCAGGGTCACACAGGATATGAGGCTGAATTTAAATTCGAGTCTTTCTGATTCCAGGTCTGGCATGCTCCATCCCCTTTACCACTGAGCGGTCCCCTTTTTTTTTTTTTTTTTTTTTTTTTTAGCTTTTTGCAAAGCAAATGCGGTTAAGTGGCTTATTCTGAGGTCGGATTTGAACTCAGGTACTCCTGACTCCAGGGCCGGTGCTCTATCCACTGTGCCACCTAGCGGCCCCAAGCTGTCCCTTTCTTACACTATATTCCAGAACAAATTTCAAATATACATCAACTAAATGTCAAAACTTGTACAATTAGGAAAGTAGAAGAAAAGCATGTCACTTATATTTCACTGATATGATTAAGAAGCATAATCTAATCAACCAAGGTACAGAATCTATTAGAAAGATAAAATAGGACATTTTAATTACATGAAATTGAAATGCTTCTGCACAAACAGAATTAATGAATTTTGGATAAGGAAATTTTAAAATGGCACAAAAAAATCTTCATCAAGGTTTTTGGAGGCATTATATCCCATATATACAAACAACTAACAGAAATATATAAACCTTAAGTCTTAATAGATGAGACCAAAATGAAAAAAAAATTCTTAAAATAATTGCAAAATATTAACAAACATGTGAAAGAATGCTGCAAATCACTAATTGTAAAAGCAATTCATATTAATCATGATCCCAAAGTTTTACTTCGTATCCAGAAAATGGCAAAAATGACAAAAGAAATGCATACTTGATGCATCATTGGTAGAGCTATGAAATCACACAATCATTTTGAAAAGCAATTTGAAGTTATATAAATGAAATTCCTAAAAAGGTCATACCCTTTTACCAAAAGGTACTAAGTACATATTTCAAAGTCTCTAATTAAAGATATCTCTCATATATATTCAAATATTTCAACAGAATTTTTATGGTAGCATAAAAGAAAAAATAGAAGTCTATCATTTGGTGAATGATTAAATAAATTGTGATACATGAATGTAATTGAATATAATGAAACATTATATTATAAGAAAAGATGAATACAATGAGAGAAAAGAGGCATGGAAAACCTACCTCAAATTATGTGAAGTAGAACCCCCCAAACCACACACACACACACACACACACAAATGGACCTGAGTTTGAATGTGACCTTAGACACTTCATAATTACCTAGGTGTGCAAGTCACTTAACCCCATTGCCTTAAATAAAATTTAAAATACACACACACACATATATATTTGTGCATGTGTGTGTTTGTATGTGTGTGTGTGTGTGTGTGTGTGTGTGTATGAAATAGTGTGTAGTTCTTCCTTTAGGAAACATTTGAGGATAAGCTTTGATCACTTTTCTGTTGGAGAATTACTTACAGTCTTTGACATTTAGTATTAATTCTATATACATTCTGAATATCAGACCTCTATCAAAAATATTTAGTCCAAAGATTTTTCTCCATATAATGTTTTTTAACCTGAGGTATATTAATGTTGTTTATGCAAAAGGTTTTTACTCTCAAATATTTTGTAAGTGATTCTGTTCCTTCTTTGGTTAAGACTTTTTACCCAAACCATAACTTTGAAAGTTATCTGATCAGAATCTCTCTTATTTTATTAATTATATTATTTTTAATATTTAGTATGTTCTCAGACTTATTGCACCCAAGCACTTCTGATTATGATTATCTAGTATCTTCTCCTGATTTTCTTTTCTATTTTTAACCAGTATAAAAAGTTTTGTTTTGTTTTTTTAATGATTTTATCTTAGAGTATGATATAAGGTCTAGAAGTGCTATTCTGTATTCCTTCTTTTTTCCATTATTTCCCTTGAGATTCTAAAGCTTACCTTCACCAAATGAATTCTGTTTTTATTTTGCCTTGTTCTAAATGTATTCACTTGACAATTTAATTGGTAAAACACTAAATCTGTAAATTAATTTAGGTAATATGATGATATTTATTATTTTGGCTCAGAGGAGTAATTCTGACTGAATATCCCTCCAGTCATTTAAGTAATTTTTTAAAGGAATGTTCTGTAATTTTATCTTTATAACTCTTGAGGGTACCTTCAGGGATTTTATCCCAGATAGTTTATGTATTTTATAATCATTCTTTGTTTTTTTTATTTTGATAATATTTGTATTATCATAGCAAAGGACAAGTGGGAGAATCCATTACATAGAAATAACTTTAAATATAAATTTATGTAGCATGATAAATTTTTAAAAATCTATTTATTTGTTTTTTTCAAGACAATGAGTTAAGTGGCTAGCCCAAGGTCACATAAGAAATTGTTAAGTGTCTGAGGACACATTTGAACTCAAGTCCTCCTGACCCAAGGGTCAGTGATCCATCCACTGAGCACCTAACTATCTAACATGATAAATTTTTGACAATTAATTGGGAACAAAAAACAACATAGTCACAGAAGATGTAGTTAGAGGAAAGAGCACTATCTTTGGATTTAGTAGATATTAATTTGAAATATCATGATAATAACCCTTGGTCTGGGGGTGGTCCTGTGTATGACTCCTTTTTCATTCCAACTCAAGAGCCATCAACAATTAGCCAGATGTCTTAGTTTTGGGTCATTAATCTGTCATTATCTTTTGTATTGCCACAAGACTACTCAATTTTATTTTCATGATGTGTTTCTTTGATGACTTTTTTGGGGTCTATTTCTATTTGGTAACCCCAAAGTGGATAGAGTGCCAGACCTAGAGTTAAGAGTTCAACTCTGGTCTCAAACACTTACTCACTGTGTGACCCTGGACAAATCAATTGTCCTTGTTTGCCTCAGTTTCTTCATCTATAAAATGAGATGGAAAAGGAAATGCCAAAGCATTCCAGTACCTCTGACAAGAAAACCCCAAATGAGGTCATGAAGAGATACACATGACTGGAAACAGCTACACAACAACAGCAAAAAATACTGCCTATAATATGTAAATTTCCACTACTTCCTTCAAATAATTATTGTCTTAGTTTTATATACTCAGGATGACTATTTTGGGGATTTCTCTGCAAGCTTCATTTAAGCTATTTTTTTGCTTTCCTACTACTTCTCACTATTTTATAAAACAATATTGCACATAGTCTTCTGCCATCCTTCTCTTAGGATTGAACAAAATGAGATTGTGGAATAAATCAGTGTTCACCTTGCCTGCAATATACTTCCACTGGAAGAGAAATCAAGTGAGTACTTGCTAATTAATGAGATTTTTAGACTTTCTTTTGTTTCCTTGTACGGGAGCTGTTTCATAATGGTTCGGTGTTTGAAATTATTGTAATTGGTGACTTTGTCTTTTTGTTTCCAGTTTCATTAGCAAAAAAACTTGTCAAGATAGATCAGAAAGGAGTTGTTTTTATTTAATTTTTATTCTTAAATTCAGTTTTTTGCACATTTTGATATTTAATATATCAGTGATCTGACTGTACATAGTTGATCCAGTGATGGCTCCCATATTGATAGTAAGTCATTTATATACTGTTAAAATATAATCTATTTTTTTGTGACATGCTGTGGTGCTCTCAGGTTCAGTACTTTACTAATTAATTTTAATTTTTAAAGTATTGATGTTGTATCTTATAGGAGACCATTACTAATCTTTAACCTCCTTCATTCCTAAGCTCCTTTCCAGCAATTTTTCACCTATTTTCACCTTTGAATTGAAATAATCACATGACTTTGCACAGCACCAACCTGCCCCACACATCCTTTAATCCAATTCACTTGCATTTCATGGTATCACTTCCCTGATGTCATAGTCTTCTTCAAGAGGAAAAGGACAAACAACAACCACAACTTTTATCAAAGTATATATATTGATATAGTTGATTGAAGTCTTGGAAGCATTTCTCTTTTTCAAAATCTACAGCAAATGCTGTGCAATTATCTTTATGGTAGCTTTTTTCAAAAATATATATCACGAGAACTAGAAGATGACATGGCAAAATGTCCTGATAAAATCATGTTTATTGATATTGGATGATCAATAGAACACATTTCCCTAGACCCTCTTATTTGCTTCTCTGAAGCAAACTTGAGAGCAGTTTATCTTATATGCTATTGCCTTCAGATTTCCTTTCAAGAAAAAAAAGGTGAAGATTGAAAAAAATAACATTCTGCGTATACTGAGAAACTAAGTGAGGAGACTAGGTGGCACAGGGGGTAGAGTGTCAGATGTGGAATCAGGAAGACCTAAGTTCAAATCTAATCTATGACATTTACTAGCCATATGACCCTGGGCACATCACTTAGCTTCTATTTGGCTTAGTTTCCCCAATTGTAAAATGGAAATAAAGGTAGCATCTACTTCCAAAACTTGTGAAGATTGAATGAGATAATATTTGTAAAGCCTTTGTAAACCTTAAACCACTATAAAAATGCCAACTATTATTATGATTTACTATCTATAATTTAATTGTGTGTTGGAAAATGTTTAATACTCAAACCTATATGCAAATCAAACTTAATGCCCAATACACTAATCTTTCGGAAGTTGGAGGGAAGCAATTAGGATTAAATGACTTGCCCAGGATCACACTGCTAGCAAGTTTCTGAGGTCACATTTGAACTCAGGTCTTGCTGACTGCAGGGTTGTTGCTCTATCCACTGGATTACTCATCTGCCCTTACAACACACTTTCAAATTTAATTTGCATTATTTTTTCAAGGTTATTCTTACATACCATTTAATGAAATCCAATTTGTTATTTAAAACATTTTTGGAAGAGGAATACAAAATTTTAGCAGCTTTGATTTAGGAATTATTTCTAGGCAAAATGTAATAGAATGGGGGGGTGGCTAGGTGGCACAGTGGATAGAGTGCTGGTCTTGGAGTCAGGAGTACCTGAGTTCAAATGCAGCCTCAGACAATTAATAATTACCTAGCCATGTGGCCTTAGGCAAGCCACTTAACCCCATTGCCTGGCAAAAAAAAAAAAATGGAATAGAATATAGAAGCCTGGGTCTGGAGTCAGAAAGACTGCATTCAAGTCTTGACTCTATTTGTGAACCCAAGTCAATCACTCAACCCCTCCATTATCCTGGAAATATTCTAAGACAATGAATTACAGACTGGGCTGTGTTGGTGAGAAGAGTTTCTATCCTATTTATTTCCCTCACTGATGAAATGACATCTTAATAACAGTGACAAAGAAACTCTAAACATCTCCCTAAAAACAAAAGACTCAACAATTTGGGGGAAGAGATTGATGGGGTTACTTGTCTTCCTATAGCTGGGACTCTATACATATGTACATGAACTTGTATATATGTGTGTGTTTGTGTGTGCATATCTATGTGCCACCTAGCTACCCCCACCATCAATTCTTTTAAGAAATTATATGAACTCCATATGAAGAATCATTTAAATAGATATTCCCTTAAATATCTTCTATCTCCAAATTCAACAACTCCAACAAATATTTATTAAACACTACATGAAGTGCTGTGGATATTAAACCAAAAAGTCATTCACTGTTATTAATTCATTCTACTGTAGGGATTTAACATTATACATAGATAATTATAAAAAAGGTCATTCAAGAAAGTAATTCAAGAAGTTTGTGTTAGTACTTGGGGAATCAAAGTCCATTTCATGGAAAAAATGGTTCTGAGCTGTGTTTTTAAAGATTAGAACTCCATCCTGTGGAAAATGTACTTTATCTTGACTCTTTTTGCTAACACTGCCCCTTATTTCACAAGTGTAAAAACAGACAAGATAATGTTAATAACAAATAACTTTCAAGGACTTTGTCATAATAATTTGTCAGAGTATATAACACAGTTAAGTATGCTTCCCACATGGGAGATGGTTTTCCCTAAGGCCAGAGACAGGAGATGAAATGTCGAATTGGGGAAAGAATTAGTTGTCCAATTTGATCAGAATGTAGTATGCATGGAGAAAAGATTATGAAAGAAGGCTAGGGAGACTGGTATTTGAATGTATAAAATTTGAATGCCAAGATCCACTGCCTTAGATTATTGAAAGCTATAGAGGAATACGATTTTAAGCAGACACTGACATGTTAGAAAGACTTTAAAAAATCTTTCTCACAATAGAGAACCACCTGAAGGCTTTTGAAGAGGGAAATGAAATTTTTAAATTTATTCCTTAGAAAGATTAGTTTGACAGTGATATGAAAATAGGATTTGAGAAAAGAAACATAACATTCATGATGTGTTTACAATAAAGATTATTGTTATCTGAAGACAAGTCTATCTAAATTTATAAGGGTTCAAGATCAGGAAGTTAGTCCCTGGGAGATGAATAGTTATGACTATAACAACCTATGAAGACTGTTGACCAGAAATGAGAAAAGTTGTATTCATGTATACCAAGGAATTCACAACTAGTTTTGAAGTACTTTACTATAGTAACAAATGGGTATAATATATTAAGCTATTACGAAATTCTTGAGTGGGGGGCAAATTTTTATCCTTTTTAGTCGCTGGAATAGACTTTTTAGAATGTGCCTCTACATTGCAGATTGCTTATGCTATCAGCTTTATTTATAGCAGGGTCAATGAAAGATCATTTTTCCCAAAATTATCAATGCTGTTAACAGTAGCATAAAATATGCTCTATTAATATATTTTCATTAAGTTTTATGTCACTTTCAGTTTTTGAGTTTCTTTTTTATTGATAACTTCTTAATTATATTCGCTAGGTTTTGTGTGTATATGTATGTCTATTTCCCTGCATGAGGATTAGAGGAACAACATGAATTTTGTTTTCTTTTTTTTTCTTTTTTTTTAGGTTTTTGCAAGGCAAACAGGGTTAAGTGGCTTGCCCAAGGCCACACAGCTAGGTAATTACTAAGTGTCTGAGACCGGATTTGAACCCAGGTACTCCTGACTCCAGGGCCAGTGCTTTATCCACTACGCCACCTAGCTGCCCCTGTTTTCTTTTTTAAGAAAGCTAAAAAGTGTTGGTTTTCTTGTCAGTACAAGGGATATTGAAATTTTGTTAGAACATGTTCCAACAAACAGAAATGAACACAAAAGTTATAATTGCCAATAACTGAATATGAATATTTCCAGGGAGCCATGAGCTCCTTGAAAAATGATGAAAGAAGACAAATCATAAAATTCTGGATGGTAGAGTAAACTCCACACTTATACAAGAGATTGTTTTTTAAGAGTTAGAAGAATATTTGAGAAGAGCAAACTTCAGAAATTCATTCTTCCTACAGCTACTTCCCCAGTCCAGTGAAGTGTGTTATGTGCTAAACCTCAGGAGAACATGTCTTCTCCACAGTGTTTTAAATCTTTCTGGTCCTTGGAAGATGAGTCCCCAGGAGTGAAGGAAAATCAAGCATGACAGATAGAGGCAGACTATTTCATTCTCCATGAGTAAGTTGCTTAGTAACAGGAGACCAAAAACCCCAGTCTCTTCTATCCATCGGGGAGTCTTCACAAAACTATTGTGGGGCAAAGGAATGAAACTTCACATTATGTCTGGCTCCTGAAAGAAGAGCCCCCCGCCGCTCCATCCTGTGGAAGACATACTTTTATCTTGACTCTTTTTTACTAACACTGCCCCTTATTTCACAAGCGTAAAAACAGACAAGACAATGTTAATGATAAATCACTTTCAAGGACTTTGTCATAATAATTTGTCAGAGTATATGACACAGTGAAAGGCAGTGTGGCATAGGGGACAAAGTATTAGGTGAAAAGTAAAGAAAATTTGAGAGGTCAAAGCTCACTCTCACACACCCTCTGCATAATCCTCCATAAACCTTTTTTTTTGGTTCTATGGATCCTAAAACCATTCCCTAGGAAATAGCAGGTTAGTCACAAATGGGTTGTAACTGTATTGATCAGAGTCCTAAAACGAGTGTCCTTTACTGATAAGGGACACATTGTACATGTTAGTCTTCTTAATTCTAACTCTAAAGCATCTCTCACATACTTCCCCTTTTTTTTAATCATATGGCAACAACCCCTTATCATTCCTCATTCTGATAATTCCTATTTCCTGACTATCCCCTCTTTAATCCATCCTTCAGAAAGTTGCAAACTTGAGATTTCTAAGGCTTAGAAAGAAGTTTTAGTATCTCCCTATTTACTTGAGGCCAAGATGCAGATCTCTCTTTTTTTTTTTTTTAACATTTATAGCTCTTCATAATCTGCCTTCAGACTATTTTTTCAGGCATTTCACATTACTCTATTTAATTCTGTCACAACCTATATATAGGAAATATCACAAGAACTTAATTAAATCATAGATTTAAAAATGGAGTAGATCTTTTTTTGCAGATTTTTTTTACATTTTACAGATTAGGAAAATAAAGTCCAGAGAGATCAAAGAAAGGAACTAGATCTTTATTAAGGGACTGTCTCTGTCATCCATAAAACTGCACTCTATGAAAGAAGATTATATAAAAAAGACTGAACAGTAGTATGGGTAAGACACATAACAGCAAATTCCGTTGCTTCTGATATAATTAGAAAGAAAATTAAACATGCCAGTTCTAGCCATTCCCCAAAATAGAAGCCCCAGGAAGAACTCACCAATGAGAAAAGAGGTTCTGATGGAGGGAGATTCCAGAGTGTTCTCTCACAGTCCACAGCGATAGGTGGCTATTTGGGAGTGAGGAGTTCCTAGTTATTGAGAGAAGTTCTGAAATAATATAGCAACAAATATGGTTTTGAAGTTCAGAAAGTCAGAATCAGACTTGGAGGAAAATAAGCTCAGTGACTGACCTGTCCTGCCATTTCTCTCCTTAGAGGTCCCCATATTCAGTCTATTAGTGCATACAGTTATCAGACCCCATCAAAGACAAAATGCCAGAAGCAATGAGAAGGGAAGTTCTTCTGGATTGTATTTTAGAAATGCCAACTTTTTTATGCAGTTATTTCTCAGTACCCAGTGGACTCTTGCTTCATCATGATTTCATGAGAATGATTTCTGAGCCAGAGAAGCTCCTGATGAATACTTGTATGCTAAAGTAAATATCTCTTTGCTGTACAATACAAGACTATATAGCACACTATAGCATTCCATATACAATGTGATTTCCATAATTCCTCTTGGAGGATTCCCCAGTCTTATAGATTTGATTTCTTGTCATTTGTACCTATCTTCTTCCCCTGGTAGTTAGCCTCCCCTTTTTCTGGCTCAATTTTCTTCCCTTTCACCTCCTTTTTTCTCATTATTATTATCCTTGTTTGGACTCTAATCTTAAACAATCCCATTCTCTGCTTGGTGTTTATTTTCTTTAAATCTTCATGAATGCTAATCAGATTGTTCTCCAGTCTAAATTGTTTGGCAGAGTTTCTTATAAGTCAATTCTCTTCCCTTAATCACTCATTCTTACATTGAAAAAAGAAGTAATAGAAGTTCCTGGTGGTTATTTACAAGCAGGGAGTAAAATCATTTTATGGTGCATGGAATCCATCATTTCAATAGAGTTTCCAGATATTTTATAGAACTGGTTAAGTACATCATCTTATACTGCATACTTATTTTGTCTGTGTTTCTGTTTCTCTCTCTGCCTGATGAGAATCATCATATCTGCCCTTTCCACCTTGACTTAACAATAGGAGCACCCTATGTTCACTGGGTCAGAACTTTGGACCCTCGGAATGACTTTTTGTCCTCCTTCACCTAAGACAGATCATTGACATCCACCTCTACTCCAGAGAGACATCCCTGGCCTTCTTTACATACACTAAACAGATTCCTGGCTTCTTGCACACATCATGTATAAAAATACTTGGCTTTCTCTCCACTTGGGAAAAGATCTCTAAGACAAACCACAGTACTTTTCCCACATTTTGTGCACAGTAAATACAAACTGTTTCTTACCTATTACTTGAAGGATTGCTCTATATTAATTAATATTGAATTAATCGTTGTATGATGTCCTCACTGTGGTATGGCATTGAACCTAGATTTTTGATGACACTGCCAGGACATCTGGTTCCTGCAGTTTCTACACAGATGGAAAGTCATTAAAACTAGATCTGCAGATAAACTGTCAGCTGAAAACCAGTCTAGCTTAGCTGGCAATCACCAATTTGTTTGCAGGGTGATGTATGTTTCAGCTGTATTAACTCACAAAGATGAACTACATTCAGAAAGGTTATAATTTGTTTTATGGAAGGGCATATCTACCCCATGTTATAGAGACACTTGAAGTACTGAAGAGTTATTGATAGAATCTTTCTGTTACCAGAAAATTTGTCATTATGTTCATAGGATCATTAGATAATAAACTTAGAAAAGGAACCTAGGATTCAACAGTTCATAAAGACAAAGAAACTTGAGTTTCTTAGTCTTAGATCCAGGAATATAATCCAGGTTCCATTGAGTCTGACTTCCTTTTCATCATGTTCTTTGAGAATTTTTTTAACCTTCATTTTTCACAGTAGGCTAGTATCAAGAATATGCTAGTAAATTTTAACAATGGGCTTGCAATGATACATTTTAAATTTTAATCTGATTTATTAACATTTTCTCCATTAATTTCTTATGTCTAGGTAATCAACAAATGAATAAATCAAACTCTCTGGCTTTTAGTGTTTTATAAATGCTCACACTGAAAATTCAACAATAAGCTCTCAGATGCCAGTTTGATCTCGTTCTAGCATTTCTCTGTTTGATTCTTTTTTTTAATTTTTAAAAGGGAAAACTGAGGAATGAAGGAATTTTGTTAGCATATCCTTCTGTTATTGTGGAAAAGAATGCATACTAAAACAAAATAGAAGAGAACAGAAAGTAGCTTTAAGATCTATAATTAGGAGGCATAGCCAAGATGGTGACAGAAGAAGAATCTCTCTTTGGTGCTCTGGCCATAATATTTCAAAAATAATAAAATTATTACTCTAACTAAATTTTTGAGAGACAGAACCCACAGAGGGATCCAGTTAGACAATTCTCCAGAACAAGGTAACCTAGAAAATAGTGGAAAGGCTCCACTCCATGAGGTTAGAGGAGCAGCCCACCAGAGTGAAGGAACTTCAGCCTCCCAGCCTAGGAGCCCTGGCTTATAGTTGCAGGGGCAGTTTCCTGACCTACACCCCAGAGAGCACTGGACACAACTTGGAAGATCAACAGGGGACCTCTGCCAGAGTGAAGCCCAGCCCTCAGGGCACTCAGCAAGTAGAGGTGGCATTGGGCAGCCCAGATCCAGGAAACATAAGCAGGCAGAGCCAGTAAGCAGGAGCCCCCAGGCAACTGAGCCTTCTCAGCCTACCAAAGGTAGGGAAATAGAGAGAGACTTCCAAGGTCTGTCCTCTGTACCTGGAACAGGACTCTGGGGCTCTCACCACATTCAGATCCTGATCTCAGTCTAGGCCCCCCCCCCACCTCAGTCCCATGGTAGAGGGGTAAGTTTATGGTCATTCACAGACCAGAAGGGAAGACAGAGCTCCACACACTGAGATCCTTGTAGGGGGGCATGTCCCAATAATACTCAAAAGCTCAGGAAGCACCCTAAAACCAGGCACAGGCTGGGGAAATGAGTAAACAGAGAAAAAAGAGGAACATCATTGAGTCCTATGATCCCAAGAAGTCTATGATCCCCAGAAGGATCAAAATACTCAATATGAAAATGAGGAAGTACAAGTTTCTGTATTTAAGACTCCAAGAAAAATGGAAATTGGGCTCAGGCTATGACAGAGCTCAAAAAAAGATTTTGAAAATCAAGTAAGTGAGATAGAAGAAAAAATTGGGAAAAGAAATGAGAGAGATGCAGGAAAAACATGAAAAAGAAGTCAGCAGCTTAGACAAGGAGATCCAAAAATGCTTAAGAAAAAAATAACATTTAAAAACTAGCATAAGTCAAATGGATAAAACACTTCAAAAAGTTATTGAGGAGAAGAATGATTTAAAAAGTAGAATTGGCCAGATGAAAAAAGAGATAAGAAAGCTCTTACCAATCCTTCAGATGTAGAATGGAGCTAAAGGAGGCTGTTGACTTTATGAGAAGTCAAGACACAATACTTCAACACCAAAAGAATGAAAAATTAGAAGAAAATGTAAAACATCTCATTGAAAAAACAACTGATCTGGAAAACAGATTCAGGAAAGATAATTTAAAAATTATTGAGATATGTGAAAGTCATGACCAGGAAAAGAACCTTGACCTCATTTTTAAAGAATTACTGCAGGGAAAATTGCCCTGATATCCTAGAAGCAGAGGGAAAAATAGAAATTGAGAGAATCCACCAATCTCCCCAAGAAAGAGATCCAAAAAAAAAAAAAAAAAAAAACAACCCCTAAGGAATATTATAGCCAAGTTCCAGAACTCTCAAGTCAAAAAGAAAATATTACAAGCAGCTAGAAGGTCACTATTCAAATATCATGGAGCTGCAGTCAGGATCACACAGGACTTAGCAGCAACTACATTAAGAGGTCATAGGACTTGGAATATAATATTCTGGAAGGCAAAAGAGCTCAGAATACAACCAAGAATCAACTACTGAGAAAAACTGAACATCCTTTCCCAGGGGAAAAGATGGACTTTCAATGATCCAGGGGAATTTCAATTGTTCCTGTTGAAACAACCAGAGCTGAACAGAAAGTCTGATCTTCAAATACAGGACTCAGGCAAAGCACAGAGAGTGGAGGAGAAGGGTAAAGTATGAGGGACTTAATGATGATGAGCTGCATGTATTCCTGCATAGAAAAATGATACTGATAATACTCATATGGACCTTCTCATTTAATAAAGCAGGTAGAAGGAGCTTTTATAGATGAAGCACAGGAGAGATATAATATATTGTAGTATATAATATGTTGAAGATATAATATATATTGTAAAAAATGGAGTCAATGGCTAAAAGGGAAATATAATGGGAGTAAGAGAAAGGAGAGGTGGAATAAGCTAAGATATTTCATATAATAAGATTTTTTTATTGCAATGAGCTATTGCGATGATATGGAAGGGGGGAGGCAAGGGGGAGTGAAGGAACTTTCACTTTCATCAGAGGTGGCTGGGAAAGGAAACAGCATATTTACACAATGGAGTATAGACATCTAGACTAAAAAGGAGAGGAGGGGCACAGGGGAAGGGAGGGATGTGAGTGATGGAGGAGAGGGTGGACCATGGGGAGAGTGGTCAGATATAACACCTTTTCTTTTTTTTTTACTTCTTGCAAGGCGCTGGGATTGGATGACCTGTCTAGGACCATAGGGCCAGGTGGTTGCTGGGCCTAAGGGGGTGGTATGTGGGCTCAGGGTCTCTTGGCCTCAGGGCCAGTGATCAGTCTGCTGCACCACTCATCTACCCTACAGCACATTTAAGAAGAGGGACAAAGTTAAAGGAGAGAGGAAATATAGTATATGGTTGTGGGGAGGGTATGAATGGAGGGAGTTGTGATCAGCAATGGCAATGGTGGAAAAACATGGAAGTAGCTTTTGTGATGGACCTTACCATAAAGAATATGATCCACCTGCAACAGAGTTGGTGGTGTTGGAACACAGACTGAAGCATATTTTTTTGATTTTTTCTCTTTCCTTTATTGCTCATGAAGGTCTATATTTTAGGGGGGAGGGGGAGGGGGTATTATGTTTACTCTTTAACAAGAATATTTTAGAAATGTATAAAAATCATTTGTACAAATATATATATATATATATATATATATATATTTCAAAAAAGATCTATAGTTAGAGGAAGGGAATCATAGGCAAGAAAGTTTTAGAAGTGGCCATAAAATAAAATTTTAAACCATAATTTCAATTTTATAAGATTCAGAAGTTATTGCAAGAAAAAAACCAGTGCAACTGTAATAAAAAGGAAAAGCTGCCTACATTCACAAAAAATATTCTTATCACCACTTTCTGGGGCAGCAAAGTACTAAGAAGCAGTAAAGATTGTTTTAGCGATAGCTAAACAAATTATATTACATGAAGGTAATTGAGCAATCTCTTCAATGCAAATTCATGATTTTGAAAAATTTTGAGAATTCTGGGAAGACATATTAATTGATAGAGAATAATTCATGAGTGTAACAATATTGTAAAAAAGGAATTACAATGACAAAAACTGAATGCTGTAAAATTATAATGAATAAACTTAGACTTGGTTGCAGAAAATGTATTTTGTTCCTTTCCTTTGCAGAGGTGGGGATACTTTGGGAATAGAATATTCTATATATTTTCAGATATAGTAAATGTGTTGGGTAATTTTGTTGCACTACTTTTAATTTTTTTTTCCTTTTATTATGAGAATAGATAGGAAACTGGGAGAAGATATATTTAGGAATAAAGGTAATATCAAAATAAAAGATATTAATAAAATTAAAAAGAAGAAAGGTTTTCAATTGAAATATAATCTGTACATCAAATAACTGATAAAATTCTTATATCCAGTATGGGAAGGAATTGACAAATAATCTACAGGTCAAAGATCATTGATTTAGAGCTAGACTGCATCTTAAAGGTCATCGCATTCTCCTTTTGCAAATTAGGATCTGGGACCCAGAGAGATGAAGTAGCAAAATTAAGATTAAATGCAATTGCCCAAGAGAAAGAACCCAAATGCTACAATTTTCAACTGAAAAGTAAATAATCAACTACCATTTGAGAAATTGCTACTAAGCATTAAATATAAAATAATTTAAATAAAACAAGTATGAGGTTTCACTTCTCTCTCATCAATTTAACAAAGATGATAAAGGATGATAGTACTGGAGAAACAATAGGCAAAAAAGCACACTGATAGCAGAACTATAAATTAGTCAGATCACTCTGAAAAATAAACTAGAAATATTCTGGAAATGTTGCTATTGGTTTGTACTAGTAGTATTCCTACTACTAGTCATAAATTCCCAAGAAGGTTAATGACAATAAGAAAAATCCCTTATATTATAAAATGTAAATATATATATATATATGTACATATATCATAGTGATTTTGTAGCAGCCAATTGAAATAAAGTTTGTTAATTATGTAAGTTGAGAGAATACTGAAGAGATTGTACTAAACAAATGTTCATGATCACAAGAAATAATACAAGAATTCAGTGAAAAATAGGAAAATTTGTATACAGTGATACAGAGCAAATAAAGGAGAACCAAGAAACTATACAGTGCTATAATAATATAAGTAGAGGGAGGATGGAAGAGGTGATTAACCATTAAAATTCAGCTGTAGGGGCAGCTAGGTAGCATAGTGTATAGAGCTCCAGCCAGGAGTCAGAAGTGCCTGAGTTCAAATCTGACCTCAGACACTTAATAATTACCTAGCTGTGTGGCCCTGGGCAAGCCACTTAACCCCATTTGCCTTGCAAAATCCTAAAAAAAAGTCAGCTGAAGTTAGATTAGTTTAGATAGTTAATTTTTATTTGAAAGAATAGATAATAAAACTGTTTAAGGGGAAGGTAGGAAACAAGGTTACTTTGTAGGTACTTATTTTATAATTTCTTAAATTTTTCTTTCAAAAAAGTAGAATGGAGGAATGTCAGGAGGTATAAAAGGTAAGGTATATAAGGTATAAAAAGATTAATAAATTTCATTATAAAAGGAGCACAGCATAAAATAAAAAAAACATTGGGTTTCTGATACTGTATCTTACTACTTGTGTGACCTTAGACAATATCTCCTCACCTCTCTTACCTCAGTTTGAGCACCTGTAAAATTGAAGAGGTTGAATTTCCCAGATCTCTTCTAAGATACTATGCAGACTGCTTTCCTTCTCACCTAGGATAGATCTCTGGCTTCTGGTTCTCATAAACTTTTATATAGCAATTTTTCCATCTTATGACCCTAGCAGCAGTCAGTCAGTGCCCTTGGCCTGCCTGGTCCGTGAGCTGTAACCACTATATCAATATTGCTTTCATGGTATGTGGATACATTTTATTAACTCAATCCACTGCCTCTATCATAAAAAAACATCAGAATGGTAATGTTGACGAAATGAAAAGAAAGTGCATCACTGGGAAAGAAACTTTATTTGTATGGCCCCAGGAAGTCATTTAACTTTTCTGAGTTGCATTTTTTTAATTTGTAAAACAGGACTAGTAATAGCGCCTATCTCTCAGGTTTATTCTAAGAATCAAAAGTGGTAATGTACATAAATTACACACCCTAAAACACTATATGAATGTGAGCTTTTTTGTTAGAACTTCTACACGGGTTACTAAGAACTAAGAGAAAAAATAGAACAAAAGAACTAATAACAAATAGGTAAAGATGGGAATCCCTGCTCTCTCACATTATTCTCCAAGGAGTACTTAGCCTGCATTATTAGAGTTAATCTCTCCTTAGCACCAGTTGGACCATTACATCAAACCATTATATGGCTCTGTTCCCCCAAAGTTCCATTTTCACTCTGCCTCTTAGGCATAAACATTGAAAGAGGATTTTCAATGGAATTCCTTTGTTTCCAATTACTTTCAAATGACTCTCACTAAAGCTCTTTCCTCTCCAACAGTCCTAACAGCTCCTTCTGTGACGTTTCCCTGGAGTCAAGTCTATATACACCCAATGTCTCACTCAGGATTCTTGTGAACGTTGAATGAGATCATGCATATCAAAAGTCTATAGATGACTTTTTTAAAGGATTATCTTTGTAGAGACTATTATCCCTAGGTCCCAGGTCCCAGAACGCCAAAGTGGGACAGCAAAACGAATCCTTGATTTGAAGTCAGACCTGATTTCAAATATAAAATGTGTTTGTTATTAATTGATATGTTCTTAATAAAAAAAACACTTTCTTCATCTGGAAAATGGGAGGTTCAGATGAGATTATTTCTTTCTTTTCTGTGGAGTCAATAGAGGTTAAACAATTTGCCCAGTATCATACAACTAAGATCTGAGGCTGGATCTGAACTGAGGCCCTCCTGACTCTAGGCTCAGTTTTCTGTTCATTGTTCCTCCTTAGGTGCCCCTCAAAATTATTTCTAAGGTTAGAATTTTAAGATCAGTGACATAATCTAGTTTGATTTTTTTTTCCTTTTTAAACATGGCATCAGCAGCTGTAGGTATAATACTGAGTATACAACTACAGGTTAATTCTGAAGTTAATGGTTTCTCTCTCTCTCTCTCTTTATCTCTGCCACCACCACTATCACTACCACCAACTTCAGTAACATTTAAAACTATATTCAAGAAATAAATAGGATTCACTGAAAAACTGTGAGCAGAAAGACAGGAATGAATTATGAAAGAAAGAATCTCACCTACTGGAGAAAATTAGGTAGACTCCTTGAAATCAGAAGGAATTGACTAAATGAATGATTAAATTTTCTTTCCATTCCTATAGTCATTCAGAGATACACATAATTTTAGACTTAGAAAGGACCTTAGAGATTGCAATATTTTCTAATATTCATATAGCACTCATTGTTTGCAAAGTACTTTACATTTAAAGAGGGGTATGTGGTATAATAAAGCATTAGTCTTGGTATCAAGAAGACTTGGGGGGCAGCTAGGTGGCACAGTGGATAGAGCACTGGCTTTGGAGTCAGGAGTACCTGAGTTCAAATTTGGCCTCAGACACTTAATAATTACCTAGCCGTGTAGCCTTGGGCAAGCCACTTAACCCCATTGCCTTGAAAAATCTAAAAAAAAAAAAGACTTCTTTGGAATCTTGTATCAGACATTTTATAGTTCTTTCACATTCAAGAAGCAACTTAACTTTTCTCAGACTCAGTTTTCTCATCTATAAAATGGGATGGAAGAAAAAGGAAGGACTCAGATGGCATAGTGGGAAGAGTACCAATCCTGAAGTCAGGAGGACCTGAGTTCAAATCTATCCTCAACACTTACTAGGTGCAAATCACTTAACCCTGATTGTCTCACATCCAGAACCATTTTCACTCATTCTGATTTATATCTGGCCACTGGATTCAGATAGCTCTGAAGAAGAAAAGTGAGGTTGGTGACTTAGTATAGCACCCTTCTCACTCAAATCTAATTCACCTGCATGTCATGCCATCAACTCCCTGATGCCATGTTCTTTGAGAGAGAGGATAAACATTATCATATATAAAAACTATAGCATTTTTTACCCAATATACTTAAGAAGAGTCAGTATTTGTAAAAGATTTTGCCCCAGGGGCCTCAGACTCCAAACGCAGTCATTTTGTTATGATATCATTATTCAGTTTTGAAATTCTTAGAGTGCTATGTAAATGTCAGTTATTCTTTGATTAGACTTCTGATTTAAGAAACTCCCTCCACAAGTTTCCTGAAGCCCCTGAGGGACTTATCAAGGGTCATATAGCCAATATCTGTCTAAAGCAGGACTTGGAGCAATCTCTCTAACACAGAGGCCAATATTTACAATAACCCCATTAGGGACTTCTAGGTGGTACAGTGACAGAGCACTGGTCTTGGATTCAGGACAGGAGTTCAAATCTAAGATACTTGTCACTTACTAGCTGTGTGTGACCTTGGGCAAGTCACTTAACTCTGATTGCCCCACATCCAGGGTCATCTCCAGTCATCTTGATCCATATCTGGCCACTGGACCCATATGGCTCTGGAGGAGAAAGTGAGGTTGGTGACTTAGCACAGCACCCCCCGACTCAAATCCAATTCATGGACTTGTCACGTTATCACCTCCCTGATATCATGGTCTTCTTCAAAAATGAAGGGCAAATATTATGAAGCAAGTAGGACAAGTTTTATTATCCCAGCTTTCATTTTATAGGATCATTGATTAAATCTAGAAAGGATGTTCATGTCATCATTTAGTTCACTCCTTTGACTGATGAGGGAACTATTAGAGGAAATAGCTTTCCTGTCACACAAATAAGAAGCAACAGAAATAATATTTGAATCCCATATCTTCAGAGTTCCAATCTAATGTCCTTTCTCTGATATCACTAGAACTGCACCATTTTGGACATGCAAATATTTCTTCAACTTTCCCATTCCCTTTCTGACTCACAACCATATTTATTGAGATATCTTCTATCCCACCAAGAATGCCAAGGGTACTGAAGTTTAAAGACTTGGCCAAAGTCAAACAGCTGTCAAGTGATATTTTGATTCAAGTTCAGGTCCTTTTCCACTGATACAGTTCTGTCTTCCATTGTTTACAATTCTATGGAATAGATGATCATCTAATCTATCTTTTTTATAGATTAGGAGTTGGATTTGTATGTTTTGTAATGTTTGTATGTTTATAATATATATATGTATATTCAGATATTATATATATGTGTGTATGTACACATATATATAATATCTGAATATACATATATATACATATATATGAATATATACATACATCTGAATATACATATATATACACATACACATATACATATACATATATATATATATATATATATATATATATATATATATATATATAATCAGTAGAAAGATGACCGAATTTACAGCAATTATGATTTTGGTTCAAATCCTAAAACCAACATTTATTGACTGAATGTCTCTAGGCAAATCAATTGACCTTTCAGGGTCATTAGGTATCTTTCTACAAGTAAAAGTCATAGGTTATGATCTGGTGGTTAAGGGATTTCCCATACCAAAGAAATGACAGGTCCTTGACATATGATTTATGGTTCAGTATCAGAGTATTATATAAACCTATGAGTATAAATTGAATGCCACATACACAATTAACCCATGTGCATGATTGAAGATGAGATGTCTATATTCAGTCTAAAAACAGAAAGCTGAGTGAATTATGTGTCAAGATATGGATTCCAGTTCAAGATTAGCCATTATGCTAGCTAGTAATATGAATTTAAGCAAGTTACTAACTCTCTCTGGGTCTCATATCATACCCAAGGTATAAAATGTCATCATTTTTATAGAAATTAATATGAGAAACAATACCCTCTTGAGAAATGATTTATATGAGAGAAAAATCCATCATATGTATAAGTATAAAAAGACATCCTTCCAAGGTAAAACAACTGATGAATTATGACAGGGGAAGAATTAAACAGCAGGTTCTCATAGTAAATGATGCCAAGGCTTCATCACAGGCCAATTGTTTGCACATCTTATGGGAAAACTATGGGAAAATGAATTACCTTCAAGTCAATGATTGACTGCATCATCCTTTAATAACACAGCAAATTGGAATTGCATTATACTGCTTGAGTACTAAAGGAATTTTAGACAAAATCTCTCTATCAGTATTATATGTCTTCAAAGAGGGAAGCCAAAGTTAAACAAGTCCAAATTCTCTTCATGAACATACTCAATATCATAAAGAACAGAGAGACTAAGGAAAACAATAAGAAAGGAGATACAAAATTGAAGTGAACTCACTAAAAGAGAGTTATCAGATACCACTAGTTTTGTGCCAGACCCAGAGATAAAAGCCTCTATAATGGGAGTCCTAAAGGCATTATGGAGATGACAACCAAACAAATCCCAGAATCAATAACAAACAAAAAATCTATTATAAAACCAAAACTAGATCAGTTTAAAAATCAATTAATAACAAATTTTCAAGAGAAAGAGTAGATTCCAGTTTATCAATGAAGTCCAAATTTGATTTGTAGAATTCTGTCTGTGGTGCTAGACCTAGGAATTTAAGAAATTAAGTGTTTAGCAACAAAAAAAATAGCAACTACAGAGAGGTATGGTTAGAGGTATGGTTAATTTGTTTTCCTATGATTTCCAATGTCATGTCCAATACTACTTTCACCTAATTAATAGTTCTAGGGCATGGACACAGACCCTTCTTTCATAAAAATTTAGGCTCCATATTTTAGCTTGTTTGACACAGAGGGCAAAATTATTAAACTGGGTCTGAGCACAGATGTTCCAAGAGGACTCCCATGCACAATTTTCTGGTATTAGTTCCCCCCAGTTGACACCATGTTTTACTTGCCCTTGTTGTCTATGAGAAAGTAATGTCACGTGAACAGATCCTCATCATTATCCATCCATAATGAATATTAATATGTCATACAGCCTGATACAAAAGTCCTTTGTGATCCAAAGTATCTCATCCACACACCCCCCTTACTTTCCATTTGGCAATAAATAAATGGAAAAGGTGGATCTGAACAGTAATTGTATAATTTTGTAAGAAAGGTGAATTAAGATGTATTGCAATAGTGGGACATTTAAAAGGAATAATACAACTTTTTATCTTGTTTTCTACTTCTGAAGATACTTTTTCTCTTGCTAGAAAAGTTCTCACTCATTCAAGAGTATGGGTCAGCAGCATGCATTGGCATTTGGTAACTCTTGCATTCAGACTTGGTAACTTGATTTTATTTATCTGAATTTTAGGTATTGTTAGCATATAGTACATGGAAAGGTATCAAGAAACTCTAACTTAGAGTATCACCTAAGTTCATACATGTAATTTATGCAAAGGAGTCAATTTTAAATGTTTATCTTTTTTCTTCTTTTAACATAAACACTCTCACTTCTCAATAAATCCCATTGACCACAGAAGCCTGCATTATAGCAAATAATTATGGTGGAGCAAAATATTGCAACACATTAGCCAGTTCTGAAAATCTTACAACATTCCACAGCTATTGTTCTGTTAATTGCTACATTGATCAGAGTTGCAATGCCTGCTATTTCCTTGATATCATTACAGTCATCTTGTAAATTTTCTGGATCTGCTTCATTCTCTTTGCATCAGTTCATGCAAGTTTTTATAAATTTCTCTGAACTTTTCATGTTTATCATTTTGTGACTACTACCTTTTAAATTCAATGGAGAGCTGGCCTAGGAATTAGAAAATATGGGATGGAAGAAAAGGAAAGCATTAGAAAAGACCCATCCCTGATGTATATGGAATGGATGAACTTGGTCATGTTGCTTAATATCAAATGCTCTGGGCAACTTTATAAGACATAATCAGTTCCAAAAAAATGGTTCTGACTTGCATGAGTTGATACAGTTTCCTCTCCTACAGATTGTCTAGATCAATGAAATCACAGGTGCAGTTTTCATTTTAATGGTAATAACATTTCATACTATGAACATACAGTCTTCTTATTCATTCCTTAAACATTGTATACCTGAATTCCTTCCAGTCCTTTACTTTTAAAAAAAGTTATACCAAAATATTTTTGGTTATGGGCAGCTAATGATGTGGCAAAGGAGAGACAGTGTTAGATTTGAAGTCAGGAAGATTTGTATTCTAATCCTGAATCACACATTTATTAGCTATTAACTGCGAGATTGTGTAGTTACTTAAACTCTCTCAGCCTCCATTTCTTTATTGATAACATAAAGGTAATAATAGAACTAACTCACAAGATTGTTGGGATTAGCAAATGAGAAGATTTATTTTAAAACAATATGAAGATCTTAAAGCAATATACAAAAATATTACCTGTTAAAGGGAAGTTCTTTGATTTGTTCATTGGATTTTTACTGTTTGGGGGTTCTTGTTGCCTTGACACTGAAGACAAATGAAATTGCTTTATCTCTTTCCCTTGATGTTCGAGAAGTCAAAAGGACAGGAGAAAATGGTGAGGTCTCCATCTCACTGATCACCCAGAAGTAATCATAAACATTTTTGAACCCAGACAGTCATGATTTGCACCATAATCAGTGAGAAATTTGGTATGAAGCATAATAAGATTGCTCCCTGAAGATAAAGACCACAGTTTAAACTATTTCCAGACTCTCTTGTCCCCTTCCCTCCTCCCAAGTGTTAGCAGTCTGTGGCAGTTGCATCTAAAATTCAACCTCCTATACTCCCAAGTTCCCTGTCAAAACCATAAGCTACTACTTTCCTCCTTCCAATCTTATATCAAGTAAGTAACAATGAGGTATCATGGGAGCCAACAAGTTAACAAAGCAGTGGTTAAAAGTCATTCCATCTTGATCAAGGAAGTCCCAACAGGCATGGGGAGATTGTAACTTAGATAACATTTTAAAATTTGCAAAGTTTTACATAAATTAAACCAAAGAGAGACCAATTCTTATCAATAGAAGGGAGAATTCAGATTTCAAGTTTGTTAAAAAAAATTTAGAGGCTGAAATGCTAAAGTCTGTCCATGAATACCAAAAACCAAGGAAATCGAAAGGAACTACGAATAATGCTAAATTGCTTCTTAGGGGAGATGCTGCCACACTGTATTCCAGCCTCACTCTGGTTATTTATTTTGTTCTTCTTGCCCCCCAGACATCCTAGTCAAATACTCATGAGACAGTCATGGAGCAGCCACTTTCTTTTATCTAATGAGCAGATATTTCCTTTCACCTCCCAGGATCCAGAGACATACCTTATTGAGGTACCATTAGTAAAATACTGGAAGTAAGTCTATGGTACAAATGTTGGCACTGGAGTACTTAAGTCTGGGGAATGGATTTTTTTTCATTTGATTAATATTCATCCAGTAGTCAATTACTAAGAATCTACTATTTACAAAACAATATGAGAGGCACTGTGATTATAAACCCATAGTCTCAGGACTGGAAGGTCCCTTGGATGTTATCTAGTCCACACATCATTTTACTGAAGAGGAAACTAAGAGCAAAAGAGTAGAAGTGACTTACCCAAAAGCATTCAAAAACAAAGTGGGAGAGCAAGATATGGCACTGAGTCTCCTGACTCTAAATCCAGAAGCAAGAAGAATGAGGGATAAGAACATGAAGTTCTACAGTGCCTTCTGTGCCAAATACTTTAACAAATATCTCATTTGATCTTCATAATGACTCTATGAGAAGGGTGCAATTAGTATTCCCCATTTTACAGTTGAAGAAGTTGAGACTAAGAAGTTAATTGACTTGCCAAGAGTCACAAAACTCGTAGTCAGGTTTTTAGAATCATTGCAATAGCCACTGCGCCACAAGCTGCCTCTGGTATTCTCTCCACCACAGAATCCTCACTCTTCCTAAGACTATACATGGTATGCCTCATAAGAGTATATATTTAGAACTAGAAGAGAATTCTGACCCTATGGAATCCAGTTCCTTCATTTTACAGATGAAGAAATTGAGGCTGAGATTACATGATTTTCCCAATATCAAGCAACTTATAAATATTTGAAGCAAGATTTGAACTGAACCTTTATTATCATTCCACCCTGTTGCCCCTAGAGTCCCTTACTCTAATTAGAGGGTGGAGGACTCCTTCCAGAACCTTATTTAAAGAATATTTAGCCCAGCCTATCTCTTTCTTCTTTCTTTCTTTCTTTCTTTCTTTCTTTCTTTCTTTCTTTCTTTCTTTCTTTCTTTCTTTCTTTCTTTCTTTCTTTCTTTCTTTCTTTCTTTCTTTCTCTTTCTTTCTTTCTTTCTTTCTTTCCTTTCTTTCTTCTTCTTCTTCTTCTTCTTCTTCTTCTTTTCTCTTTTTCTTCTTCTTTCTTCTTCCTCTTCTTCCTTCTTCTTCCTTCTTCCTCCTCATTCTTCTTCCTCTTCTTCTTTCTTTCTTCTTTCTTTCTTCTTTCTTCCTCTTTCTCCTTCATTAAAATGTTTGCATTAGTAAATGATTTTGTTCAAAATATAACAGGATAAATGTTTTTCCTGCTCTATCTATCCTATCTTCTTTAATGAGCTCTTTAAATTCAGCATTTTAATCCTGACATAAATTATATATATATATATATATATATATGTGTGTGTGTGTGTGTGTGTGTGTATAAAATCAAAGGATTATGGGTGAATTAGGCCTAAGACATTATGCAGAATCTTAGGACCATAGAATGATCAAATGATAAAGATGATCTTACCTAACCCTTTCATTTTTTTTAGGTTTTTTTTGCAAGGCAAATGGGGTTAAGTGGCTTGCCCAAGGCCACACAGCTAGGTAATTACTATGTGTCTGAGGCCGCATTTGAACTCAGGTACTCCTGACTCCAGGGCCAGCACTCTATCCACTGTGCCACCTAGCTGCCTCCTAACCCTTTTATTTTACAGGTAAGGAAACTAAGATCCAAAGAGAAGAGTTAACTTATTCAAGATCATATTGATAGGAAAGTTGCAGCTTGTATTTGAAACCAAGTCTCTGAATTGACACAAAAATAAAGGAAATCATAAGCATTAGACAGAATTGTAATATGAATCTTTAAAGATCTTCAAACCCCTTCTCTGAGTCTTCTTCCAAACTTCTTTTTAACATTAGTTGAAATGCTTTTAGAACTTTGAAATTTGCAAAACAATTCATATACATTATCTCATTTGAGTCACATAATGACTATGTGAGAGGTGCTATTTTAAAAATCCATTTTATAGACAGGGAAATTGAAACTGAAAAATTAAGTGATTTCTCTAGCATCACATAACCAGTAAATATTTGAGACAGGACTCAAATGCCATATTTCCTTGGCCCCAGGTACAGTACACTATTCTCTTTGTAATGCTACTTCTAGACTTGTGTCATAGCTTAGTAGAGGTTAATGACAAAGTGATATGAAAAAAAGTATTGATCAGAATGAGGTGAAATTAAATGAGGACTTCTTGAAAGTTATTTCCTTCCTTTCTTTTTAAAAAATATTTTAAGTCAAATTTGAAAGGAGAGGAATACAGACTGGTAGAATGAAGTGGATTGTGGGAATAGAGAAAAGGAGCCATTTGAGGTAAGAATAATGGAAAATGTACAGAAACATTTCAATATTTTACAAGTGATAAATGTTCAGGAAATGTTCATTGCTAGTTCATTGCTTATTCAATTTAAAGGTCCCAGAACCCATTTTATTTAACCATAATAATCAGTTTATCTTTTATAGAGAAATATTTACTTCAAAAATATAGAAATAACCCCATTTCCAAACATTTCTCCTTGTGGGCATAGGCCCACAAACACATTCCTTTTATCTCTAGAAAGGGGAGGAGTATTTGCTTCCATTTTATTTCAGCTTCCAACCCAGGAGAATAGGCACTGTAGATATTTTGTTAAGCATAATTTAGCTTTTATAACTAAGAAAAGTGTGTCTTATCTGCAATCATCCAACCAATAAGAGTCAGAGGTAAAATTGAAACTTAGGGCATCCTTACCTCAAGAACCAAAGTTCATCCCACTTTGCCACATTGCCATATTATTGATTGCAATGACTTTTTTAACAAATAAATTATGGATAATAGGAATAAGTTGTGAAATTGTGAAATTATGAATATATTTTGTTTGAGGAAATGTAGGTAAATTTACTTAGAGAGAAGTAGAAAATTCACTTTGAGAAATAAGGAGAATGATAGCAGCTAGCCTGTGGTAGGGAAGTTGATAAAAATCCAAGTAGAGAAATTTGGATTTGATTTTAAAAGATATAAGGAAAGTGACAAATTTTGAATTCTGAGGACTGGCAATGAAGTGTGTCTCCTTCCTTTCAGCAAAGAGGTGGTAGACTATTGGTTTACAAAGAAACATGTATTGACAGACATGGACAATATCTTGGTCTGTTTTACTAAACTTTCTCTCTTCCATAGGATAGTTCTATGGTGGGGAGGAGTCTCATTGGGAAGAGTCAAAAATCATTAAAGTGACTTTTAGAATACATCAGGGAATTATTTGTAAGTTTTTTTATAGGGGAATGTAATTGATGAAAATAGCATTTGATGAGGATATAATGGACTAAATTAAAGCCAGAAGCAGCAGAAGATAATGCAGACGTTAGATGATCCAATGATGACTTTACAGGATAGTGTTTTCCATTTTCAAGGTTTCCTGCCCTTTATTTTTGTTTACAATGCTTTATATGCCTTCAAGTTCCTCATTTAACCTTCCTCAGCTCATCTCAACCTGTTGTAATCCTTCCTTTTATTTAAGATTCCACTCAAATGTCATCTCTATCAAAAAGTCTCATCTTGACTCTCTTAGAATTGACCTGTTTTCTAAAATCATCTCTGTATCATGATAGAATTGCAACAAACTGGTCTCCTTAACACCTGTCTTTTCTGGCTTGAATCCATTGCAAATTCAAATGTTGTTTTCAAAAGTTACAATGCCCTAAAATTGGAAATATGATTAGGAATGTGGGCCTGGAGCTAAAAGGAAAAAGCCAGAGCCAGAGATAAAGATTAAGGAGATGAGTTCAGAGAAGTATTAATTAAAGCCACAGGAATGAATAAGATTGCCAAAGGAGAGAGTGAAGAGAGAAAACAGTTATGAGGATAGAACCTAAGAAAACAGTTGTGAGGATGGAACCTTGGAAAGTTCTATATCTAGGGTATAAAATAAAGGGAAATATATATACAGGATGAAGACAAAGAGGGGAGGAGGAGAGGGGACAGAGAAAGGGAGAATCGAAAAACGTATAAAGCAGGCAAAAAAGAGAACAAGTCAACTTTGATTAATTCCCTCATTATCCATCTAGCCTCAGTTTCCACAGCTAAAAATGAACTGGCTGGACTTGATGTCCTCTAAGCATTATATTATATATTCTATAAAGGAAATAGTATTCAATTAGGACTAAAAATTAAATTAGGTTCAGGATGCATGGGATTGGAAAAGAGACAGGTAGAAGCTAAAATGGAACACTAGTAAGGAGTCTATTGTATTGTTAAGGTGAAAAATAAAGGTATCTTACCTTACCAGTCTTCTTACGCCTTATTTCCTGATATATATACTCATAGACTCAGTAATATTAGCCTTAAGATTGCTCCATGAACAAGACACTCTATCCCTCAGCTACTAGAATTTTCTCTGGCTATCACTTTTGCTTAGAATGCTCTACCACCTCAACTCTACCCATTGCCTCCCAGGGTTTCTTTTAAGTCCCAACAAAAATCATATCTTTTGGGGCAGCTAGGTGACATAGTGGATAAAGCACCGGCCTTGGAGTCAGGAGTACCTGGGTTCAAATCCGGTCTCAGACACTTAATAATTACCTAGCTGTGTGGTCTTGGGCAAGCCACTTAACCCCATTTGCCTTGCAAAAACCTAAAAAACAAGTTGTAAAAAAAATCATATCTTTTACAAGATCCTTTTCCAAAATCTCTTAATTTCAGTGCCTTCACTTTCCTGATTGTTTCCTATGTGTGTATCTTACTTTGTTTATATTTGTTTGCATGTTGTCTCTTCCATTAGATCATTAATTCCTTGAGGGCAGGGATTGTCTTTTGCCCCTTTTATATGCTCAGTACTTAGCACAATTCCTGATACAAGGTGTTTAATAAATGTTTATTCATCAATTGAAATAATGAGGGTATTAATAATAGAAAAGAGATGGTAGATACAAGAAATATTCTGGTAGTAAAAGAAAAATGACTCTGAGACTGACTGAATATGATAAAAGGGAGTAAGAAAGAGAGAATCAAGGATGGTTTCCAGGTTTCCAGTATTAATAATTAGTTAAATAATAGTGTCATTAACAAAAATAAAAGAACATGAAGAGGATAAGCTTTGGGATAAAAATCTTGTGAATTAAGATATAAACCTTAAGGTATCATGTGACAGCAAGATGATAGTGCATAATTTTGAATAAGGAATGTGAGCCTCAGAATCAAGAGGAGTCAGAGCTAGAGCTATAGTTTAGGAGTCACATACAGAAAGGTACTAGTGCAAATCACAGGAATAAATAAGATTCCCAAAAGAAATACTGTGTAGGGAATAAAACACCAAGAATTTCAAACAAATGTGTATATGTGTGATTACAAAGAGATGTGGGGAGGGAAGGAAGGAAGGAAGGAAGGAAGGAAGGAAGGAAGGAAGGGAGGGAGGGAGGGAGGGAGGGAGGGAAGGAAGAAAGAAAGGTCACAGACATCACAGTAAGAACCCCTGGTTAGAAGGATTGAAGAGAGATTGAAGATTCAAGAGAGAGGGACTATGGAGTATTATTTCCACAATCAGGAAGACAAGGAAGTTGAGCTTCAGGAAGAGACAGGAAACCAGCAACTGCTGCCAATGAAACTGAGCTTCCTTTGTCTTTGTAAATAGAGATAGATAGATAAATAGATACATACATACATATATATATATATATACATACATACATACATACACACATACATAGATAGATACATAGATGGACAGGAAAGACAATATAACTATCTTGTGATACATATAAAACTC
The DNA here is from genome assembly GCF_037893015.1 of Macrotis lagotis. Lineage (NCBI taxonomy): Eukaryota > Metazoa > Chordata > Mammalia > Peramelemorphia > Peramelidae > Macrotis > Macrotis lagotis. Next base: position 817,834,671 of record NC_133658.1, on the reverse strand, counting down.
TATATCTCTATCTTCCATCACCTGAGTCTCTATGGCAATATTGGAGAGGGGCTAAATATGTTCAATTATCTCTTCTACATTGGGAATTTCCCCATCACAGTGTTGATATAGTGTGGGTAAGCTTAAGAAATCAAATAGGAATTGTGGGAGTAAGATGGGCAATTTTTCAGATGCCACAGATGCTAGCAGACAACGCAGAAACTATGTCCAAAGACTTAAGTCAAATTTTACATTCCATGAAAGTAAAAGAAAAAAATAAGATTTCTTCTCTGACATGAAAAAATTATTTCTGGGATTTTCCAGATTTTAGGGGATGGGCATTGTAGCCCCTAACCCTTGTGATGTGGAACGGATAACTGTAAATGTTATTTCTCCCTAGCAGAATGTAGGGTCTTTAAGATCAGGAACCATGTTTGACTTTGGTTTTGTAGTCTTGAGCGTCTGCACAAGGTTAAACAAAGCCTTGTAGATTGGTTGATTTCATTAATTCATGAAAGATTAAAGACAACTGCCTGATGGTGTGTCTCTTTACATTTTTGTGATTCAGATTGCTAACAAAATATGTATCCTTTACTTTATGTATCATAGTAACAATAACAACTTTGACCATTATATTTGACTCAAATTATGTTTTCTCTCAGTTCACTAGACTAAGTCTCCACCTAATCTGGCTACCTCTGCTCAAAAATGACCTTTTAAATGGAAAAGAAGGCAAAATATTGTCTTCTCAGGAAAGAGAAGAGGGGTCAGGAGAGAGGAGAGCATTTGCAATAAAAGGACTCTTCTTTTTGTTTTACTGCTCTAGCTCTCTTGCTCTCTGTCTCTGTCTCCATCTCTTTGTCTGTCTGTATCTGACTCTGTCTGTCTGTCTATCTGTCTGTCTGTCTGTCTGTCTGTCTGTCTCTCTCTCTCTCTCTCTCTCTCTCTGTCTCTGTCTCTCTCTCTCCCTCTCTGTCTCTCCCTCTCTCTCTCTGTCTCTTGATGTCAACTTATCTGGGAGCAGTCAATTCCCTGTAAAGAGAAGGCATAAAACAAAGGAAAAGGAGAACTCCATACTAGACTTGGAGGCTGCCTTGTCAGATTCAAAGATGACATGTTTTTTATCCAAGTTTCTGCTAAAGTTTAAACTGAGGTAGAAAATGAAAAATAAAGACTACAGCCAAAAGCTCTATAAAGTTACATTTTCCAGGGGAGCACGAAGTGAGCTCCATTTTAGAGATTTGAATGTCTTCACTCATGGGTCAACACGCTAATGATTTGTAGTTAGTAGGACACCAGGAGTCTCAGTTTCTCTATCTTTAAAATGAGGGTCTTAGGCCTAGATGATTTATATGCTCTCTTTCTAATAATCTATTCTAATCGGTTGTTCAGCCCCTCTCCAATACTTCTTTTAAACAGCTAACAAAATGATCTCACTATAAAGCACTGATATGATGATGTTGTTCTCCACTCAAGAAACTTTTATAGCTTCCTATTATCTTTAGGATAAAATACAAACTCCTCTGTTTGGCTTTTAAAACCCTCCCCAATCTGAATTTATAAATTACATTTCCAAACTTACTTGCTCATTATTCTCCTTCAAGCACTATACATACTAGCAAAACCATCCTGCCTGCTCTTGCCCATGTATGGCTTTACATCTCTGTGACTTTGAAAAGACTTATTTAAGGCAAATTTCAGGAAAACCCAGAAGGACTTATATAAATTGATACTGAGTGAAGTGAGCAAAACCAGAATATTTAACACAGTTAACAGCAACATTGTATGTTGATCAGCTATGATAGATTTAGCTTTTCTCAGCAATACAATGATCAAAGACAATTCCAAAAGATTTGTGATGAAAAATGCCCTCCACTTCCAGAGAAAGAACTATGAAGTCTGAATACAAATCAAAGTATACTATTTTTACTTTCTTATTTGTTTTTTTCTTTCTCATGGCTTTCCCCTTCTGTTCTGATTCTTCTTTCACAGCATGACAAATATGAAAATATGTTTAACAGAATTGTTCCTGTAAAACCTATATCAAATTGCTTGTTGTCTTGGGGAGGGTGGGGATGGAAGAATTTTTACAAAAAAATGAATGTTGAAAATTGTCTTTAAATATATTTTGGGGGAAATGAACAATGAATTTAAAAAAAAGACTTGCTTAGAATAGCATACACCTTGTAGAATCTAAAATTTCTTCAAAGTTCATCCAGCTTCTACAGAAAGCCAGTCTTCATCTGCCCTTCCCCATACTCTTCCCTAGCAAAATTACTCTGTATAAAATGTCTGTATACATATATATATAAATATATTATATATATTATACATATATCCCAATAAAATGCAATTCCTTGAGTACAGGGACTGTTTCACCTTTCTCTTTGCATTTTCAGTGTATTGCACAGCGTTTGTCAAATGAATGTTTGTTGAATAAATTGTCAATAATCATGATACAGTCCCAAATAGTACTGAGAAATGTCTGGGGTTAAAAAAAATATAGATTTGTAGTGAGGTCAGAAAGTCACTTTGGAAATGGGTATTTTGGAGCTGAGGAAAGAATATTTAGGAGCTGAAGAAAAGGATAAAATGATCAGGAAACTTATTAAAAGGAAAAATTTTTGAGTTTATAGGATTGGGATAAGTTAGAGAGAGCAGATGTTTCAGAGACCAAAGGGAATATACTCAGATTTCTCAAGGATTAAAGCAAAAGGTCTTAGACCAAAATAAACTGGACTCAAGAGTCTGAAGAAAATTCTTCAGAGCAAACAAACTAGGAAGACATATCTCCAAAATTGGAGTCTATCTCTTAATGTTTCTATAATTGCCTAGTATATAAAAGGTAAAAATAGAAAAAGGATTGAATTTGAAGGGGGGAAAGACAGGTTCAAATCACTTTTTTTTTAAAAACACACTTAATCTCTCTATAACACTGAGCAAATCTACTCTCTGGATTTCATTATGCCCACCTGTAAATTTGGGAACTGGGGGGGGGGGGGTAATCAGACTAAGGTCCCTCCCAACCCTAAATCTAGCCTTCAGTATTATTCTTAATATTTTTCAATCAGATATTGTTGCAATCAGTGAAATAAATCAGAGATTTTGGTTTTGTTTTAACTATTTACTATGAGAGTGAGTAATATATATTTGGAGGAAGGAGTAAAGGGATTTTTAAAGTTAAAGCAAAAACAGGGTGGGGCAGGATTTAACATGAATATGAGTAAGTGAGGGTCCTAACAACTGCCTTGCATGTTCATACAGGTAGCTGTTATCTGCAATCATTATGAAGTCCTATCCACCAGGCAGTCTTACTCTTGCCTTTAGTATTCATTTAAGACAAAAAAAGTTTCATTGATGCCTCCTATTTTTATATCACACTCATTTCTGTACATAGAATTACATCATCTTTCTCAAACTGACCCTTCCTTCATAACAAAGAAAAACAGGTAAACAAAACCAAAAGCTACTGTGTCTGACAGAATGGGCATATCCTATTTCCATAATCTTCTACCACTCTGATAAGAATTGATACCTTATTAGATTTTATCAGGTCTAGGAAATTCCCCAGGTAGAAATTACTTCTACCAGGTAATATACCAGGAAATGGTTACATTATTGAACCTGGAGCCAAGAAGACCAGAATTCTGGTCAGCTAAGTGGCACAGTGAATAGAGTACCAGCCCTTGGAGTCAGAAGGACATGAATTCAAATCCAGCCTCAGACACTTAGTAATTACCTGGTTGTGTTAACTTGGCAAGTTAATGAATCCCATTGTCTTGCAAAACAAACCAAAAACAGATCAGAGTTCAAATCTGACCTCAGATAGCTTTATTTTTTTGACCAAGGCAAATAATTTAACCTCTAACAGTATTACTTTCCTCAATTGTAATGTTACTCAACTCCGAGGTTATGGGGATTAATGAGATAATATTTATAAGGTGAATTATAAATTTTAATGTGCAATACTGTTGTTCAGTTGATTTTAATCATGTCTGACTTTCCAAGATCCCAGTTTGTATTTTCAGGGAAAAATCACTAAAGAAGTTTGCCAATTTCTTTTCCAATTCAATTTACAGATAAGAAAACTGAGACAAACTGAAGTGAATGACTTGTCCAGGGTCACATAGCTATTAAGCATCTGAGGATAGATTTAAATACATGAAGATGAATATTCTTGACTTTAGTCAGTAAGAAAACAAGTAATGAAAGAAATCTCTCTGGGTTTTGTACTCTATACTTTGGGTTACTTAGCTGCCCCAAAATGCTATATAAATGCTAAATATTTCTGTTATTATCTCATCTGCAGCCACCAAATGGGCTTCCTGGAATTGGTTCAAGGACTTCCAGATCCATTAAATTCTAGATGCCACAGATTTTACCAACAATTTTACTCTTATTCAAAGTTAAGCATATAAATCAGAAATGTTAATAATATGAAGTATCTAATGTTTCTTAGTATTTTCTAGCTCAAAATAGTTTTCTAGAAATTCCTCATTTTTAATCTTGCTGTTGATCGAGGCACTCAAACCTTTCCAACCTAAAAATCTTGGAACTAGAAGACAAATTGTACCCTCTCTCTACTTCAGCAAAGAGATGGGAGACAAGTGAATAATGGTGCACACATTTTCACACAAGTTGTGTGATCCATTTTCTTAACTATTTTTACAAGGAAATGGAACAGGGAAGTGAGTGTTCCAGGAAATGATTGAGATATAATTATTAATAAGAAAGAAAAAGTAAAACCAAAGAATTCTCCAGTAACTTCATTACTGTAGCTTAAAAAACATTGTTCCACATTTGAGCTCTAAATCTGTTTCTATACTTTAGTAAATGGGAAGTACTAGAAAAATTTCAACATCAGCCTTTTATGGCAAGGATCATATGAAGAGACCACCCAATCTTTTCAATGTTAATGCAATATAGAGAATGTAAATAGCCTATATTTTATACAAATATATACAAATACAGAGATCAGAAGAAGCAATATATCTCTCTCTGAAGAATTTTAACATCAGTTGCAAGAACATGAGAGACACTGGCCCAGGACTACCCATGTTATCATCAAATAAAGAACTGTGTTCTACAAAAAAAAAAAATAGAATTGCAGTAACACAAAGGAAACTTGAGATGTACCACTCTAGAGACATCCCTATTCCAAATGTTTAAATGGATGATTTGAGCTCAACCTGTGTTAGAGTCTTCTTTGTTCATATTGTACTGATCAGTCATAGTCAGCCATACTGTGCCTTAATTCCACCATTATGATATCATTGGTCCACTTTGAAAACAAAAAATGAACAAAAACATACAGAGAAATAAATGAATAAGCTGTTCACTGTGGCAGGAGTTCATAGAGACAGCTAGGTAATACTGTGGCTAGAGCATTGGACCTAGAATCAGGAAAACCCAGTCTTAGATATTTACTAACTATATGACACTTGACAAGTCACTATCTGCCTCAGCTCCCTCATTTTTAAAATAGGCTTAATAATATCACCTGCTATGTAGGGCTATTGAAAAAAATTGAGTTCTTTGCAAACTTTAAAGTGAGACATAATTGTTAATTATTACTCAATAATAAACAGTGTAGTGAATTACTAGAGACTAATACATCTCAATAACTGCTTTGAACCTCAACTTTGGGGCAGTCTATGTTACTTGAACAAAAGAGCAGTGACTTATGGAAGTGATGGTAAAAGAAAATGTTTCTCTGTCAAATGGTGCCTTAAAAGGATGGGCTTGTATTTAAACCACACCTTTCCCTCAAAACTGGAGTAAAGCAAGTTAGTCTTAAGCTTTTCTCATACCCATTCTTTAGAGTCTCAGCTTGGCTCCTTTTGTATTATTGTTTCTCCTCTACAGACTATTGAATGTCCCTTAAATACAGGTCTGCTCATAGTTTCAATATCCCAGGTCAGGTATCGAGAAGTCAGACATTTATCTCACTGAGCTTGAAAAAGCAGTTGCCTCAATTGATTAAAATGAGTTGCTCTAATTTTCAAGACAAATTTCACCACAAACAGTGGTATCCTGGGGTCTTCTCTGTAAATGTCACCCTAGCAAGAACAAATAAGATTTTTTTTTGGCCAAACCATGAATTGATTCTTTCTGCTTAATTTGGGATCTTTGATTAACCTAAAGTACTGAGCAGAAAGAGAATTGCAGAGGACAGGGGGGAAATTTTATGTAACTAATCGTTTTCCTGATTTGATATATTATTTCTATTGTAGGACCATTTCCTTAAGAAGATCTTCACCAATTTGATGAACCTAAAGTGATGTTACTCCTGAGGTGATGCATGATGACTTCAGTGGTTAACCTTTTAGAAATAATAATGGTGACTGATATTTATAAAGGGCTTTACTATTTATGAATAGCTTTCACAACAATCCTGTAAGGTAAGGACCAAAGGTCTTATTATCCACATTGATAATGATTAGTAAACTGAAGCTCAGGGAATGCAAGTGCTTTGCCCCTATTAACACAACCAGGAAATTCTAGAGGCACTGCCTAGTATGAAGTTCTGCTCTCTAGCTATCCAACATGCCTACATTTGAGTAAAAGAAACCTTTATTCTTACAGAAAATACATTTATTCAACAATTCCTGAGCATCACAGAATGAATACTTAACTCATAAGATTTAAAGCTGGAAAGGACCTTAGCTATCATCTAGCTTGATCTTTCTCTTAAAATAATTATAGTGACTGACAATTTTTTAAACTGTGTTCATGATTTCATTAGAGGAAAAAAATTCCCTCTAGTACAGATAAAAAAATTCTTCTCTGGCTTATTATCTGTTTATTTTAGGTTTTTGCAAGGCAAACAAGGTTAAGTGGCTTGCCCAAGGCCACACAGCTAGGTAATTATTAAGTGTCTGAGACCAGATTTGAACCCAGGTACTCCTGACTCCAAGGCCGGTGCTTTATCCACTACGTCACCTAACCGCCCCCTCTGGCTTATTATCTTACAACTGTCTGGAAAATTATCGAGACACAAATGCAATGTCACACAACCTAATTAGGATTCAAATCCAGTATGCTTTTATTCTATAGATTAAACTCCTACTATGTGCAAGCACTGAAGATTCAAAGACAAAAATGAAACAATAGATTAGAGGTTTACTTTCTTTTGATGAACTCAATATATAGAGAAAAGAACAAGCAAGAATTTTTAAGGCAGGAGAAAATATTAACAATTGATGGGAAAGAAGAATTTAACAAGCATCCCAGATCCTGAGTTATCAATCTAAACTGTGTTCTTAACTCTCCTGGAGATTCCTGGGTCTGGAAGGAGAGCCAAAGATGTTTGTAGTTTTCTTAATAGGTGTGTGATTTTACTCCTTTTAACCTCTGTGGTATCAGACATACAGACAAAAAAAAAGGTGATTTCTGAGTTGAAAATTTAAGGATCTAACTTTTCTAAGTGGAAAGACTAAGGAGAAAATGACATTCAGCACACCCTAGACAAAAGACTAGAAGGAACCTATCCAGAGAGCAGGATAGCATTCCTACAAAACCCAAAAATTTCCACAACCAGCAAACATTACTGTATTTCATCTCCCAGGCAGCCCATAGCCCCTCCTTTCAGAGCTTTTAATATGCAATACAGCAAGACCATGGGAGCCAAGATTTTGTACTAATAGAAGCATGCTTGGATATTAAGGTAAATTAAAAATTTGGGTAACATGAGAAACACAACATGACCACTTAGGTAACCAGCACAATAATAAATATTTAATGGTGCATGCTTAACTTTTTTATTATTCAAAAAAAATGTCCATGTAATTGTATTTTCACTTTGAGAATCTCACATGAGTCTATATTTCCAGTCCACAGCTGTGAAAAGTAGCCTGTCAGCCTCCCAGCCGTCTGGGACCTCCTTCAGTCTTGCTGTCAGCTCAGTATCAGTTGGCCAGGGAGCACATCCCCAGACAGAGAAATGCTTAATTGACCACAGAGGAGACCTGGCAGGGCTTATCTCCTATTGCCCCTTTATGAGAGGAGACACCTGTGAGGTTGATTTATGCACTGAGTACTTAAATTTCATTGATTGAGTTTATTATTTCCATGGTAAATGAAGTCTAGCCACTAATGTTTCTACTTAGACAAGAAGACCAGACTGAAGAGGGAGACAGTCTGGATAGCAGGGTGGGATAGTTGTTAGACTAAAAATTGGGAAACAGACCCTACAGCTGACTCTGCCACAGTCCCATCAGGGCATGTCACTGAAGGTTGTCTGGGTTTTAAGAAAACTGAAATCAGACCAGCAGCTGCTCTCTCTCATAGAGTTGTTGTGAAGATTAAATGAGATCATGGAGGGTTAGGGCTTTGGCAACTTTAAAACAATTCACACTTGCAAGGCATCACTGGAAACATAGTGTTGACTAGCAAAGTGCTTCTGAAATGGTTTCAGTCAATTATTAAAGTCATAATACTCTTAAAAAACTCTTGACCTTTTCTTAAGGCTAGCATCACCCATCAGTCAATCAACAAGCAATTATTAAGCACCTGCTTTGTAGCAGACACAGTTCAAGGAACTGAGAATATCAAAACAAAAGAAAAACAAAGAGCCAACTCCTGCCTTCAAGGTCTAGCCTTGAAATCCAACCAAGGGAAACAACATATATAATTTATTATGTACATGTATTTTATATGCATGTTGTTTTACATATATATATATATATAGAGAGAGAGAGAGAGAGAGAGAGACATATACATATATCTAGATATACATATAAGTTATTGCAGTAGATAATTTTCCAGTTCTGATGTCAGGAAGAACTGAATTCAAATCCAGTCTTAGATAGTTATCAGCTGTGTGACATTAGGCAAATTAATTAATATTTGCTTCAGTTTTCTTATCTGTAAGAAAGGAAATATAATAGCACTTGCCTCTCAGAGTTATTGTGAGGATCAAATGAGATAATAACTGTAAAGTATTTAACACATATGTACCTGATAAAAGGCTTAATATTATAAAATTGTTAGCTATTATATAAATTTACTACTGTTTTATGTATTTATTTTATTTTGCTAAATATAATATGTAGTTATTATAGAGATTTATTTTGTATACGGTTTGTATACAGCTACATATTACTGTAGCTGGATACAAACCAGATACAAAATAGATTCAAAGATGATTGGAGAAGGATATTTGTAACTCTGATAACAAATCAAATCCTTAGTGAGAAATAGGAAAGAAGATGACATTTAAAGGAAAAGTAGATGGGGATGACAAATTAATTTCATTAAAGGGAAATGTTGAGATTGAGAGATATGAGTTTTAATCTCAGCTCTACCACTAACAAGTTGTAAAAACCTTGATTAAATCTAATTTCTGGTTTTGCTTTTAAATCTTTTCATAATTGACCATTCTACTATTCCAGTCCATTACTGTCCTTCAAGCATTCTTTGGTAAAGCAGTTTTGGTAAAACTACTCTCCTTGGGGTTCCTGGTGGTGCAATGGATATAGCACTGGGCCTGGAGTAAGAAAGACCTGAGCTCAAATTAGAACTTAGGTACTTATTAGTTGTGTGATCCTGCACAAGTCACCTAACCTCAATTTCCTCATCTGAAAATGAGTCTAATAATAGCACCTACTTCTCAATGTTGTTTTGATGATTAAATGAGATGATATTGTAAAGTGCTTTGCACAGGACCTTTGCACACAGTAGGTGCTGTATAAATGTTTGTTCCCTCTTTCCTTCATAGTATATGTTATTCACTCCCTCTCCCCATTTGCTTCTAATTTTTATAGATATTTCATACTTACTTTTCTGGTTCATGTTGTTTTCCCCCAATAAAATGAAATTTCCTTGAGGGAAGAAAATAGTTTGCTTTTATCTTTGTATATTCAGATCCTAAAAGGAGATGACACATAGTAAGTAATTAATAAATACTGTTAACAAATGAATAAATTATTGGTATGTAAATTCCAAAGGCTTGCAACAACACTTACAATAGAGGTTTTTAATCTGATGTCTATGGATTCCTTGGTTTCAGGGAGTCCATTAACTAGGATAGAAAAAAAAAAACTGTTGTATTTTTATTTTCACTTATCTCCAGTTGAAATTAGGTATTTAGTTTTTATTATGAATTTTTATAAAATCATTCAGAAAAATCTTCATCATGCTAAAGGGAATCCATGACACACAAAAAGAGATTAAGGAGACTTGATTTAGAATCTTAGATTTACATGTCCAGTGATCCTAGTGTCCTCAAAGGACAGAGTCAGAAACAAATTTGGAGAATACATAATTGGCACAAAGATGAATCATACTTCATAGCTTCACTATTATGCTCACTTGAATGCGTGCATGCATATACATATGTACACATATCCATTTTAGTATATAATAGTCATAGGTTCATTAGCAACTTGACACATAATCTAAATAAAAAAACAACAGTCCAGAACTCTCCAACAAAACATCATGATACATAAAGAAAGGAATACTTTTGACTGAACACTACAAGCTCCATTTACTACAATCAATCTTTCCCCCATGTGCATTCTGCCATTCCTTACTATATCACACACTGGCTTTCACCAGACCTTTCCTATATACATATTTTCTCACATGCAAATGCAAAGAAATTTCCACTAGGAACAATAATTATTATGCTCTGGCAACCAAGATGAAAATCAGTTCACATACTGCATAAATAGAAGAGTCTCCAAGAATAAGAATGAAATGATGAGGAAACAGCATAATACAGTCAGTGTATAGGAAGTTAGACTTAGGATCAGGAAAACTCAGATTCAAATCTTGTCTCAGAAAACTAGTAGCTATGGCACCAGACAAGTTACTCATCTCTAGTCTCAGATTCCTCATTAGCCATCTTATTTAGACTAGATGGGAGCTAAGGTCCATTCCAGTTCTAAATCTATGACTAGATTCTAGACCACTCTGCCCCAGTAAGGCGGTATAAGATCAACATCTATCTACTGAAGCATGTGCAGAGGGAAGAACCTAGGATCAGAAGATTGATGACACACTGATTTACACATATTTTTATTAAGGAATTAGAGGGAGTATTCAATCTTTTCTAAATTATTTGAAGAGCTGCACAGAAGAGTAAAACAAATTGTTTTATTAATAGATTCAAAAAAATTTAGGTATAAAGCACCCTAAAGTTAATCTATTCCAGAGTTCTTAACCTTTTTGTGTCACGTATCCTTTGAAAGTCTGATGAAATAAAGAAGAAAGGAAAAAGAAAAATGGAAAAAAAGAAAAGAGAACTCTACAAGAAAATTATGAAACATTGAGTAAAGAAACCAACTCCTTTAAAAGTAAAAATAACTACCTGGAAAAAGAATATAACTCATCAAAAAATAAAATCAACTACCTGGAAAAAGAATGCAACTTATCATAAAGTCAAATCATCCAACTGGAAAGGGAATGCTACTCAGCAAAAAGTAAAATTAACCAAATGAAAAAGAAAACCCAAAAACTAACTGAAGAAAATAAAAACTCTAAAAATTAAAATTGGAAAAATAGAAAGTACTGAATCTATGAGTCACTGAGATTCCATCAAACAAAATTAGCTGGCTGAAAAAATTGAGGAAAAACAAGCAATCTAGGAAATAGATCCAAGAGAAATAATTTATAAATTAATTTGTCTACCAGTGAGCCTAGATCAAATAAAGAGCCTGAAAAAAATCTTTCAGGAAATTCTTATGGAAAACTGTCTAATATACTTGATCAAGAAGACAAAATAGAAGACAAAGAACACATCCCTCTCAGAATTAAATAAATCTAACCATAACTTACAAGAAGAAGTAAATTAAATACAAAGAAAGCACAATCAAAATTACACAGAACTTAACAGCTTCAACATTAAAGGATTGGAGGCTCTGTATATGATATTTCAGAGAGTTAACAACCTTGGATTACCATCAAGAATTTACAGTTCTGCAAAATTCAGCATATTCTATTGGGGAAAAGAAGTTTTAATGAAATAGAGAACTTCCAAATTTTCTGATAAAAAGACCAGAACTGAACAGAAAATTCAATCACCAAATACAAGACTCAAGAGATACATGAAAAGGTAAATAGAAAGGGGGGGGGAAACAAATGCTATTCAAGATCATTTGGTTGTATACAACCCTACAAGGGAAGATAACACTTCTAATTCTTGAGAATTTTATTTCTCTTAGGATAGTTAAAGAGTTGAATATACTTGAAGGGATTATATTTCATGAATATGAGTATAATTAGTTTTTGTTCTTTTTTAATGAAGACAAAAATGGCATCACTATGTTTGAGCCAAATTCCAGTATATTCAACTGTTGCTGATCAGATCAGTACAAGCTCAGAATGCTCTGCCACAGGTTGGGTAAAAATAGTCCGGGTGAATTTACATATGTTACATTTCCTTTGGGCTACTTTAATTCTGCCTCGCTCATAAAGTCAGTACTTTCTTTGATAAGGGTACCCTATGCTGGGCTGTCCTGTACCAGTGTCTCCTATATCTTACAATCAATTCAAAAGTTCTTAAGAGACCTTTGAGTCATTAGAGTTCTTAGAGGCTCTATACATAATTAAATCAGAAGTGACTTTAGTTCACTAGAAATATTGGCTAAGGAGGGTTGTAGGGGGCAGAGCATGGAAGCTTATGTAGAAGGGTTGGACATAAATAGTTTAGGAAGTAATCTTACCTTAATCCATACTTTAACTCCAGACTTAATCCATACTTTTAGTACTATGGGGTGCTAAAGGGACAAAGGGAGAGAGTGAACCTCATTCTTTGGGTGTGGGAGGGTTGTCTGGCTATGGTTGGAATACTATAGTGGAGGGAGAGAGTGTACTTAGAAGGACTGAACATGAAAATATCCCGAAGAGACTTTTCTTTGCTTGACAGTTTGGCTACAGTTAGAGGGAGTGGACTTGGGGGGTGGTGGTAATATAAATGGTTCTTAAAATGATTTGGCTTTGTATGATGCTTTGGTTCATGAAGATTGTGTGTCCTTGGAGGGTACTTGATGGGAGGTAAGGTATACAGTGATTATAAATTGATGTGATTTATGACTTTTGAGAAGTAGATTTCTAACAAGACAGAAGAGGGGAGAGTTCCTAGTGAATATGAAGCAATACTGCTTATCAATCAAGCAATCAAGCAATCTTTGACAATAGTTCCATCTGGACAGATAAAAGGTATATATTTTGACAAACGAGTTGTTAAGTATAAGACAAGTTTAAATAATAAAAAAACATAAGAACAAGGACTATAAAAGAGAAGGCTAGGCATTAGTGGATAAACAACAGCAAAAGAGGCACAAAGATTTACAGTAGAGGGAAAGAAGGGTGGGTGTGACCCAAATCTACCCAATACAGATAGGGAATAACAAGCATTCCCAATTGGATTTAAAAATTCTAACCTACCCTACAGGGAAATGGAGAGGGAGAGAAGGGGAATAAAGAGGAAGAAGAGACTGATAAAAGGGAAGGAGAAAGTGAAAGTGAAAGTTAAAATTTAAAAGAAAAGTTAAAGGGGAAAAGGAGCATAACACTGGTAAGCAGGAAGAAGGAAAAGGGAAGGGAAAAGTATAAAGAGGGAAAGACAGCATGGAGGGAAGAAAACAGAATTAGTAATCTTAACTATGTGAATGGGATGAACTCTCCCATAAAACAGAAGCACACAGTAGAATGTGATTAAAAACTAGAATCCTATAGTATTTTATTTACAAGAAACACATTTGAAGCAGAGATACACATAGTGTAAAGGTAAAAGGCCAAAGCAAAATATTTATACATCAGCAGAATTTTAAAAAAATCAGGGTTAGTGGTCCTAATCTAAGACAAAATAAAAGGAAAAATAGATCTCATTGAAACAATTAAGGAAGGAAACCACATCTTCTTAAAGGTACCATAGGCAATTAACTTATAGATTATTAAATATATATGCACCAAGTGATATATCATCCAAATACTTAGAGGTGAAGCTGAATGAAATTAAAGGAGTCATGGAAAAACTTTAATACTATGGGACCTCAACCTCCCTCTCTCAGAATTAAATAAATCTAACCATAAAATAAACAAGAAGGAAGTTAAGAAGGTGAATAAAATTTTAGAAAACTTAAATATAATAGACCTCTGAATGGGAATAGAAAAGAATATTCTCTTTGAAGTATATGGCACCTATACCAAAACTGATCATGTACTGGAGCAAAAAAACTCTTATAATTAAATGCAGAAAAGCAGAAATAATAAAAGCTTGCTTTTCATATCATGATGTAATAAAAATTAAATGTAATAAAGGGCCATAGAAAGATAAACCAAAAATTAATTTGAAACCAAAAGAATTAATTTTAAAGAATTAGTGGATCAAACAGCAAATCATAGAAATAATCATTAATTCTATCCAAGGAAATGATAACAATTATACACATACCAAAATTTATAGGATGGAGTCAATTTTCAGGAGAAATTTTATATCTCTAAAGCTTATATGAATAAAATAGAGAAAGACAAGATCAATTGAATTGGGTATATAACTACAAAGCTAGGAAAAAGAACAAATTAAGGATCCCTAATTAAATACCAAATTTGAAATTCTGAAAATCAAAGGAGGGATTAATGAAACTAAAAGCAAGAAAACTATTGATCTAATAAGTAAAACTGAGTTAGTTTTATGAAGAGAACCAATAAAATAGATAAACCTTTGGTTAATCTGATTTTTTTAAAAAAAATATCAAATTACCAGTAACAAAAATGAAAAGAATAAACTCACCACTGATAAGGAGGAAATTAAAGAGATAATTCAGAGCTATTTTTCCCAAATCCTTGCCAATAAATTTGACAACCTGAGTAAAATGGATGAATATTTACAAAATTGCAAACTACTCACATTAACAGAAGAGGAAGTAAAATACTTAGATAACCCCATTTCAGAAAAAGAAATTGAAGAAACCATCAATAAAATCCCTAAGAAAAAAATCTCCAGGTCCAGTTGAATGCACAAGTGAATTCTAACATTTAAGGAACAATTAATTCCAATTCTACATAAACTATTTAGAAAACTAGGAGTTTTGTCAAATTTCTTTTATAATACCTTTATGGTACTGATACCTAAACCAAGAAGAATCAAAACAGGCAAAGAAAATTATGTGTCAATCTCCTTAATGAACATTGTTGCAAAAATCTTAAGTAAAATTTTAACAAAGAGATTACATCATGTTATTATTCAGATTATATACCACGATCAGGTAGGATTTATAACTTGCAGGGAGGGATGGTTCAACATTAGGAAAACACTCAATGTAATTTAACATATCAATAGCCCGAACCAACAGAAATCCTATGATTATCTCAATAGATGCTGAAAAAGCCTTTGATAAAAATACAACATCATTCCTATGTATGCACTAGAGAGTATAGGAACAAACAGAATTTTCCTTAAAATAATGAGCAGTATCTATCTATCTAAAAACCATTATCAAATATTATATGTAATGGGTATATACTAGGAGTATTTCCAATAAGATCAGAGATGAAACAAGGGTACCTATTACCACCATTACTATTCAATATAATATTAAAAATGTTAGCTTTGGGGCAGCTAGGTGATGCAATGGATAGAGAACCAGCCATGGAGTCAGAAGGACCTGAGTTCAAATTTGATCTCAGACACTTATTAATTACCTAGCAGTGCAACCTTAGGCAAGTCACTTAACCTAATTTCCTTGCCAAAAAGAAAAAAGAAATGTTAACTTTAACAATGAGAAAAAAAGAAATTCAAGGAATTAGAATTGGCAATGAAGAAGCAAAGCTTTCACTCTTTGCAGATAATATGATAGTATACTTAGAGATTCCTAGAAAATCATTTTTGATCAAATCCGGTCTCAGACACTTAATAATTACCTAGCTGTGTGGCCTTGGGCATGCCACTTAACCCTATTTGCCTTGCAAAAAAAATCATTTTTGAAACTTCAGCAAAGTAGCATGATATGAAATAAACTCAGATAAATCATTAGCATATATATATGTATATATATGTATATATATATATATATATATATATATATATATATATATATATATAAACAAAACCCAAGGGCAAGAGACTGAAAGAGAAATTCTATTTAAAGTAGTTGAAGAAAACATGAAATACTTAGGAATCTACCTCCCAGGACAAACCCAGAAACTTTATGAACAATTACAACACATTTTTCACACAAATAAAGTCAGATCTAAACAATTGGAAGAACATCAATTGCTCATGGTTGAGTCAAGCTAATATAATAAAAAATGATAATTCCACCCAAACTAAATAATTTATCCAGTGTCATACCAATCAAACTACCAAATAACTATTTTACATAGATAGAAATAATAGTAACAAAATTTATCTGGGGCATCAAGAAGTCAAGAATATCAAGGGAACTGATAAAAAAAATGTAATAGAAGGTGTCCTAGCTGTACCAAATCTAAAGCTATAACTATAAAGTAGCAGTCATTAAAACTTCCTGGTACTGGTTAAGAAATAGAGTAATGAGGGGCAGCTAGGTGGCACAGTGAGGGGCGGCTAGGTGGCACAGTGAATAGAGCACCGGCCTTGGAGTCAGGAGTGCCTGGGTTCAAATCTGACCTCAGATACTTAATAATTACCTAGCCGTGTGGCCTTGGGCAAGCCACTTAACCCCATTGCCTTGAAAAATCTAAAAAAAAAAAAAAACAGAGTAATGAGGGATGGCTAGTTGGTACAGTGGATAGAGCACCAATCCTGGAGTCAGGAGTACCTGAGTTCAAATCTGATCTCAGACACTTAATAATTACCTAGCTGTGGACAAGCAACTAAACCCCATTTGCTTGCAAAAACGTAAAAAAAAAAAATAGAGTAATGGACCAGGGGATTAGGATAAGTACAAAGAAACAGTAGTAAATGATTATAGTAATCTATTGTTTGACAAACCCAAAGAAAGTAGCTTCTGGAATAAGAACTCATTATTCTACAAAAAATGAGAAAACTGGAAAACAATATTGCAAAAACTAGGCATAGACCAACATCTCACACCCTATACTAAAGTAAGGTTAAAATGGGTACAGGATTAGACATAAAGGGTGATACCACAGACAAATTAACAGATCAAGAAATACTCTTATCTGTCAGATCTATGGAAAGGAGAGAAATTTATGTCCAAAGAGTACATTATAAAATGCAAAATGGATGATTTTGACTATATTAAATCGAAAATTTTTTGCACTGATGAAACCAATGTTGCCAAGATTAGAAGGAAAACCACTAAGTGCATTAAGAGGTATTCCTTGGGTCCTCTTGATATACTGTAATCAACTCAATTTCAATCTAATAATACACTTCTCTGACAGCATCCTTTAAGGGACTTTTCCTGCATAATTCCATTTGTTTTTTAGTTTTTGCAAGGCAATGGGGTTAAGTGGCTTGCCCAAGGCCACACGGCTAAGTAATTATTAAGTGTCTGAGGCCGGATTTGAACTCAGGTACTCCTGACTCCAAGGCCAGTGCTCTATCCACTGCCCACCTAGCCGCCCCTATAATTCCTTTTTGAATTGTGTTTCAGTCTGCTCATTTCAATCACACAACTCTCTTTTGTCCCTTTATTGCTCCTCAGCTTCAGTTAGAATGTCCCATGACTCACAACCACACAGTAATACTTGGAAGAACATTGGTGTTGAGAAGATTTTTCTTTGTTTTAGAGAGAGGTGACATAGTGAATAGAACACTGGGCTTGGAATCAAGAATACTCATGTTCATGAGTTCAAATCTAGTCTCAAACACTTACTAGGTGTATGACCCCAGGCAAATCACTTTATTCTGGTTGCCTTAGTTCTTCTTCTATAAAATGATTTGGAGAAGGAAATGGCAAGACTGGTATCATTGGCAAGAAATCCCAAAAGGATTTCTAACAAATAGCAAAAATACCATTCATGCATACTAAGGTCAGTCAGTAAATAAAAAAACATTTATTATATACTTACTTTGATGAAGATAAAGAAAAATAGGAGACATCTCCTGATTTCCCCCGTGTTACTGTACCCAATCTATTATCAATTACTTTGTTTTAATTTTGTATGTATGCATGTGTGTGTGTGAGAGAGAGAGAGAGACAGACAGACAGACAGACAGAAACAGAGACAAAGACAGAGACAGGGACAAAAAGACAGAGAAGGAGAGAAACAGAGAGAGAGAGACTGCACGTTTATTTATGTACAGTGAATTTGATGGTAAGCACATTTAGGGCAGAGGCTAATTCTTTGTGTTTTCATATCCAAAGCTCCTTGCACAGATGAACACAGAATGACAAAACAGATCTCAGATCCTCCTTAATCCAAGATCAGTACTGATAAATTATGGATGGCAGGCCATTATTGAACACATGTCCTTAATAAATGCTTCTAGAATTGAATTAATTTGAATTGTATTTGACAGAATTTCATCCCTTTCCATAACTCTCCAAATTTCTTTGACTCCTTTCTGTCTTTCATTTTTCTTTTCTTTTTACATTGTTAAAGTCACTATATATATATATATATATATATATATATACATATATATATTTAAAGTCACTATATATATTTTTTTCATATATATAGATATAGTGGAAGAACATTGGTGTTGAGAAGATTTTTTCATATATATATATATATATATATATATATATATATATATATATATATGCCATAGTTGTGGTTCTACTGATTTGCAGTTTTTCCTAATATAATATTTTATGCATTTTCTTTTATAATTCATACAATCTATTTATTGGTTTTAATACAGTATAATATTATATTTATAAACCATACTTTATTTTTATTAATCTTATTTTTAATTTATGAGATAAAATAAGCATTTCTATAACATAGTATAATAAAAAAAATGACTGCACCTGGAAATGCAAATCTATTATGTACAATTTGCTATGCCTTTAAAATATGTAATAAAATTATCTGGTAAATTTTATTTTTCTCATTTTTTTCCTTTCTTTACCCCATTCTAGACATGACCACCATTCAATATAAATATATATATATATATATATATACATATATATATATATATATATATATATATATAGAGAGAGAGAGAGAGAGAGAGAGAGAGGGAGAGAGAGAGAGAGAGAATTATTCTTTACATTCTTCTATTTATTAGTTCTCTGCGTGCTGGGATAGCATTTTTTCCATATGTCCTTTGTACTTAAGTTCGGTATTTTAATAATCAAAATGACATTTGCTCAAAGTCATTCCTAAAACAATATTATTTTACTATATAAAATATTCTCCTGGTTCTTCTCACTTCACTCTTCATTATTTCATGCAAGTCTTAGCATATTTTTCTAAGATCATCAAGCTCATAATTTCTTATAGCACTGTAGTAATCCATTACAATCATGTATCACAACTTGCTCAACCATTCTCCAATTGACAGGCATTTCAGAAACTTCAAGATTTTTGTCATCATAAAGAGAAGCACTATAAATATTTTAGAAAATATAGATTCGTTTCCTTTTTTTCCTAATCAATTTTGTTGGCATTGCTATATCAAAGGGTCTAGGCAGTTTAAACAGCTTTTTGAGTATAAGTACAGATTGGTTTTCAAAATGATTAGGCATAATTTTTCCTTTTATTATTTATTTCATTTTTAATTATGGGATAAAGATTTCTATAATAAAGTATAATTAAAAAGATGATTATATATGAAAATACAAGTATTTCATACAATTTGTTATTCCTTTTTAATATATATATAATAAAATTATTGTTTAAATTTTTTCCCTTCTTCTCCTTACCCTAAAGAAGGCTACCATTACCCAAATATATGTAAATATATATGCAAAATAATTCTATACATACTTCTATTTATCAGTTCTTTATGAAATTAAACTCCAATTATAGATAATGTAATACTAACAATTTCTTGATATTATGAAATTGAGCAGTTATTGATATTTCATATGAATGTCATTTTATTACTATTAGTAGTAGTAGTATTAATATTATTTAGTGATATTATATAATTATAGCAATAGAATAACTGGATTAAAGATGTGATCAAGTTGTGATTCATTGTATATTGTCATACTGGTTTCCAAAACATTGGTACCAGTCTGAAGATCCAAAGTTGATCAAATAGTATTTCTTTTCCCAGTCTTGCAAACATTGGATTTTTCCTTTTAAAATTTATAATTTGAACCTCTAAAGTTCATAAAATGTTCATAAAAATCTTAAAATACTTTTTCATTTGTATTTTCTGATGAGAAAATGTGAACAATCTCTTCATACACTTATTAACCTTTCATGTCCTCCATTAATATGCCCTCCAATGATTTAATAACATTGTAAATATGAATTGAAACCTTAAAAACAATAATAAGAAGCATCATTTATTAAATGCTTTAAGATTTCAAAGTACTTTATATACATTACCTTACTTTATCATCACAATAGATCGTGACCTGAAGGTAGATGCTATCATAATGCTCATTTTAGAGATAAAGAAATCTAGGCACAGAAAGATTAAATAACCTCCTCTTAGTCACAATTTATGACAAGACTTACAAATGTCAAAACTGGTATTAGAAGGCAAGCCCTCCTGAATGCAAGATCAGCACTGACAAACTATGAATGCCAGACTGTTATTCAATACATATACCATAATTTTCTCAATATGCTTCTTGTCTAACTTTACAAGTACTGCTTTCTTTTGGAAGAAAATCTCTTCTCTTTATAATTTCAGAACCATTGATTTTATCTCTAATTATATATATTTATTTGTTTAATAAAATCTCCTTCCCCTGCATGGATGAGATATGTTACTACTTTTCTCTTTCATTTTAATTGTTTTTATGTTTAGATTATTGATTCAATTACTTTAGTATGATTTATGATATTAGTTGTGGATCCAAATTTTTTTTTGCCATAAAGCTATCTAGTTTTTCAAATAATTTTATAGGATAATTATTCTTTTTCCCAGTGCTTTTGAAATGTGGGTTCATTAGAAGCATCTTTTCTGTAACCTGGGCTCTATTTTTGAGTTTTGTATTCTCTTCTATTGATTGATTTCTTCATTTTTACAAGTTCTCAATGGCTTTTGTAATTATTATTTTATAGTGTATTTTAGGACCTAGTAGAACAAACCCTCTCTATTCTGATTTTATTCTTTCTTATCTCTTTAATATTCTTATCTTATTTTTCTACAATCTTAAGTCTATGAAATTATCTATTAGTTTAGTATTACATTTTAAGATATATATATATATATGGAAAGATGGATATATTTACTATATTTATTTGACCTAATTATGAACAAGTAACATGCTTCCTTTTTCTTATTCTTCTTTTCTATCTGTTAAGAATCAATTTCACTCACTGGATTCCAATATAGTGATGTTATTGTGATCCCATATTTGCATTGGGTTCCTCAACTGTAAAGTGGATATAATAATAGCATTTACCTTCCAGGACTGTTGTGAAAATTAAAAGAGATAATGTTTGTAAAATACTTAACAGGGTTCCTAGCACGCTATCTAAATGTTAGCTCATTATTATTCAAAAAAACTATGTACAAATGAGACATGTATAGAATAAATTGAGAGTTGGTTGTTTGTCATCCTTCAAAAGGGGGAACCATAGAAACTGCTTTACTAGGAGACTGGCAGGGTTAGAACTTTGCTTTATCCATTTGACAACTACAAGAAGGTTGGCAGAATTGGAGGCATCACTGAGCAGATAGAAGTACTAGGGAATGAAGGGACTCTGCCCTAAAATCACAGCACAGCAACTACTTACTTGACCTTTGGAATAAGATCATCCTGAATATCAGGACAATCTAAAAACTCATTCCAATTGCTGCATTGGCCCCTATATCATCCTCAACATTTAAATAGAACTTCTTTGAAGCATTTTTGTAAAAGTATGTTCTTAACCAGCATCAGAATCAGTACTTGAAGGTTTTGACTCTTAGTATTAGTAATTTCTAGGCTATCATCTGAGAATTAGTGAATAATAAATACTATATGTTTTAGTAAAATATGCAATAATAAAAAGTGCTATAGAAGTTGCTAGTGCTGCAGTGTATATAGTGCTGGATCTGGAACCAGGAAGACTTCAGGATAAAAAGTATCAAAATCCTTTATTATATGAGATAGCTCTATGAGAAGGGAAAGAGAGAAATACCAAACTGAACATACCCCTTAACCCAGTTCTATAACTACAGGAATTTTTAATCCCAGATAAATCAAAGAAGAAGGAAAAGTTTTGCCATGTGAAAAAATATTTATTTCAGCTTCTTTTATGATGATAGTCAAAAATTAGAAACCAAAGGATTGCTCTCTTATTTGGGCATATGAAGACTCGTCTACCTGAGTTCAAACTAGCCTCAGACACGTACTAGATATGTGATTCCAGGCAAGTCACTTAACCCTGTTTGTCTCAGTTTCCTCATCTATAAAATGAGTTGGAAAGGGAGATGGCAAACCACTCCAGTATTTTTGCCAAGAAAATTGTAATTGGGTCATAAAGTATCAGACATAACTGAAAAACACTGACAACATCAGCAAACAGCAAGAAGTTGAAGAAAAAAACATGGAATATTAACAGTTGAAGATCCCTTGGGTCAAACTCTTTATTTTTTAGAGGGACATTAATTCTTACTTTTTCCTTTTACCGTCCTGTCAACACCAGGTGTCATCAGCTATAATTGAGTCCTACTCACCTTGCAAGTCAAATATCACCTCTTTTATAAAGCATTGAAGATGGACTGGAAAAGAGAAACCAATTTAAGATTCTATTCCAAAAAGCTAATGTATTCCCTTTCTATATGATACTTCATCAAATACATGAAGTATTCCTCCTTGTTGGGGGTCCCACCGACCCAGCAGAGCAAGGAAAGAGTTATGTGACTGAAAGCTTTTTGATAAACAAAGAGACAGGACTCCAACAAGATGGGAATAAGAGTCTGATTTATTGGGCTGTGCACAAGCTTATATACTGCAAAAACCACCAGGTCCCTTCTTTATCTAATCCCCTGAGAACACTGAGTACATCCTTTGGTCCCAGGCCATGCTGTATGTTCTGGCATATCAAGTGTGTCATAACTGCATAACTGTTTATCATCCTGAAACATTATATGCTTAGAAAGTAACTGCTTAAAGCTTCCTGGGATGAAGAACCGATGCAGGCATAGAGAACAGGCTCCTTCCACCGAGAGAGGGTTTATTCAGACATCATGGTCAGAGTTCTACTCACCAGTGGTCCTCACCATCCTCATGGCGGGGAACCAATCCAGGCATAGAGAGCAGGCTCCTTCTACCGAGAGACTTTATTCAACCATCATGGACAGAGTTCTACTCGTCTGCAGTCCTCAACACATCCTCACTTCTTACATCCTTCAACAAATAAGTTTTATATAGCATATTTTCTAATCTCTTTACCATTATAAAAAGTAACTTGAAATTATGCAATTGAGAAGAAAGTTCCCATACATACCAAAATATTTATAGCAACATTTTTTGTGATAGCAAAGAACTAGAAGCACAATAAATATCCATCAGTTGAGTAATAACTAAACACACTTGGCAAATGAATGCAAGGGTATATTACTATGTTATAAGAAATGATAAATATGAAAAATGCAGAGTAGCATAAAAAAGAAATAGTGCAGAGTAAAGTAAGCATGAAGAGTAAGTAAGAGTCAAGAAAGTAATATAGACAATAATTACAACAATAGAAAACAGTAAGTAAAAACACAGAAAACATCAAAATTGATTTTTGTGAAATTACAAAGAATAAGCATAATCTCAAAGAAGAACTTCTTTGCAAAGGTGGAAGGTCCACAGGTATGGAATATTTTTTATATCTCCATGATTTTTGGATGTATTAAATGTTTTGCTGAACTCTTTTCTTTTCTTTCTCTGTTCCTTTGCAAACATCACTGTATGAGAAGTGGAAGAGAGAGAGATTCCAAACTGTGCATGCTATTTAATATAGCTCTAACATTACTAGGACTTTTGCTCCTAAAGAAATTAAAGGAAGAAAAGTTTTTCTATGTACAAAATATTTATAGCCATTCCTTTTGTGGTATCCAAAAATTAGAAACCAAAGGATTGCCCTCCTACTGGGGCATATGAAGGCATTGAAATTATATTTTGCTATAAAAATATGAAATGAACTATATCAGAGGAAATTAGGAAAATTTTTATGAACTAATATAGCATGAAATGAGTAGAATTAAATGTACAATCTAACCAAGGATAACAACAAAATACAGACAAAAGGGAAGGACAGAAACAAATATTTATTAAGCACCTACAGTGTGCAAAATCCTGTGCTAAGTGCTTTATAGTTTTCTGATTTTAATCTTCACAACAACTTTGGAAAGTGGGTGCTATTATTCTCACTTTACCCATGAGAAGACTGAGGCAAAAAGAGGTTTACCCAGAATCATACTGCTAGTAAGTGTTGGGAGGCAGATTTGAACTCAGGTCCTACTGATCAGGTCAGTACTCTATATATTGCACCCCCTAATTATCTCTAACAACTTAGAAAGAATTTAGAACTCTGATCAGCACAATGATAAACCTTGAATCCATCAAAATGAAAGGGGGAAAAAAATCTGTTACCTCATGACAGAAGAGAGATGACCTTAAACTTCAAAGAAAGGTTTCAAAGGAAGGTTATTTCAGACATAGTCAATGTGGTAATTTATTTTGTCAGATTCTATAGATATGGATTTAAGAGTTCCCTTTTAAAACAAATGAACAAATGTATGCATGTATGCATGAATGAATGGATAGAGAAAATTATTGAAGGCTGTTAGTTACAGCTTATTTTTCAACTTGTTAAATGTACTGTTTGCTATATTAAAATATTCTTTTCAAGGGGAAAAAAGGAAATATATTAGGAGAGATTCTGATGATGTAAGAAAATGAGAAATAAGAAAATCTAAATTTGAAAAATTTTTAATTATTGTAATTATTTATATAATCTTACCAATTATTTCCAACTCTTTTGGGGGGGGTGACTAGTTTCATTCAGTTTTCCATTCTTCAATTTCTGAGTCTTAGCACTTAGAAATATTATTAAATTTCTTGGGGTTCTCAAGTTTTTGATTTACAAATTAGGGGTAAAAACATGCCTGCTTCCTCCTCTCTCAGGGATATTCTTTACACAAATGAGTCAATATATTTAGAGCATTTTCCAATCTTGAACCAAAATATTTCTTGGATCTGTCTTTTTCTTAATGTGTTTTTCATAGAAACATTCTCAAATCAATTTATCTCTTCCTTTCCAATTTTCATCATTAAATACCAGTCATTCTATAACACAGTTGATAAATGTTCTTGAATTATTTATTAGTTGTACGAAAAAGGTAATTCATGTCTTTTGAATCATATGCTTCTCAGGTTGGAAAGGACTTTAGAGATTACCTACTCCAGTTTCCTCCTTTGGCAGAAGAAAAATATGGTGGTCAAGACAGGTGAGATAACATTGTCAGAACCAACTGTCAGAGGTGGAAGAAACCTAAGAAATCTAAAAAACCCTCTAGTTCAACCTTTATCTGAATAGAAATCCTTTACACAATATTTTCAACAAGCAACCATAGAATTCTTGCTCCAAAAGTTTGAGTAATGATGAAGGAGAAGGTCACTACAATTCTGAGAAAGTACATTTTATTGATCACTGTTTTTTAGTAGTATTTGATGCTCATTGACTCCATTTGGATTTTCTTGGCATAGATACTGGAATGATTTTATTTTTCCTCCTCCAGCTCATTTTACAGTTGAAAAAACTGAAGCAAAGAGGCTTAAGTGACTCGCCCAATGTCTGAAGTCAAATTTGAACTCAGGAAGTTGAGTCTTTCTGACTCCAGATCCAATACTCTGTCCATTGTACCACCTAGCTGCCCCATTCTACCTTTAGATAACTCTCATTTTTAAAATGAATCTTATATTTTACTGTTATATAACTTGAGATCTGCCTCTCTGCAGTTTCGATCAATTCTTTCTCATAGGTCTGTCCTCTGATATCCAGTGGGAGAAGACAAATCCTTCTTCCACATGAGAGTTCTTCAAGTGCCAGAAGAGTGTTATATCTTTTGCCCCACCTAAGTCTTTTATTTTCTGGGTTAAACAGCCTCTATCTGTCTAATTGAATATTTTCTAGTTTCCCTCTTATTTTGGTCATCCTCTTATGGCCATACTTTTGTTTATAGACAGTCTTCCTTTAATATGGCACCCAGAAAGGAATTCAGTATTGCAGATGTGGTTTGATTAAGAAAGAGAAACCTTTCTTCTTCTGAACCCTGTGGATCTCTTAAAGATGTCTAGTAAAGTATTAGTCTTATTTTCGACCAATCAATCAAGTACCTACTTTGTTCCAGGCAGAGCAACTACTTAAAGTGGATAGAGCACCAGCACTGGAATGAGGAGGACCTGTTGGCCTCAGAAACTTTTAAACTGAGTGTCCCTGGACATGCCACTGAACCCTGTTTACCTCAGTTTCTCATCAGTAAAATTAAGCTAGAGAAGGAAATGAAAAACCACTCCAATATCTTTCTTTTTTTCTTTGTTCTTTTTAGTTTTTGCAAGGCTTAAGTTTTTTGCAAGGGTTAAGTGGCTTGCCCAAGGCCACACAGCTAGGTAATTATTAAGTGTCTGAGGTCATATTTGAACTCAGGTACTCATGACTCCAGGGCTGGTGTTCTATCCACTGCATCCACCACCTAGCTACCCCCACTCCAATATCTTTAAGAAAATCCTAAATGGGATCATGAAGCACCAGATGGACTGATATGACTCATGCACAGAAAAATTTGCTAAGCACTTTGCTTTGACTACTTTATATTGTTGACTCATTTAGTCTTACAATATACTAAAATCCCCATGTATTTTAATAATTGAAATGGAGTCTGGTTACTACTATCCCAACTTGTGCTTGTGAAGTTGACTTTGAACTTTTTGCTTTAAATATTATCTATTTATTTTCAAAATATTCTTTTTTTTGAGGTCCAGATTCTCTCCCTCCAGTCTCTTCCCTACTCATTGAGAAAGCAAGCAATATGATTCCCACTACCAGGCATAATTTTTCCATTTATTCCTATTAATTTTATTTTAAAGACCCATTACTCTGATCTATCAAGATCATTTTGGGTACCGACTTTGTCATCCACAGTGCTATCTCTGTTCATATTTTAGTCATTTGCAAATATGAGGAGAATGCCATTTTTGTGGGTCTTTTGGCTTCCAGACCAGTCATCTTGACATTGTATCATGAATGGCAGAAACTGACTCTGGTGCCCTTCCTACAATCACTCAAATTTGGCAGCAGAAGTTAATGTCTTAACTTGGCAGGCATTAGACTACCCTACTTCTGCATATATTTAAAATAAAGTTATTCTCCCATCAGTGCAATGTTTCATTTAATCTTCCAGACATTGAAATGTTAGAGATAAATTGCTAAAATGCTCAGGGAAGAACATAAATCAGAGAAGCAACTTTTTATCACCGTCCTTAACTTCTACTAGAAAGTTTCCACAACTAGCTGTATCACCTTTTTTTTTTTTAGGGTTTTTTTTTTTTTTGCAAGGCAAATGGGGTTAAGCGGCTTGCCCAAGGCCCCACAGCTAGGTCATTATTAAGTGTCTGAGACCGGATTTGAAACCAGGTACTCCTGACTCCAGGGTAGGTGCTTTATCCACTGCACCACCTAGCCACCCCTGTATCACCTTTTAATGTTTAAAAGGACTTTGGACTGTTCCTTTCTGTGCATTTTGGACTCCTTGAAATACTTTGGGAATCCAATTAAAATAAGAACTCACATTGATATGACATTTTATAGTTTTAAAAACCTCTGTTTCCATCACATAATCAAAACTTCCCAAAAACATTTGGAGGGAAATCCTGTGTATCTTTACAAATAAGGCAACTGAAGCAAAAATGAGTTGCCTACATACATCTAGTACTGGAGTCAGCCTTAAGCCCAATTCTTCTGACTCTAACTTCAATATTCTTACACTTTACCAGTGATTATTGATAGTTAATGCTCTTCTGTATACTCCAAAACATGAGCCTTTGGAGAAATGATTTCAAAAAGGAGTTTATGATATTTAGAATATGTTGGTAATTTTTGCAGCCAAGTTCTTTGAGAGTAAATATGTATAACCTTCCAATCCTCCATCCTGCAGCATTGCTGTCATAGACTAAAGAGTAACTCAAATGAATCAGGAGACTGAACCATGGTGATAAACCTTATTTTAATTCATTCATTCTCTAAGTATTATATAATGCCTCCTATACATTTACTAGTCTTCTTATCTGTGCATGAACAAAAGAAACAGCATAAAATAATAAATTTATCAAGACCGAATTTCAAACAAGATAATTTTGGTTCAAGTTGAAGAATTAGGGTCAACAGTATTTCTTCACTGAGTGTTCCCTACAAAAGTGAAATGAGAGAAGAAGAAGGAAATGAGAAACACATAGAGAGAGACAGAAGAGACAGAAAGAGAAAGGTATATGTCCATTTAGCTACCTGGAAAATATGTAAACATTACATATAAATGTGTATGTGTGTATCTACAAATATAAATCACATACATATATAAATATGTATGATTAATAAAGTAGTAGTTTTATTTTCATATATAAATATATAAATGCATATAATAAATATCTGCATGTGTGTTTATAATAAGTCATTACTCTGTTCCCCTTTGGTTACCTGTAAAGTGACAAGAAATGTCGATAACCACCAAGCCCCAGGAAGTGAGGGCTCTAGAGAATTAATGCAGGTAAAATCTTTTGATTTCCTCAGATGAAAGGGCAGTATACTTTCAGAAGATAGCCACTTACTTCAGCAGTACAGAAGCCAGATCCACACTTCTCCACAACCTGGGGAGATGGCCTTCTTCTCTATCTCACGGACTCCCATCACAACCATTTCCTAATTCCCTTTCCCATTCTTTGCACACAGCTGCTTAAGAATCTAATCACAGGGTGAAGACTGTGTTTCTTTACCACCTTCTGGCACTGCTTCTTTTAATCAGACTCTGCTTTGCCCAAGAGCCTTAGAATTCAATCCCTTAAATACTTTTCTCAGGCTTTCTACGGAAACCACTTTGAATAACTGGTTAATAGTATCTCCCTGGGTGCTTTGGGTCTCTAATAAAGGTAATACAAAAACTACATTTCAGGCCCTTAGTGAAAATGTGAAAGCAAAGGAAACTTGGCAATCAGTTAAAATGGCTTTCCTTTGAACCTGCAAACTCACAGTGATAAAATGCTGCCTTCCCAGAGTAAGAAAGAAGAATCTAAATATGTCTGAATGAGAAGGAAGGAGATGACAAATTGAACACGGGGAAAAGAAAATGTGTAGCCTAAAAGACATTCATCTTGATGCAAAGACTTAGGTTGGAGCCTTAACTCAGCCATCTACCAGGACTTGGACCGTGGACAAGTCCCTGAGTCGTTCTGTATCACAGTTTCTTCCTCCTTAAAATGAGAGGAGGAGTCCTATATCATCTCTAATGTCTTTTATAATTCTGGCAATCTATAAATAATCACTGGACTCTGAAAAGAAGATCTGGTTTAAAAAAAAAATGTAACTAGGGTGGAGAGATGGAGACTTTGTTTCAGGAGATTATTGTTAGTTAACGTGGGTTGTTGTGCTTCTTTACCTGAGGGTTCTCTGGCACATAATTCCTTAACCACGGTCCTCAACCAGACATAGACTATGAGATGCATCCAACCTAGCTTCCTCACTTAATCCTCCAGACCACCCCATCCTGATACTTCTTTTACCATGGGTCTTCTTTAGAAGGCCTGTCTGCCTTCCCCCACTCCTATGAACCCACTCACTGACTCCCCCAACCCCTTCATCTCTTTTCAGGCATTGAGGAAGTCACCGTTTCTCAGCCATTCTACAGGAATTCAATCTAGATTCTCTGAAGGATGGGTCATCCCCTTCTGACAAAATTGTATCTAACCAAGACAAACTGTTTTCACTTCATTTGCCCCAGCCCCAACTCCAGTTTCTAATTCTGCCTGTCCCAGGCCCTAACTGTGCATGACTATGAGCCTCAGCTGCCACACCCTTAAATTCAGAATAATAATACTTGTACCTATTAGATAACAAGAAAGCATTCAAAAAATTGCCTAGTTCTTTCTAAATGTTTCTGAGCTGTACCTCTACTGCCTCCCCCCATTCTATTAGACTTCCTAAAAGTTAGTCATTCAAAAGAGGTGTGAACTGACTTAGAAGAGTTGAGTTCACCCTAAGCAGAGGTTTTTAAGGAAAGGCTCTTTGACAGTTTGTCAGTTCCACTGTAGAGATTAGACTTCTGCTCAGGAATAGATTTGATTTCATGAGACCATTGAGACCCTTTCCAGAGCTGACATTCTGTTTCTTTGCATGCATATGGATGTTCTGGGATGAGAAGCCCTCAGAGTGGGAGAATTTCTATGTATTCCTGAGTTGTGTCCTCTCATGGGGGACACAAATAAGACTTTGGGTCTGAAAACTTCTACACTAAGTAACACAGTGGTCGCACCCACTCTTATCACAAGTCCCCACTTAAGGGGACCAAACTGACTGCTTCTAGTTGCACCCAACTCTTCATAGAAAGAAAACCAGAAAAATGGTCTCCTCCAAACAAGCAACACCCCTACCCCTCAGCCTTTTCCCCAAAGTCCACACATACAGTCCTCCATGAAGATGCAACTTCCTGATCCCAATCCCAGCACTACCTTGCTGACCCCATTCTACATGAAGTAGGCTTTTAATAATGTTTCTTAATTCAGTCAATCAACAGGCATTTATTAAGTGCCTACTTTGTGCCACAGATTGCTAAGCACTGAGAAGACAAGTATAGAGAATGAAAGAATCTCTACTCATAATGAATTTTTATTCTAATGAGGTAAATAAGTATGGAGGATAGTGGATAGGGTAGAGGGTCTGGAGGCAGGAAGGCTTCAGTTCAAATCACTAGCTGAGTGACCCTGGACACTTTACCTTGTTTACTTCAGTTTCCCTTATGTGCAAAAATGAGCTGAAGAAGGAAATAGCAAAACACGCAAGTATCTTTACCAAAAAAAAAAAACCCCAAACCCAAATGGAATCATGAAGAGTTGGAAATAATGGAAAAACAACTTAAAAGCAAAACAAATACATATCTAATAGTACAGTGGATAAATAACTTATAACTTAACCTGGGAGGCAACTAGGTGGCATAGTGGATAGAGCACTGGCCTTGGAGTCAGGAGTACCTGAGTTCTGAGTTCAAATCCAGCCTCAGACACTCAATAATTGCCTTGCCAAAAAAAAAAACTTAACCTAGAGTCAGGAAGACTTGAGTTCCAGTCTTCAGTATTTATTATGTGACCCATTTATCCTCTTTCTCAATTTTTTTTGTAAAATAGTGATAATAAAAACACCTGCTTTCCAGAGTTGCAATGAGGATGAAATATTTCTAATGTGTTTTGCTAAACACTAAAACATTATTTAATGCTAGCTACTATATAAATATATGCAGCATAAATATAAAAAGGGGTCACATATAGGTGGTAGTTTGTGAGGGAGGACAGTGGCTATTGGGAGAAAGATCACATACAGAGAATCATGCTTGACTTGCATGAAGGAATAAAGGATTCAATGAAGCAGAAATAAGGAGGCAGTAACCATTGCAGAGGCTTATAGTCAGGAAATATAATTACATTATTGAAAAATACAGAAAAAGTCACTTTGACTGGATCACAGGGAGTGGAAAGACAAATATTCCAGCCAGACTGGAAAATGGGCCAAATTTAAGTCCTAAACAGAACTTAAAAAGCTAAACAGAGGAGTTGATATTTTTTTTCAAGAGGCAATAGAGAACAACTGAAGTTGCTGGGTAGGAGAGTCACAATCAGATCTGCACTTAAAGAGAAGGAAAATTACTTTGTCAGCAGTGTGTGGAATGAGTGAAAGTGATGAGATACTTGAGGCAAGGAAAACATTAAGGAAGCTGCTGCAATAATCTAGAAGAGAGGTGAATTGAATTGAATAACTGTATCTTCAGGTCTGGGTCCAGATAACAGTGGCTTCTCTGTATGTTCATATGAAGATGGAAATCCTTTAGAAAGTACTCCATGATAGCCCCATGGCCCTGGAACAATTAGAGTAAAAGAAAACAGTCAAAAAGACTGACCTAACCAATTTAAGAAGGGTGAGCACTAATGAAACATCTCCATGAGGGGCCATGAAGGTGCTTGTATCAGAGCACTGTTTGGAGGGACCTAGTGTTTTCCAATCATGAAAAGTTTTCATGATCTCAATTAGAGTTTTCTTGGCAAAGACACTGAAATGGTTTGCCATTTCCCTCTCATTTTACCGATTAGAAAACTGAGGTAAAACTGACTTAACCAGGATCATACAGCTAATAAATATCTTAGGCTAGATTTTAACTCAGATTCTTTAGATTCTAGGACCAATTCTCTCTGTGCCAATTAGACATCTACTACCTCTCTTTTGCAAATGTGATACCCAAAAAGGAAATGATCTCACAATGGAAAGTTGTTATATAGTAACTTTAAAAAAAAAGGAATTATCAAGAAATGAAAACAAATAATATAAGAAATCTCAGGGGCAGCTAGGTGGTGCAGTGGATAGAGCACCAGCCCTGGAGTCAGGAGAACCCGAGTTCAAATGACACCTCAGACACCTAATAATTACCTAGTTGTGTGATTTTGGACAAGTCACTTAACCCCATTGCCTTGTAAAAAAAATAAATAAATACATTTAAAAAAAAAGATATACCTTTAAAAAACATCTCTCTGAATTGGGAAAATCAATTGCTAAAACCTCGCCTCTGTTAGTGATCCAGGTTAGATTATCCCAGTTAAAGTCAATAATATTGGCCTAAATTCATCTTCAGCATATTGTCAGTTTCATTTCTAGTCCCTGGAGCCATGGGCTCTGTCTTCAGAAATGAATATGAATGAATACTGGGATTTCAACCATTGCAAAAGGAATTTTTAAAATAACTCCCACATTTTTCAACACCCAAGATAGGTTTGCAAGTCAAATATTTCAATGTCATTGTCTTGTTACAGACAAGGTTTGATATGCTTCCAACCTAAGAGTCTTAAATAAGAAGCAAGGAGGGAATAATAATGGGGCCAGGACTTATTTGATAAAAGGCAAAAAAAAATCTTTTCATTTTCTAAAGGCCTGGTTTCACATAGCAGAACTATTGCAGGGCCTGGATTTTGCTTCTCATGAAGCTGAGTTCTCTTCTTTAGCTTATCTTATTTAGCTTCTATTTACTCTGCCAAGAAGAATGACCTTTGGATGGGAAAAGACAGAACAAAGATAGATTGAATAGAGAGTTGATATCCAAGACAGGTAAGAAGGCAATAAGAAACCAACTAGCTGCCCTTCCTGAATGTAAGTCATGTAGCCTAGATGAACTGCATCCTTGAGTCCTGAAAGAACTAGTAAATGTGACTGTTGAGAGAATGTCAGTGATATTTTAAAGGCCATGGAGAGTAGAAAAAATACCCCAGGACTGGAGAAGGGCAAATATAATCCTGCTTTTCAATAAAGGGGAAGTAAATCACCTACAAACTAAAGCAAGATGAGTTTAAATTCATAGGAAAAATCTGGAACTCATTATTAAAGAGATATTTAAAGAATAGAGAAATAGGGATCACTAAGAGCAATCATAACTTCATACCCAAATAATCTTACTTCTTTCTTTAATAGGATTGGTACACTGAGACAGCAGAAGGAATGATGTAGATTTTAATTTACCTAGATTTTAACAAATCATTTAATTAATTGTCTCTGTAAATATAAAGACATGCCTTTCTAAAGAACTGTGCAATTAGATTTATAATAAGTTGAATAGCTGTACTCAAAGAGTTATCATTATATGTTTAATGTCATCTTGGCAGATGGTCTCTAGAGACATGCTCAGAGATTTCTGCTTGATTATCTTCTGTTGCACATTTTTGAACAATGACTTTGGATAAAGATATGTTCAACAAATTCACAAATGATAAGAAATTGAACTGGAGAGGTGAAACCCTGGTTCACCAAGTTAGAATCTGAGAAAGATCTCAACATGCAAGAATAATGGGCTGGCTTAATCAATATGATAAAATGTTATAAGAATAAACATAAAGTCTTATACTTGGGTTAAAAAAATCAATTTCCCAAGTAACTCAATGGGTAGGTCAACAATTTATTTGAAAAATACCCAGGGGTTTTTAGTGTGTGCTGTAGGTTCAATATTAGTCTATAATTCAATAAGGAAGACTAAAAAAAGTTAATGTTTTTAGGAGGACATAAAGGAAGACAAAATATTCAGGAATGAAGAATTGATTCAGGTGCCACTGTACACTAACCTGGTTAGGTCTCATACATTGCATTGTGTTTAACTCTGCACACTACAATTTGGGGTAAAAACCTTAGTAAGGTAGAGAGTGTGCAGAAGACCATCAGGCTAAGAAAAAGGTTCTTATGAGACTATACTGAATGAAGACCTGGAATGTTTAACTTGGAGAAAAAATGATATTTTAATATAAGGATAGATATTCCCTGTATATAAGAAATGTCTGTATCCCAATATTTGAAGGACTGTTTTATGGAGAAGAATTGATTTATTCCATGGTCCTCAAGTTGGGAATAGTGGGTGGAAGTTTGAAAACACAGAAATTTTAGTTTGATGTTAGAAGCTTTTTTCCTAATAATTACAGCTTTTGAAAAGTAGTTACTAAGTATTACCACCAGAAACTATAGATTTGGAGCATTTTTTCATATGATTATATATTTAGCTTTAATTTCTTCATTTGGAGATTGTCTGTTTGCATCCTTTGACCATTTATCAATTGGGGGATGACTTGTGACCTTATAAAATTTGTTCAATTCTCTATATATTTGAGAAATTAGACCTTTATCAGAACTCCTAGTTGTGAGGATTATTTCCCAACTTACTGATTTCCTTCTAATTTTGGCAGCATTGATTTTATGCAAAACCTTTTTAATTTAATATAGTAAAATCATTTATTTTACAGTTTATATTGTACTCTAATTCTTGTTTGGTCATAAATTTATCTCCTTTCCATAGTTCTGATAGCTAGAGTATTTTATTTTTTTATTTTATTATTTTATCTATGGTATCACCCTTTTTTGTCTAAATCCTGTACCCATTTTGATATTATTTGGTATAGGGTGTGAAATGTGGATCTATTCCTAATTTCTGTCAGTTTTCCCAACAATTTTTGTCAAATAGTGAGTTCTTATTCCAGAAACTGATGTCTTTGGGTTTGTCAAATAGTAGGTTGCTATAGTTTTTTACTGTGGTTTCCTTTGAATTTATCCTAATCCACTGATCCATTAATATATTTCTTTTTTTTAGGTTTTTGGAAGGCAAATGGGGTTAAGTGGCTTGCCCAAGGCCACACAGCTGAGACTGGATTTGAACTCAGGTACTCCTGACTCCAGGGCCGGTGCTCTAGCCACTGCACCACCTAGCTGCCCCCATTAATATATTTCTTAATCAGTACCAGGGAATTTTGATAACTGCTGCTTTATAGTATAGTTTTATATCTGATTGAGCTAAGCCACCTTCCTTTACATATTTTTCATCATTTCCCTTGCTATTATTGCCCATTTGTTGTTCTAGATGAATTTTGTTACTAGTTTTCTAGCTCGGTAAAGTAGTTATTTGGTAATCTGATTCATATGGCACTGAATAAGAAATTGAATTGGGATAGAATTGTTATTTTTATTATATTAGTTCAACCTAACCATGAGCATTTGACATTTTCCCAATTATTTAGATGACTTCATTTGAGTGAGAAGTGCTTTGTAATTATATTCATACAACTAGAGAAATAAAAATTAAAACAACAATGAGGTATCATCTCACACCTATCAGAGTGGTCAAGATGAAAGGAAAATAATCAGTGTTGGAGATGTGGGATGATTAGCTACTGATGCATTGCTAGTGAAGTTGGGAACAGATCCCCCCTTTCTGGAGAGCAATATGGAACTATGCCCAAAGAGCAATAAAACTTTTCATACCCCTTGACCCAGAAATTCCAATACTAGGTCTATATCCAGAAGAAATTATTTTTAAAAAGGGAAAAGTCCTACATGTTCCGTAATATTCATTACAACTCTTTTTGTAGTGGCAAAAAACTGGAAAGTTAGGGAATGTTCATCAATTGGGGAATGGCTAAACAAGTCTTGGTACATACTCTATTATTCTATAAGAAACCAAAATGGTCGGACTCTAGAGAAGGATGGAACAACTTAAGGGATCTGATGCTGAATGAAGGGAGCAGAACCAAGAGAACAATGAATACATTAACAACAACATTGGGAGATAAACAACCTTGATGGAAGAAGTTCCTCTCAGCAGTTCAGAGAGCTAGGACAACTGTATTAGACCAGTTATGGACAATGTTATCCCCATCCAGAGCAAGGAAAAACAAAACAAAACACACACACTCAAAAAATCAAAACAAAAAAAACCAACCCTTCAGAATCTGATGAACTCTTTATAAAAATTATCTCCTACATATCTTTTCCCCTAAATCCTAATTCCTCATAACAAAAAATAACTAATCTGTAAACATATTTATCGAAAATATGTATATACAATGCTAACCTAACTGTTCTCAGCTGAGAATAGACCTAGGGGAGTAAGTATCAGAAGCTAGGAAGGAATGTGAACCTATTATGTAGCTAGATCAAGGCAAAAATTCTTGATAGTTCATACATATTTTCTATGTACTCCCAATAGTATAAAATATTAAAAGAGGAATGTCTCTAATATGTGGATGGGAAGAGAGGGTGGAAGAAATTTTTGTAACTTGAAAATATATATGTGCATATGTTTAAAAATAAACAAACAAGCAAATAAATAAATGGAAATCAACTCAAAAAAAAAAGAAACAATAGGTTCCCCCTTTAAGGCAAGTTTTCAAGTAGAGGCTGTATGGGCAACTTGGGGGTATATTTTAGTAGAGATCTTTTTTCATATATGGAATGAATTACCTGGTTGCTTCCAACTCTCATTCTCTATGATTCTGTAACTATGAGTTGGCAATGTATTTCATTTTTTCTTTCATCCATCCTTTAATTCTAGCCAATACAAAGTATAAGACTTTTCATTTATATGTATTTAATTGAATATTATTTGATTCAACCTATTAAGATTGATAGTCAACCTAAATTTAATTTTGTAAGGTTCATTCTATCGCTTTCATTATTTTATTTTTTATTTATTTATTTGTTGATAGATTTATAGATTTATTTATTTATTTATAGATTTATTTATAATTTTGGATCCATTGTCAGCTTTCCATCTTTGGGAGGCTGGAGGAAGAGATGTTGGGAAAAAGCAAAATTTTGTGTCATACAAGTTGAGTTTTAACCCTAATTTTGTCATAAACTTTTTTTCTTAGTTTTTTAAAATGCAGTGGGGTTAAGTGACTTGCCCAAGGTCACACAACTAGGTAATTATTAAGTACCTGAGGTCACATTTGAACTCAGGTCCTCCTGATTCCAGGGTCAGTGCTCTATCCACTGTGCCATCTAGCTGCCCCCATAAACTTTTATAATGCTAAACAAGTCACATTGTCTCATTTGTAAAATGAACAGTTTAGCTTAGAAAATCTCTAAGGTCCTTTCATTTCTTTATATAATTTTATTGTGTTGGACAATATAAGAACATAAGAACATATTTATTCCTGGGTCAATTCATTGAAAACTTTCACTCTAAGAAAAAGTTGATTCATTAGCAACTACCTAATCTTTCATATATATTTTCATCTTCTCTATAAAGACAGTATGAACATTGTCAAATGTTTTGATGAAATATACATCAAGTACACCTGCAGCATTCTTCTAATATATGTACCTAGAAATCTTGCTAAAAAGTAAATGAGACTGATAAACCATTACATGTTCTTGATGAAGCCATTGTCTCCTCAGAATCACTTTTTCCTTTCCAAGGGGCTACAAGCCATCCTTTTTATATATATAATTCTTGAACTTTGGTAAGAACACAAATCAAACTCACCTGCCCTCACAAGACATAAAAGTCTATAGTCTTTGCTTTTTTGGAAAATCGGCACATTTGTAGTCTCCGGTTACATTTCTCTGGTGTCTTTAAGATCTTTCAAAAATGATGGTCAGTGATTCAATAATCTAACTCATCAATTTATTCAGTATCTTGTGACAGGTGTTTGTCCATACTTGGTGACTTGACTAATTTAGGGAAGTCCAGGATTCTCCTAGTACTTCTCATTATAAGTAAGATTCCAACAATCATGTTGTTTTCAGTTAAGTAAAGAGTTAATATTACCAAGAAGAACAGCTTTGCTTCAATATTTTCATTCATATGTAATATCATTAATGGGCAGGCTCACTCAATTGATGAAGATTACAGCAAATTTATGAATTCTCATCCTGCATAATTCTTCCATACATGCATCCATGTATTAGAGACATCCCTCTTTTAATATTTTATATTATCGGGAGTACATAGAAAATATGTATGAACTATCAAGAATTTTTGCCTTGATCTAGCTACATAATAGGCCCACATTCCTTCCTAGCTTCTGATAGTTACTCCGTTGTGTCCGTGAACAAGCAATTCACTTCTTTAAAGACTTAGCTTTCTCTTCTCTAAAATGAAGGGGTTAGATGAGCTGGTCTCTGAAGTCCCTTCCAGCTCTACATTCATGATCCTGGGAGTCCATCTGATTCCTTCTTTATAGGGTCTCCATAACTGATAACATTCCCATAGGACCCATTTTAAGGCCAATTTAAGAAAAGATATGGTTTCAAAGATTCTGTTCATATAAAAGACCCACATAAAACCAATTCAAGCAGAGATCCATTTTAAAACCTTCTCTGATTTGTTCGTCAACCTAAATTTAATTTTGTAAGGTTCATTCTATTGCTTTCATTATTTTATTTTTTATTTGTTTTATTTATATATTTATATTATGTATATTTTTATATATTTCTATTATTTCTATTTATTTATAACTCTTATTCCTTTAAACTTCAAAAATCTCCCTCTTGCAAATTGACTCCCTGTGGTCTATGGGAGAAAATACAAAATCCTCAATCTGTTATGTTAAATCCTCCACAATCTACTTCCCACCTACCTTTCTAGGATTATTTCATATTTTATTCCATTCCCCTACCTTTTCCCCCTATTTAAACTAAACTAGCCTGCTAGCTCTCCCCATACATGACAGACATTTGATTTTCTCCTACCTCCATATCTTTGCACAGTGATCCTCCCAAGTGATCCTCCAACTCTGGAGAGCACAATCGCTTACTTCCTTCTAAGCACAGTTCAAGGATCATCTCTTGCATGAGGACTTTCCTTATCTACCCTAATATGCCCATTCACTTCCCCAGACACTAACACTCTGCTTATTGAAATTCATATAGACTTTAAAATTAATTGCTTACTATATACATACTATATATACTATATCCCTCCAGTAAAATATAAATCTGACTTTCAAGGTCAGCCTGGCTTTCTTTGTGTCCCCAGAACCTACCTCAATGGTACTTAATAAATGATCCATTAATTGCACTAATATGTTTTGTTTCTTTTCTTGATAATCATACACCAAAATGAAATTTTCTTGGTTGTTTTTGGTTGTTCAGTCCTTTAGTCATGTTCCAGTATTCATGTTCCTATGACTATAGCATGCCAGGTCCTTCTTCTATCCTCCACTATCTCTCAAAGTCTGTCCAAGTTCATCTTCATTGTATCCATGATACTAGGTAATCATCCCCCTTTCCTTTTGCCTTCAATCTTTCCCAATATCAGGATCTTTTTCAATGAGTCCCATCTTCTTTATATAAATAAAGTATTATATAATCATTATATAATCAAAGTATTTAAGCTTCATCTTCAGTATTTGACCTTCCAGGGAATAGTCTGATCTTCTTGCTGTCCAAGGGACTCTCAAAAGCTTTCTCTAGCACTACAATTTGAAAGCATCGATTCTGGAGAGCTCAACTTTCCTTTTATCACAATCAATCATACATTGCTACTGGAAAGATGAAGTCTTAAACCAAAACTAATAGAAATATAGTGCCCAGGACATTGGAGGCAATATTCTTTCTTTTCTCTAACCAGAAAAGTATTTTGTTTATTTGTGGAAACATTTTGGAGCGATAATTACAAACCGGAATGTTTCCAAAGGATGGTGACTTTGATGATGACGAGAATCAAAATCTCATCATATATGAAGTTATTTGTTGGAGTCATTGGCTACATTTAGCCTAAAGGAGAAAATACTTTGACAGGGACAAAATGGCTGTCTTCAGTATTTTAAATACTATGATATGAAAGAAGAATTTTCCTTTTTATGGAGTGAACTAAGGCCAGAGAGTGAGAGTTTCATGGAGGACACTTTCAGCTCAATTGAAGAAAAAACATCAATCAATTGTAGTCATCTGAAAATGAAATGGGGCACCTGGTAAGGTAGTGAGCTGCCTCTCTCTTAAGATATTACACCTGAATTGAGGGTAAGGACTTGCATTTGAGTCCATGGAACAGTGCTTGGTACAGAATAGCTACTTAATTCGTACTTATTAATTGACTGACTAGACAACCACTGGTCTGGAATATTTCTCGAAAAGATTAATTCATCCACCAGAAGACTGGATTAGTGATCAGCTGGTCTCTAACATATCCCCAATGGTAACTTAATGGTAACTTATAAATGCTTCTTGTTGTTGTTTTTGCTGTTGATAATGATGATGATGATGATGATGGTATCTTTTACTCCCTTAATTCTCTGTTTCTATTTGAAGGCAATGCAATGCCCAGCTGCTCTGTTTTAGAGACCACATATTAGGATGATTGCACAATTTTTTGTTCATTTTTAATCAAGCTGTTTTCCTTTCCTGTATCCAAAGTTTTTGTCCCATTCTGATGATGCAGGAAATGGTGTTAGTGATTTTTCTTAGAGAAATAAGCATTACTGTCATCTATAGCCATAATCTGACATTAAAAGCAGATAAGCATAAAGCAGAGTTAATTGCTCAGCATCTAGAGAGGCAACAGAGTACAATCACATCCCAAATCATTTCACCCTTTCTGCAAAGCCTTTAAAGAAGTAACACTCAAAATCAAAGCCAGACTTTCACCTCTGAAAATTCTCTCATCCCAACCTTAACATTCTTATGATTCCCTGCCATCTTTAAAGCAAAAATCAGTTGGAAAGGATTGAATGTTCAGGCCTGTGATAGAAATGAAGATTATAATCACCTTCCCCCCTTTAGAGTTTCATGTTCTATTCTTTCCCATCACAGAAACCTAGATAAGGACTTCACAAGTTTGTCTAAGATAATAATAAAGGTAGATTCCATTTGCAAAATCCTTTATAATTATGAAAATGTTACATACATTATCACTTTTGAGACTAACTAATGAACCTGCCAGTGAGTAGATGAGGTTCTCATGTTACAAATGAGAAAATTGAGGATTAGCGATTGGAGTAATTTGCCCACCTTAGTGAGGATGGGGCTAATCTAAATCTCATTATCCCATAGACAAAGCATAGTGCTCTTTCAACAGGACCACACTGACTAAAAGGGGCAAGAATGCTCACAACCTCCACTATCCTATGCATAGGATTGGGAATAACCATTATTAATCTCATCAGGGCAAAGAAGAAAGTGAGATCAAAGAGATTAAATAAATCTAGGAAAAGATTTTTGGGAGGGAGAAAAAAGAGATTGTAGACACCTGTCAATAAAAGATGAGCCTTTTTTCAGAAAAAAAATCAAGGATTCAGAGTCTAAAGAAGACTTAAGAGATATAACATGGTATGGATCAGCTACCAAAGTGTTCATATTAAAGGTCACATCTGACCTAAAGGTCACCTCCCTATCCAATAGACTCCAGAGGCCTTCTATTAACTCTAAAATGAAATACAAAATCCTCTGTTTGACTTTGAAAGCCCTTTATAAATTGATCTCTTACTATCTTTCCAGATTTCTTATGCTTCACTCTCTTCCACACATATGATGTGATCCAATGTCTGTGGCCTCCTGACTATTCCTCATGTATAATACTCCATCCCTAAACAATGAGAATTTTCACTGGTTGTTCCCCATATCTGGAATTTTCTCAATCTTTATCTCCTCCTCCTCCTGGTCTACTTCCTTCAAGTTCCAACTAAATCCTGCCTTCTTCAAGAATCCTTTTAAACTAATTAATTAATGAATGAATTTTTAAAATGAAAAATAAAAAAGGAGAACCCTTTAACACTGGTGCCCTCCCTCTGTTGCTCATCTCCAAAGAAAACATTCAGGAAACACATTTAATTTTGAGTTATTAATATTTTCTTCATTACTTTCTTAAGTCTGGATTAGACAATCAACAAAACAATAACCCAAGACTTGATGGCTACTTTCTATAATATAAATATTCACATTTTATACTTCACAATTATCTCTCATGAAGCCATTCAGGCTGGCTCTAATACATGCCTTAATATAGACATAGACAGAGACATAAATACATATAGTTGTTCTGTATGTATATAGTTGTTTCCTTGTCTCTCCATTAGACGATGACCCCCTTCTGAGAAGGGACTCCCTTTTATTTGGCCTTTCTTTGCATCTCTAGTACTTAGCACAGGATCTGTAATGTAGTAGATGCT
This sequence comes from Macrotis lagotis, assembly GCF_037893015.1. NCBI lineage: Eukaryota > Metazoa > Chordata > Mammalia > Peramelemorphia > Peramelidae > Macrotis > Macrotis lagotis. Next base: position 817,792,015 of record NC_133658.1, on the reverse strand, counting down.
TTATAAAAAGCTTGTTGACTTTACTAGCAAGTAAATCTTACTACCAAGAGCTTTAATCAGTTATTAAAAGGGAGGGCAGCATATAGTCTATTATCAACTGAATCCACATCTGTGGGCTATACTGTAGTATCTTCTAAGCAATGAGGTAAGACCGCCAGACATTCCACTCATTTGAGTAATCACAATGATGAAATGATGGATCCTTTAAAATATTGAAGTAAGATTCTCTAATAAATTTACTGGGATATAATTAGAGGAAGTAGGGAATGGTATATAGAGGATGGGGGTGGAATTCCTTTCTCATCTCCTAGTCTAATGACTTACTAATCTAGTCTAATGGTTAGAGAACCATTAGGACAGGGAAGGATGCCCATGGCAACATGACACCAGGAATCAGATTTCAGATCTAACTCTTCTTCCTTCCCCAAAGGTTTCTCTGAATATCATTTCAGTCTCTAAACTTACAAAAGATATTTTTCAAAAACATCTTCTTTACTGTCAAAGACAATCACTTTAGGTTGCTGAGTGGGATCTAAGAATACAACCACCATGGCAAGATTAATCAGTGGAGCTCCTCAAATGTGCTGCAGAGAAAACTTGTTTCAGCTGAGGAGGCACTGTGAAAAATGGTGCCATCATTTAATGGAGATACAGGCACTTGACACATTAACTGTGTCTAATGTAGACCTTGGGAATTCAAAATCTATAAAACTATTTTATACCAATGGCAAAATGGAACAAAAAGAAACAAAGGATGGTGAGGGATTCCCCACTCACATTGGTTTGAGAGGAAAGCAACTTCTTTTCCTATTATAGATTATGGAAATTTCTATTAACTGTTATGTATAGGACTCTCAACAAATCCTCTATATTGTTTGCCCATTTAGTTTTCACATGACCAGAAGTCAGAACACAATAAGAATCACAGTAAGTGATATTAGCAGAGAATTCTGCCAATTCAGGCCTCATGTTTAAAAACCCTTAAATATGAGGGCAAAAATGTATAAGACTATTTCAGGGGCTAGTAGATGGCCCATCACTGGAAGTCTGATAGAAGAGCCTGAATAACTACATGTGTAAATTTTAAAGTGGCAATTTTTTTCAAGTATTCTTAATCTGGTATCCATTCATTTGTTTTTGCTTTTCAATATTATGATGACTATATTTCTCTGATGACTATACTCCTATGCATTCACTTTTATGAATTTTTAAATCATTATTGTGAGAAGTTCCCCAAGATCATTCAGGTAATGAATGACAGAATTTGACTTTAAATTTAGTTCTTTGACTCCAATACAATACTATTTCTGATATTTCACAAAACCCCCTGCCTCCAGAGAAACTGGTCAGGTGAAAACTAAATGGGCAAGTAAGATAAAAGACTTGATTTTGTTTTTTAATGTTAGCATTCACTCAGGTGATTGGAGCCTGGGAAGAGGGTGCAATTGGATGAGGGAAAGTTGTTTCTTTCACTTCAGTTATATGTCACTGCCAATTATTTCTAAGTGTGGTCTTTCATTCTGTTAAAGATTGAATCTGAGAAATATAATCCCATTTTCACCTACATTTGTTTTTTGTATTTCTTGGGTCTGTATTTTTTCCCCCACAGCATGAGTGTACAGGGCAATTCTGGAAACTACGTAGGGAAGAGTGACCTTTCCTAGCTAAGGGCTGAGATCCTGTTGTTAAAGTTTCTTCTCTCTAACCGGGGGTAGAACCAGGAATCTTTTATGCACTTTGTATTTCTACAAATATGTCTGGGCAATTCAACCTGCCTTCATCAACTTTTACGTATGGTGCTGTCTTAGAATCACAGATGTTGAGCTAGAGGAGATCTTAAAGATCATCCAAACCACCCTTTGCAGAGGAGGTAAATAAACACTAGATTCAAGGGAAATGACTTGCCTAAGGTTACTCAGTTCATGGCAAAACTTGAACTACTACCCAGATCTCCTCATTGTGTATTAGGTCAGACTGAAGCCAAATACTGAAGTAGCTAAGACTTGCTTTCAAAACCCACCATCTCATTTTGTGAGCCTTCTTCTCTCTTTTTCATCTCCAAGCTGATTATTACCCAGCCTTTTCAAGTCTAGAAATTGAATACATTTTTTCCTGCATACTGTAAGCTTGTGGAAAAACTAAAACCTTTCATGATGCCACAGCCAACCTCATACTTAATAAAGGGCTTGTCAAAAGAATAAACTTTTATTACACTGAGATGGCCCAGACTTCGTGAAAAAAAGTAATTTAATTCAGTTGAAGGTTTCTAGCCTTCTCTGAGTCACAATAATTTATGCTCTTAGAGATCAGTTTTGATTTGGGCCCAGAAATTTAGCAGCATTTAAATATCGTCTTAAGAGAGGATGATAAACTTGGCACTGCTGTCTCCTCCTCATAATTTAAATATTCTTTATAATCACTAATTAGCTAACAAAAACACAACTCCCAGAAAGGTTACTTCCCCATCCTACCTGCCTTTGTAAATCAGCAGAGAAATGACATGAATTCCTAGCAAACCAATAGATTTGAGACAAGAATTTAAAATATTGGGTACATAGTGGATGGAGAGAGTCCTAAATTACCTATTCCTTTGTCACAAACTGTTCAAATGACCATGGATGAGTCATGTCCCCATTGTGGAACTCAGTTGACCTTATCTGTCAAATAAAGAGGTTTAGCCAGATAATCTCTAAAATCCTCTCCAGATCTAAATTCTATGATTTTACCTTAACAAAATCAGGAACAAAGATGGATCTAGAACGAGGGATCCCAAATCCCAGGAATCATAAATTTGGAGGTAGATGACATAAACTGAGACTTAGAGAGATTAAAGGACTTGCCCAAGGTCTCACAACCTAACTCCAATTTATGTTACCAAACTAATGAAACATTGTTATTTTTTACATAATCTGTGGTCCAATCAAAAATTCACAACATGGAACATTCTACCTCCCACCCACATGTGCGCCTTTGTAAAAACTATTCCTCCTGCTTAGAAGGTCCTTCCTCTCTTTTCTGCTTCCTGGAATTCCTAATATCTTTCAAAGTTCAAGTAAAATATCTTCCCCAACTACTGCCTATTTGATGACTCCCCCCAGCTACCAATTCTTCTCTTCTCAAATTAGCTTTAATTTATTACATATTATATCATCATAGACTATATTATTTATTGAATTTTTAGTTTAATTTAATAATTAATTTATTGCAAATTACATGTTATATATACATAAATCATATTGTATATTATACATATTATATGTATGACATATTAGGTTATATTAAATTCTTCTTATATCTACATCTCCCCTTATAGAATATAAGCTTCTTTTTTAGAAAGATTTTATTTACTTTGAATTTTACAATTTTTCTCCTAATCTTGTTTCCCCTCCCCCCCCATATTATAATTATAGACTTTCATAGCTGGAAGGAACCTCAGGAACCTCCTAATCCATTCTCCCATTTTACAAAAGGAATAGTATTTAGGGCAGGGCCAATGACACAGGGCTCCTGACTTCTAGTCTATGTTATTTAGCCAGTTGCCAAAATTTAGCTTCCCTTGGAGAATAAAACAGTAGCATTTTGGGGAGCAGCAGCCTCTAGTTTCATATCCCAGGAAAGAAATCTGAGCAAGATGTGAGGAAGAAGTATTATTCCATCCATGTGTAGCTTGAACTGAAGCTCAATATTGTTTCTTTCAGTCCCTCACCCTCCAGCAGTAATAAAAGAAAAAATACAAACACTTTAAGAGTCTGAACTTTGTGGGCAGCAGGGTGGCACAATGGATAGAGCACAGGCCCTGGAGTTAGGAGGACCTGAGTTCAAATGAGGCCTCAGACAATTAATAATTACCTAGCTGTGTGACCTTGGGTAAGTCACTTAATCCCATTGTCTTAAACAAATTTTTTTTTTAAAAAGAGCCTGAAATTTGAAGGAAAAGAAGAGATCCCCAGGATTTAGGGAGGCAGAAGCATTCCTAGGAAAACATAACCTTCCAGAGTAGTTGAAGCACTGCTGCCTCCCCCCCCACCTTATCTCTTACTTTCTAGGACATTTGTGGATAAAGGTACCAATTATAAGCCACCACTCGTTTTCAGGTGGTTCATAAACTGCAAGGTAACTGCTGAAGACCTATTACTAGCAGCCCTAGGAGAGAACTTGAGTTTCCCTCCTTATTCCTAGGCTGGTCCTGCCTGCCTCAGATTCAATCTTTTCTCCCCCTCTCCTAAGTTACCCTAAGAGGTAAATGAACTGCTTACCCTAGCCAGAACCTGCTTCTATCCTGATGTATGCTTCTGATATCCATTCTGCCTTGTCTAGTTCTGCCCCAATTATCCCTTAAAAGTCTTTCCCTGCCTTCTTCCTAAAAGTGTCCAGTAACCCTATCAATTATCTGCCTTGGAGTAAAACCCTGATCAATCCTCTGTAGTTACCATTCTATTTCCCTCAATTTCCCAACACAAGTCTTCAGACCAGTAGGACTAGCATCCAAACAATGTGTCTAAAATGCCAAGATATAACTACACTGGCCACCATTTTACTCCTTTTCAGAAGATATTTCAGAGGATTCTAATAATTCAGTCATCCTTATGTACATCAATTACCATCACATGGCAAATAATATTGATGAAATATCTTCCTTTTGATGTACCAAGAAGATGATGCTGATAATGAAACTTGTTCATCATTTTTCACAAACAACTGCTTCAATGCCTCCCATCTCACTAAACTTGCTAAATCTTAAATTCAATTTCTAGAGTGCAGAAAATGCCTAAATAAAGGTTCATTGAGAATTCTGTAAAGTTTTACCAATTCAGATCAATAAGAGTATGGTGGTCAGGTGATTCTGGATTACATATTCAAATATGTGAATTAGGAGGAGGAGGAGGAGGTTGGATTAGAGCATTTCCTAAAGAATTAAGGATGCTCTAAAACCACTTCTAGTGAGACATGTCCTTAGGCAAGGAAAAGTAGAACAATAAGCATTATTTAAGTGCAAACTATGTACAAAGAACTATCCTAAGTGATAGAGATATAAATGCAAGCATAAAAAAAATTATCCCTGCACTCAGAGAGTTATCATTCGAATGGCAGAAGATAGTACACAATATGGAGCTGAAACGGGAGAAGGGGAAAGGCCATCATAACAAAGTCCAAGGACAGTTTGAAGAACCAAAAAAGGAATAAAATATGACTGGCTTGGACCCCTATAAAATAGAAGAACTTGTCAATGGGGGGAGAGGGCCTGGTGGGCCATTTCAGGATTATAGAGTGAGATGGCAGTACAGCATGCTAGCAAAGCCCGAAAAACAAGAAGTCAAATCAAAAGTCAAATAACTGGTCTCCTCCCCAAAATGGGAGTCCCATGAGGGACTCATCAATGGAGGAAAAGGACTAGCAAGATACGTTCCAGAGTGAGAAGGTCTCATGGAACAATAGATAGAAGTTCTAGGAGAATAGATCAAAAAAGAGAAATCTATCAAGTTCATGCCAGACATTATGAAAAGTCTAGCCTTAACAAAAAGGTAGAACATGTAATTCTCACAATAGACCAACAAAGTTCTATCTGGTAAAGCAGCTTTAATGAATTGATAAAAAGAAGTAACATGGTGTGATTAAAACACACACACACACACACACACACACACACACACACACACACACACACACCCCTTCATGAGTTTCAGAATATAATTCTGGCTCTGTCACTAATTACCAAAATGGTCATGGAGAAATCTTTTCAGGGAGGTTGCCTAATTGTAAGAAAACAAGGACCTATGTGATCCTGAGCAAGTCACTTCAACTCTATGGACCTATTTTTCATCTGTAAAATAAAGGGATTGGATTAGATAGTCTTTGAGTTCCCCCTCCAGCTTTTAAAGGCTTGTAAGGACTCTTGTACCTTTCTGAAATGGGTTTTCTTATCTGCAAAATTAGATGATTGATGATTTGTATGGTCTGATCTACCACAAAATCCAATTGTGATATTTTTTTAAATCGCAGTAACAGAGTTCATGACCTAAAGAGCACTTGAAAACTATCTAGATTTTATCTTCCACTTGGTTCACATTCTCTCTGACAAAACTGTTTACTTTCTTCATTTGCATTTAAGGAAGGAAGCCTTTACTAAGGAAAGGTAAGTCTTAGCCCAGATCTTGTCAAAATGATCTCCAACTTTTTCCAACTAATAGAGAGGCCCAATAAAGAGAGTATTATTATTATTGGAGTTTTTTAAACCATTAGGGTTTGAATTTGGTGAGAGTTGAGGGCAGGTTGTTTTGCTTAAACTTAACCTACATATTAGGTTGGCAAGAGGACCAGGGCTGCGCCATCACCTTTCAGAGTTCAGAATTGACAACTAGTGGATGACAGGGAAGGGAATGTCAACCCAGTTGCAGAATGCTGGTTTCACCAAAAAACCTAAATGTAAGTATTATTTATCATGAGCCCATTTAAAACACATTTAGACCGATTCTAAGCACTAAATTGACAGTCTCACTATCTATATTTGGGAGTTTATTTCCTCAGTGCTTTTGAGAACCCCGAAGTTGGAGGGGGGAGTATTGTATAGTGGTAGTGGGTAAGACAAAGATTCAAAAGCAGATTTATCTTCACATCGCTTCTCCCTCACACTGTTTTGTGACTGGTTATGATTCTGTGACAGAATATTACATTGATATCATCTGTGTTGCAAACTGATATTTTCATAAGAGAAAGACTTCATAGATCTAGGGGAAGCTTTTGAGAGAATGAGTATTGTGTATCTAGCCTCACTCATTTAGCAACTACAACAAATGCTATTTACTTGCTGCTAATCATTATTGGTAATCATTTTTCATGGGACCCTGTTTGGGGTTTTTCTCAGTAAAGCTAGTGATTTTCTGTTTCCTTTTTCAGCTCATTTTACAAATGAGGAAACTGAAACAAATAGGGTTAAGTGACTCGCCCAGCATCCCAGAACTAGTAAGTGTATGAGACCATACTTAAACTCAGGGAGATAGATGTCTTCCTAGCTCCAGGACCAACACTCTATCCATTGTGCCACCTAACTGCCCATTTTCTTCTTAGTGGAGGAAAAATTCATAGAAATTATTTAAAAAACAAAATTTTAAGTACCTTCTCTTTGAAAGTCACCATGCTAGATTCAAAGAAAAAAAGATTGAATTGATCCCTACTTTAACAACATTTGTTTTCTATCAGGTAAGACAATGTGTGCATATATCACAAGTGAAACTAGAGCTAAACCAGAGCTATAGATGACTTCAGGTGTCATTTAATTCAATCCCCTAAAAATTAAATCCTCTCTCTGATATTCTCAACCACTGATCATCCAGGCTTTACCTATTCATGTCAAGTGACACAATACTCATCAGCTAATGAGGGGACAATCCTATTATATTTTTTAAAATTGTATTTTATTTTTCCAATTACCTTAAAATACAACTTTAACATTCATTTAAAAAATTTTTGAGTTACGAATTTCTTGCTTCTTTCCTTCTTAACTCCCTCCCCAAAACAACAATTTGATATTAGTTTTACATGTGCCATCATATATAACATTTCCATATTAATCATGCTGTGAAAGAAAAAATAGATCAAATGGGAAAACACACCAAAAATGAAAAAAAATATCCATCCTGAGTCCTTCGGAATTATCTTTAATCATTCCTTTGCTGACAAGAGCTAAGTTATTCATAACTGATCATGATACAATATTGTTACTATGATATACAATGTTATCCTGGTTCTCCTCACTTCATTTTGCATCAGTTCATATGAATCTTTCCAAATGTTTCAGAAATCTGTGTTATCATCATTTATTATTACACAGTAGTATTCCATCACAATCAAATAACACAATTTGTTTAGCCATTCCACAATTGATGGGCATCCTCCTCAAATTCCAGGTTTTGCCACCACAAAAAATCTACTATAAATATTTTTGGGCATATGAGTCCTTTTCCCTTTGAGCAACCCTAATTATGAAGAAACTCTTTCTACCCGAAATCTGCTATGTTCCTCATTCTTTCCTGTGGGAGCAAGCAGAGCAAGTGTTCTTGTCTAATCCACCATGGGTTCTCTAATGTAGTTTCAAATATGTGTCATTCAAACAGACTTAGTTACTCTTTCCTGTTCATAATATTCCATATTTGGGTACTGCTTTGTATCAGATATACCTGATCACCTCAACTTCTGTGAATCCCAAACTCCATTCAAAATTCAGTTCAATGATTATTAACCTTCTATACAAAACCTTGGCAGCTAAATAGTAAGGTAGATAGAATGCTAAACCTGGAGTCAAAAAATCTCAAATTTAAATGCAATCTCAAATAACAGCTGTGTTATCCTGGGCAAGTCATTTAACCCTGTTTATCTCAGTTTCCTCATCTGTAAAATGAACTAGAGAAGGAAATAGCAAAGCACTCTAGTACCTTTGCCCCAAATGGGGTCATAGAGCATTGAAAACAACTGAAAATGACTGAACTACAACAACACACATTTATATAACAATGTAAGATTTTTCAAAGGATGTTATCTCCTTTGATCTGCACAAAAGCACTAAGAGGTAGGTGTTACTATTATTCCGATTTTATGGATGGGGAACTCAGTTTTCTCAGAAAATTTTGACTCCAAGAGTTTAAGGAGGCAATTAATAGTCTATTTCAGAGTTAGCCTCCAGCATTCATAGCAAAAGAGTGATTTCATATGTCAAGGTATGAAATATTTTGAACAGGATTTAGCCTCATCACTGCCCAAACATTTGGCTGCATGCTGTGCCTTCAGACATCCAACAGTTTATAGTACAGCCCAGTGCATCAGACTATTCCCAGAGAATACATACAACAGGGTGGAACCCTAATCCAGACCCATCCTATGAGTCACCTAGAAACCAGACTTTCCTGAACTTCCCTTGCTCTGCTGCACTGATACCTAAGTTGACTCTTGTTCTTCCAAAAAATAGTTATCTCTACTGTCCTAGTTTAGAAACACTATTGTCAAAATCCAAGATTGCCATGTATGTGGGGTATGGGCAGAGTCAGAAGTTAAAAGAGTCTGATTCATTGATGACAGATTTTGGTAAGAGTTACCCCTTCCTAGTCTATAATCAATTGCCATCCTTAGTCTTCCTTTTTTGTGCTAACACTATCATACTAAATCACGGGACAAGTGGATCCAACATAGCTACATGCTTGAGAGTTAAGGCATCTAACTCCTTATGATTTAGTCCAATCCTATCCATCCCTCCTAAACTCAATCAATATAAAGAGGTAAAGAATCTACCTGCTGAGAAGTCATTGTATTGTTTGTTTGTTTGTTTGTTTTTTGTTTGTTTTTTTAGGTTTTTGCAAGGCAAATGGGGTTAAGTGGCTTGCGCAAGGCCACACAGCTAGGTAATTAAGTGTCTGAGACCAGATTTGAACTCAGGTACTCCTGACTCCAAGGCCGGTGCTTTATCCACTACGCCACCTAGCCGCCTCTGAGAAGTCATTGTAAGCAATTGTTCTCCAGAAGCAACATCAGCAACTGTCCAAACTATCCAATATGGCAGAAAAATAAGAAACCATGCCATGATAGTGTTATTATATCTTGGAGCAAACCAGTAACTTTTGGAAATGAGAAAGATAATATGATGATTATTAGTGGACTAAGTTCAGGATAGAAACCAATTCATCGGAATGATCATTTGCCATACTTGCAAAATTTGTCCTTCTTAATGCACTTTAAAAATCACCTTAGTTTTTTTTTTTACCTACCTATCATACTTTTGGTTTATACTGAACTTGAGGCATTAAAGTGCCAAGCTGTTTTTAAGATGAACTGTTGCCAAGAGACCTCACTGCTCCATTTTGTATCGCTGAAGTTTATCTCTTTGAACCCAAGTATAGGAGCAAACAATGATGAAAGCTTTATCTGAATTTCACTGTTGATCTTAAAATTCAATTTCCTGTCTCTACTAAAGAGTATTTATTAATAGATTATAGACTTCATGACATAACACATGTGTTTCTATTTGAGCTGTTCCCTCTGCCTAGAATGCCTTCCTCCTCCATAACCTGTTGAATCCTATTTTCTGAAGCCAAATTCAAGCCCTACCTATTTCTGATTTCTTCAAACAAGTAATTTACCCCAATACCCTGTCACAGTTATGTTTAGCACATGCCTCATTAATAAACTGATAATGCATTATTTTATATGACAATAATTTGTGCATGTATCCTAAAGGAAGGAGATGTAAACTTCATGAGTACAGGAGCCTAGTTTTAGCTAAACTATAGACCCAACTATTTTTAGTCCAGTACTCTGTACAAAATAGGAACTTAATAAGTGTTTGTGAAATTGAGTTTAATTGTCCCTTCATCTTGATGCTGCTCTGTCCCTCCATTAAATTAATGTAGCAATAGTTCTGAGTCTGGGTTTGAGAAATAGTTTTTAAATATGTATATGTATATGCACACAAAATACTTCAAAAGACAAGAGGCTACGTAAAATATGTAATGATAAAGGTTAGTTGCAGATAATGTTTCTCTCTCTACAAAGACAGAGAAACTTTGCATGCTGCTAGGAAAGCTGCAGAACAATTGATTGATTTCTTGGGTGATAGAAGAAAGATACCTTCCTCCACCCTAGTTGCTTCTAAAAGCCCTGCCAGCTGCAAAGCAGGAAGATACTTCTTTTATCTGAACTAAGAAGCAAGAAATCTGCCCACGTAGCCATCTAGTTCTGAATCTGAAAAGGGCAACTTCTGTATTATTGGTGTCTAATTTATTCTGCCACATTTGTGTTTCTGGGAGCAGATGAAAAGTGGGATGATTGGGACTGAGAATTAATCCCTTTTCAAGATACAACACTTCAGCCTAGGAGAAGGGGATCAGTGTCTATCTGTCTATCAGTCTACTATCTCTGGTTAAGACAAACTTTCTGTCCTATAGCATTCCAGGCCCTTTCCCTCCAATAAAACTCAAAAACATTTTTTTTAAATTTCCTTTATCAAGCATCTATTATTGATCAATGAATAAGCATTTATAAGGTGTCTAGATGCCAGACAATATGGAAAAAAATAAAGTTAAAAAGACATATGAATAAAAAGCAAAGAATGAAATCAGCCTTGCTGTAAAGGACTGTGCATTCTATGCTAAGGAAAAAGAGCATTCTAGTCATAGAGGATAGCTGATGCAAAAGTCTGAAGGCAAGGGATAGAGTGCTATGTGTAAAAGCCAGAGAAAAGAAGAGTTGAGTTAGATCAAGGACAGGAAGAAGACTCAAGGATGAATTGGTACATAAAGTAAATAATAAGTTTTTTAAAAGTACAGGTTTGGGGCAGCTAGGTGATGCAATGAATAGAGCACTGATCCTGGAGTCAGGAGGCTCTGAGTTCAAATCCTGACTCAAAAACTTAATAATTACCTAGCTGTTTGACCTTGGACAAATCACTTAACCCCAATACCTTGAAAAATCAATTAAAAAAATACAGGTTAACCTTGGGAACAATTTAAAAATAATTCTCCAGTCTTCTCCCAGGATTTTGTTCTTAACATTGTCATCAACTTAATTCTTATTTGACTAATCAGGTATAAGGCTAGTTATTTACTCCCTGTGTTGTTACTTACTGGCATTACTTTATTTTGTTAGTTTGCAAATTCAGCTCTCAAGCGACTGAGTCATATTAAAACCAGAGCCTTCTGTTAGGTATGTTGCCATCGAGTAATGGGTCACTGCCTGGGTTAGTTCAACGCAACAGTTACTGGCTGAGCATTACCAGCAGAATGATTTAATGACTGCAAGTCATTAAAAGAAACACAAGATGGAATAGGACATGATCTTTGCCTTTAAGTAAATTAATACAATTGGGATGGAAAGAATCTGTGACAAAAAAATTATCATACAAAATAGAATGTGATTAGCATATATGAAAAGCGCTCTGCTGTTTTTCTATTAAGACCATGTGACAGAATAGGAAATGTTCTGGACTTGGAGTAGGTTTCATATATGAGTTTAAATTTCACCTCTAATACTAGTGAACTATATGACAAAGATAAGTCTCTTTATCTTTCTTCATCTATAAAATAGGAATAATACTTCCTATAGTATCTTCCTTATGGATTTTATTCAGGGAGGCTTGAAAGAAAAGAAGTATTTAAATTTTATACATTTAAAGCATGATAATAAAAATAGTTAACAGAGTACTTTTTAAAATAATATTGATAGTATTAATGATTAATATTAATTTATTACATAATAATTATTAAATATATAATAATGGTGATTATATGATATTTGTGATTACTAATATTAATTATTAATAGCAGTAACATAAATTGCATTTCAAGTTTTACCAAGCATGTCATATAGATTCTCATTTGATGCTCACAATATTCCTAGAAGATACTATCATCCCTATTTTATAGATGAAGCTAAGGGGAAGTGGAAGGTGGTAGGGAATGGAAAGGAATAAGCATTTATAAAACACCAAATATTCCCCAGATACTGCACTAAGAATTTTATAAATATTCTTTCATTTGATTCTCACAGCTCTGAGAGGTAGGTATTGTTATTATCCCCTACTTTATAGCTGAGAAAACTGAAATAATCTGAAATAATCTAAGATTAATTGATTTAGCCAGGGTCATAAGTATATGGGGAAAGATTTGAACTTTGATCCTTCTGTATCCAAATCTAATATTTCTCCCACTATGCCACCTAGCAATCAATTATTATATTTAAGGTGACTTCAGCACTGTGTCAGAAAGAAGTAGGCTTGAAATTCAGATATTTCTTGACCCTAAATCCAGATACTACCAAGCTGTCAGTTGTGATTTTTATAATAAGTCTGAGAAAGGAAGATTATTTCCAACTGAGAAATTCAGGAAAGAGTTCATACACATGATGACATTGAATATAGGCTATGGGCTAACAACTACAGAATTACCAGAGTTGGTAAGGACTTCACAATCATTTAATTCCACTCACATTTTGGCAAGAATTGCTTCTAAGCAGCAGCTAGGTTGCACAATGGTTAAAGCACTGGCCCTGGAGTCAGGAGAATTTGAGTTCAAATGTGGCCTCAGACACTTAATTATTACTTAGCTATGTGACCTTGGGTAAGTCACTTAACCCCATTGCCTTGCCAAAAAAAAAAAACCTAAAATAAAAGAACCGCTAAGTCATCTATGACAAGTAATAATAATAATAAAGTACCTACCATGTGTCAGACAAAACACTGTAAAGTGCTAGATACTTTATAAATATTATCTCATTTGATCCTCACAATATCTCTGGGTGTAGGACCTATTGGTATTCCCACTTTACAGGTAGGGAAACTGAGGTAGAGGTTGTTAACTAAATTGACCAAGGTCACATAGCCACAAAGTATCTCAGGTAGAATTTGAATAAAGGCCATATTGATTTCAGGTTCATCACACTTAGCTGCCTGTCTCCTTCCCCACTCTAAGATTTCCAGCAATGAGGAAATTTATTATTCCAAAGGGAAGCACATTCTTATTTTTGCTATCTCTAATCTGTAAATTGGTCAATAAGCATTTTATTAAACATCTACTGGGCATCAAGGAATACTAAGTTCTTAGAACTGGGGATGCAAAGAAAAGCAAAACAGAGTCCCTTCCCTTAAGGAGTTTGCAATCTAATAAGGAGACAATATGAAAGCAATTCCAAACCAAAAGAAAAGTAAGATTGGACCAAAGATCAGTTCTATGGTTGAAACTATCCAGTATAAATTATAACCAAAATGGACATTAGCACTTTTTTCTTCAGACTTTTATTTTTCAATCTAAAAAGTTGTTATTAAATTGGAACTACCAGATTTTTATTAAAGTGGCTACACTTATACAATATGCCCAAACACCATACTTTCCATCTTGGAGTCCCACATTATCTGCCTACTGCTCAGTTTGAGGTTCTTCAGAAAGTGATTACATCCTTTCTTTGACCACCTTGGATCCAGAAAACCTTGCAACTTCAGGGTTCTCAGGAACTCAGAAAGAGTAGGATTTAAAAATAAACAAATTCATATGGCCAACCATATAGTCAAATAAACAGTGCATAATTGATGCAAATCAATTAAGCCTGAGGACCTATTGCAACAATTTTCAAACTGGACCCTGCAATGAATATTAGTTGTCCGAGGGGCTCAGGCAAAATGAGAGATTATTTCTCATCCTCTTGAGGACTTTCATAAAATTTCTAGCAGAGCAGTGATCCCAGAATTTCATCAGCTAGAGCTAGGCTCACTTCAGAACAAAGAACTACCCCCTGACTCAGATTCCATCAAAATAAAAGAATCGCCAAGAGGACTGGACTCAAAAGCCCCCAAGTTCCCTTCTATGCTTAAATCTTTGAGCCTGTGATCTTGTGAAAAAATGATAGAGCCTTGAATTTAGAGATTAGAGGAGCTAAGGTGGAAATCTGAACTCTGCTCTTTATTATCTGTGTGACCTAGGTACGGAAAACTTGCCTCTCTGGTTCATCTAGTTTCCTCATTTATAATATGAGCAAGCTGAAGAAGATAATCTGTAAAGTCAAGAGGGACTTTACTCTTGACTACCCTCTCTCTGTCTCTGTCTCTCTTTCTCTCAAATATATTTTCCCATTTATAAAATACAAGACAATAGAACAGTGTCAACCAAACATTTCCATCTGCTAGGGTTTCAACGTCAAAGTCTCTCAAATGTTGACTTATCCTATAAAAAGTGGCATTAGAAATCTCACTTATCAAGTGTTACAAGAAGTACCTGCCATGATGCACTTTTACTTCTCATTTATCCTAAATGGAAATTTGCTTGAGGAAACAACCCAAAGCCTCCCTTGATCCACATCTAATTAATACCTCCACTCTCTTACAACTTGCAACCATTACCATGTAAAACTACTTATACCATACTGATAACACATTGTTTCACAGTCCTGTTACTTGAACAGACTCATATTAACTAATCACACTTTCTGCTTCTACATCGCTAGCCTCAAATTTCACTTATGAATATAGTTCATTATTCACAGGGATCTGTGAACTGAATTGATGGTCCCTCAGAAGATGAAGATCACTATCCATTCTAAGCAACTTTTATCCCTGAGTTCAATCCAATATACTAGAGGTCCATCCAATATACTAGAGAAGTTTTTTTAATGTCTCCTGATATCAAAAGTATATCAGAGAAAAATTCAGTCTACCCATCAATCCTAGAACTTTCAACATGAACAATGTGAACATCTCTGTTCCTTTCATAATGGCATCTTTTATGGCTATTTTTCTTTGAAATTCAGATGTTATAAACTGTGTCCTGTTCATACTCATCATCTACATCTCTATCTCCCATTCTGTAATATTCATTTTTAATTCTTTTGAGGTTGTCACATTTCATTCCTTGCCTACCACACACTAACATATGACGAAATTGTGGTTTTCACAATGAGCCTTTGTTCCTGGGTGAAATTTGTAGTCATTCAGGGAGCACTTCATCTTTCCAAAACAATCTAGGTTGCTCTACTCCCCTCCCCCTTCAACTATGGGCCCAATTCATCATCCATCTGCACTATCATTGTACTGGACACTGTGTTAAGCAATAGGGAAACAAAGAAAGGCAAAAAACAGTTCCTGCTCTTAAGAATTTCAGTCTAAAAGGAGAGAACATTTAAAATCTTTGTAGAAACAAGATATATATACATACATACATACCCACATGTGTCTATTTTAGATATAGATGTGTGCATATATGTATACATTAGTTAAATAAACAAGTTCTAAAAGCTAAACATCCAAATGCATGTCATATAACATAGAAATAAACTTTCTTCATCTACTTAATTTTTCTATGTGAATGGTTAGATCAAACTGATTACAGATTTCTTCCAGGAAACTCAATAATGTTCTCACTTTGATTCAATCAACCCAAAGGCATCCTTAGACAAGAATATTTAGAGGATCACACCATCCACAGGGATGTCCAGAGAAAAATACCTTTTGTCTCTCTTGCTTTGTGGCTTTACCTATATTTTACAATCAGAAGGTCATTGAATCAGATATTTTTGTTATTTAATGTTTCAAAGAATCTTGAATTATTGTAATGGATGATGGAGAACACTACTTTGAAAGAGAGCCTCTTAGGTGTTTAGCTCTACTGAATCAAATGCTTTTATAGCAAACAACAAATATAAGAGGATTTTGTTTTATCTACATGTATCAGTCAGTTGTGAAATGACAAATAAGTGGTCCTACTTATAATCTAAACATTTTATATAGATCCTAAAGTAGACAGAGATAATAATTGCTCGTATTTGTCCATTTCCCTTTTCTCAAGTGCCGTCTTTTCCCCCCATGCCTTTGTTGTTCTCATTTTCTTAAGAAAACTTGAATATCAGTAACCCTACACTCCCACAATTGTATCTCATTCTAGTATGAAACTCTACTGCATACCACTGGTCCAATCTGACTGTTTTTCTCATCTTTTTTCTCTTTAGAGCTTTTCTATCTCCTTCATATCCACATCTAGAACTGTGGTATTACAAGTCAGGTGTGATGGTTCAATTGTCCTTAATCGTAAAAAACACTTTGTTAGCATTGCTGAAAGCACTAAACATGGAAGTAGTCCCTCTTGGCCTGTGGTTATGTCAGACCCACTCTAGACAAACACCATCTTGGGAATAAAGTATTCATGTGAAGTAAATTGCCTTTTCCAGGACCATAAGAGGACTGAGCTTGTCTGCAGTAACTATTTGTCTGACATGACTGACATTTCAATAACTCCTAGAACTATAGATTTCAACTGTCTATGCCTTTTTTAAAATTATATATATATATATATATATATATATATATATATATATATATATATATATATATACTCCCTTAGAAACAGCAGTGACAGAATGTTTACTATTTTAAAAATCTTAAAAAAATTCACTGGAATGTGAACATATTTTTTTTTTAGTTTCCTCTTACAGACATAAAATATATTGTCAGTTGGGAAAATAGCAATAGATTTAGGACAAGAAGGAACCTCAAAAACTACCTATTCCAAGCCTCTTCTTTTATAGATAAGGAAACAGAGGCCCCTAAAGGTTAAGTGGCATGCCCAAAGTCACATAGATGAGATGAGGGTTGAATCCAGGTCCTCTTACTTCAATCTTGTAGTCTATGATTTTATTTATCCATAGAATGATCAAGGCTTCATACTTGGAGATACAAATGCCCTAGAAGACAGATGACAAAACTAAGGAAAATATTTTAATTTATCTATGCATATATTTATTCATTGATTCATTTACTGATTTAATTATTTATTTGTTCAATCATTTGCAAATTTATATGCCTGAAACCAGATTTATTAGGAGGAAACAGTATAGCTGCCTGATCCTTGGTCTCAAATACAGAAAAACACTGGGAAAGATCTTTTTTAAAAAATTAATGCTTTTTATATTATTAATAGTGGTACTTATGTTATTAGCCATTATGTATAACAAAAATATATAATGTTATAAAATAAATATAGATGACAATATATGTAGTAAATATATAACATATAATAGTAAATATATATATATATATATATAATAACTTTCCCTCCCCAAAACACTCTTCCTTTTAAACAAATCAGTTTACTATGATCAGCAGCATATACCTATACCATAGCTAGAATCCACACTCTCTCTCCCCAAAGGAGAAAGGTGGGGAGTTATTTGTAGAAAGGATGAAACACTGATCTGTTTCATGTTCTTTTGTGTAGTCGTTCGACATATGGCTCCTTTGGTTTTGTTTACTTCATTCTGTCTCTGAAAAACTCTGAATCCTTTATGTTCCCATAGCTTTATAGGCAAAAATTTTTCATTATATTCATATAACAAAATTTCTTCAGTCATTTCCCAGTCAGTGGGTATTACTTTATTTCCAGTTCAATTTGTTGGTTGGTTAAGTTTTTGTCCTTGTTTCTTTCATTGTTATTTGAAGGGGAATAATAAATCAACACAAATTATAAGCAAAACACTTTTCTCTCCCTATTTTTTTTCACTTTTTCTCCCTAGGTGAAGAAAAGAAGTATTTATTAAGCACCTACTATTAAGTACTCACCAAACTCACTAAGTTTGGTGTCAAGCAAAAAAAAAAAACACCAAATAAGCAAATATATAAATAAATCAATGAATAAATAAATACATAAATTTAGCAGTGCTAAAGTCTTTACAAATTATCTTATTTGATCCTCACAAAAAAACCCTATCTGCCTCAGTAATAAAACTGATGCAAACTGAGAAATTGTCATGTACCAGATGAATGGGGAAAGATAGATAAATCTTTAATTAAGCAATTGCTATGTTCCAGGCTAAGCACTGGGAACATAAATATAAGCCAAAAGAAAGACAGTTCTTACCCTTAATGGATATACATTATATATGTATTATATATTATACATATTATGTGATATATATTATATACATATTATATGAGGGAGGATAGCACAACTTAAAAGTAAAAGGATGTTATAATGTATACATTGTGGTTTAAATTAGAGATGGGTTCCAGCAAGTCATGGATTGGCCTGGATTAGAAGTGAGCATAGGTATAGTGGGTGTTTCCTCAAATGGAGTTTCTAGAGAGTTCATCAATTGGAAGCAGAGGTCATGGGAATGGAAGCATTGCCCAAGTGAGGGGGCTTTGGGGAAAGAGGTCAAGAGGTAATCTGGGGAGTCATGGGAAGACTAGTCTTCATTCTTAAGCCACTTTCCTCTAAAGTAATAATAACTATAATAATAGCAGCAATAACAACAATAATATTACTATTTTTAGAGAGCTTTAAGGTTTATATAATTTTCTTTATTATCTCCTTGAGATCAGCTGTACTATTATTATCATTATTTCTAATTCATAGATCTGAAAACTGATGAACAGAGTCATTAAGTGGCTTTCTTGTCCAGGCTCAAACAAGCAATTCATAGAGCTGGAACTCAAACTCAAACATTCTCACCCCGATATTGATGTGCTTCTCATTCAATTATTTAATGCTTCCACTTACAGCCTTTAATACATATAAAGGCCTTTCTTTAAAGATACATAGGTCCTATTAATCTACCCTTTTTAATCTATCAGTTTTTTAGTTCTTACCTATCTTTCTATGCACAGAAGGAATTAGGATGAAAGATCTCATCTCTTTTGGGCTTCCAATAAACTTCTCAATGTATCTCCATAACTATAGAGATTTAAAAACCAAAGAAAATGTAATATCTTTTATAAAATATGAGCATCAACCATGTCTCTGGGCTCACAAAATAGTCTGTGAATTAAGTCATTTTTATAGGAATTTTCCTTAATAGGTAATCAGTGTGATTCTCTTGGTGAGAAAAAGTGATTTTAAAAACAAGGTTAAAACAATTACAAAAGATGAAACTATCATAGTTGAAAATGCTATGGGGAAATTAGTACACTAATACACAATGAATTGTCCCAATTCTAGAAAACAATTTGGAATAATTATTTCAAAACATTTATCCCAAAGAAGCCAGTATTGTTCATGTCTATCAGGATGGTCAAATACAGAAAAAAAGATTCTTACTAATACATTAATGTGAATTGGGCCAATAATTCTGGAAAAATTCCATATCCTTAGAGTTGAAAATTCTACTTTTATGACAAGGAGGCCAATGATAGAAAGATTCTATAAATACCACAATATTTGTAGTGGCAATTTTTGGTGGTAGTAGAAACTTGAGATAAAGTAGATACTCGTTGATTGGGGAATGGCTTAACAAGATGGGAAATATGAATGTAATGTAATAATATTACATTATAAGAAATGGTGCATATATAGAATTGGATTAATAAAAGAAAATATGAACAAAAGTCAAAGTAGGAAAACAATAAACCTAATGATTACAATATTGTAAATGAAAAAAACAAAAAATTAATTTGAAAACTAATTATGCTGACCAAGCTTGCCCCCAGGAAAGAGATGAGAAAATGCACCTACCTCCTTTCTTCGAAGAAATGAGGAACCGTGAGTATGGAACATTGCACATAATGTCAGATTCAATTGATGGGCAGTTATTTGTTGTGGAATTGCTCCTTTAAATAATTTGCTACATGGGAAGGATCACTGGTAGCAAAATGGAAAGAGGAGTATATTCAAAAAGGTAGGCTTTTTAAAAAAAGATATCAATAAAAACTGCAAAAAGTCACTTCCAAAAATATATATTCCAAAATATTCATAGTTATGCTTCTTGAGGTGAAAAAAATCTGGAAATAGATATATTAATTAGTTCTATCTTTTCTGATGACTAGAGAAAAAATTATATTATGGTGATGATGTTTGTCTTTCATTCTCAAAAAAGACACATCAGGCAGGTGGTGGAATCTTAAGGAACATTTTTATTTTTGGTGATTGGCAACCCCTTACTGATTGCTTAGCTTAGGATATGATGGAAGCTATAGATGTGAGAAGACGGCTCCAGAGATATTACACATTTATATCCCTGGATTTGTACTCTAAGACTTCCTAGTTTGATGGGAAATGCCAATGATGACATAGTATCACCTCTGAACCATCAGAAGAGGATGTTAGCAGAGACTGTCTTTCGTTACATTCATTTAAAATGTCTAAATCCTAGACTCAGCAAACAAATTATTTTATAGAGGCTTGTCCACAATGTGTTATCATCTCATCTTCCTGAACCGGACATTTCTGGCATTAACTGTAAAAGACAACCTGGAAACTCTCTCATAGTGTGGGCAAAGTTGACTGCAATGTCAGAGGTCACATTGAACATAGATCTTCAGGAAAAACCAACAGTCCATGGCTGGATAGAGGTGGTGATATTTTCTGGTTGGGAAATATTGCAAGATTCTAGGATTAGTGTCTACAAACTAATTATTGAGGTCCTACTACAATAATTGCTATATTTGGTAATTTATAATTGCAAAGCAATTCATTCATAATAGTTTCACATTCCCAACGATAGCTATTATTGCTTTTAAACTGAATTCATCACAACAATTGTGCTTTTCATTAAAATTAAGGAAATATGTACCTATTACACATATTTATCATGAAGTCAATTTGAATGGACATTACAATGCCTTACTGTCATTTTTGTTCTCCAGTCTCCGCCCTAAGGTACACAGGAAAGAAACTGGTCAGTTGTTATTTTCTAAAATTATCTTAAGGGGCCAGGTAGGTAGCATGATGGATAGAGCACTGGTCCTGAAGTCAAGAGGACTTAAGTTCAAATCTGGTCTCAGACACTTAATAATTTCCTATCTGTGTGACCCTGGGCAAGTCACTTAAGCCCATTGCCTTAAATAAATAAAAAAAATTAGATATTACCTTGAATGTTCTATTGATGAAAACCTTTGTAGATTTAGTTGAAATATTTTTCTTAACATATCAAATTTCCATTAATAATACATTGTAGAAGAGTTGTACAAATCCATTATTTCAATATGAAGTTTAAAGAACTCAGCCTGGGGAATTCTCTAGAGAATGGAGGCTATGGTCAAACTCAGAAGTCAAGACACTGATCTTCATATGAGTCACTTGATTCAATTTGGGACAGGGAATTCAATCCTATCCTCCAAGTGTTGGGAAAACTACCAAGTCTCAGGGACTCTCCAGAGATAGAGGAGATTTAGATATAGAATTATAAATCTAGAAAGCATACATAGAAATCATCTAGTACAACTCTCTGACCAATATATGAATTACTTTTACATTATACTTGACAAGTTGTCACATAACTCCTATTTGAATATATCCAGTGAAAAGAAACTCATAATTTACCATGAAAATTCATTCTATTTGGGGACAGCACTAATAAATAAAGAAATTATCCTTATATATTGCTGAAATCTAATTTTCTTCAACTTCTATCCATTAGTCATAGGATCCTAGAGCTGTAAGAAACACTGGAGTCACCCCCTCCCTCATTCTGTTTTACACAGGAGGAAGGTGAAGCCCAGAAAAGTTAAGCACATGCTCAGAGTTGGACAGAAATTTCTCACGCAGCATCCAAACCAAGTCATCCTGATTCCATGGCCAACTCTCTATTGACTATGCCACTCTGCCTTTCCTAGCTATTCATTTCTTTGACATTCAAAATCCTTCATCACCTGCTCCAACCCCATCCTTTCCAGTCTTTTTACATCTTTCTCTCTCTTATGTACTCTGCCACTTGGTAACACTGGTCTATTTGTGCTTTAAACAAGCTCCATCTCCCAATTTTGGGCATTTTTGCTTGCTGAATCCCATACCTACATGTTTTCCTTCTTTGTCTCTCCTGAAATTTCTTCCAATTCCAGTTAAAATCTCACCTTTTATAGATAGCTTATTCTCTGTTGATTCAATGTTGTGGGATATCTTCAATGATTAGTACAGTGGATGACAAATGGTAGGCACTTAAATGCTTATTGTAATAATAATAATAATAATAAAGATGATGATGATGATTATGTTCGTCCTTCACTCTTGAAGAAAACCACCATCAGGAAGGTGATACCCTGACAAGCACATGAACTGGATTTGAGTGAGGAGATGCTGTCTCCATACACTTAATAATTATCTAGCTGTATGACCTTGGGCAACCCCATTTACTTGCCAAAAATAACTCGCTAAAAACTGCCTTATAACTGGAAAGTTGGCTACTAGGTAATGAAATGCTCATTGATTGATTGACTGACTTCCTAAGAGAGTCAAGTTGAATAAGTATAATCCTTTTTCTCAAATAGTAACCTTTAAATTAATTGAAAACCTATTATGAGTCTGACATTTATCTAATAGTAGGCCATGTCTACTGAGTACCCCAATCCTATACTCTTATATCCTTTAATATGTTTTTGAGGAGAATCATGTGATCCACAGAGGACAAAGGAATTTGCAAAAATACACAACCTACCCAACACCCAATGAGGCTTTAGAATTCTTAGGAAAACTCCAGAAATATGGATGCCCAAGAATTTATTTTAAGTCATCATGATGGAGGCAAAGGAAGTAAGATTGAGTTTGCTGCAGGATTGAGCCAGGATTTGAATTTCCATGGGAATCAGGACATCATGTCTGTCTCAGTGGTAGGGAATGAAGTGTGAATGAGCAGTTGTTTCCCAGATGGTATAGAAAAAAAGTGTAATAATGATAACTTGAAAAATAACAGGAAACAGAAAAAACAAAATTACAAATTAAAGTCACTCATCCTTCAGCAGTGGGTTGCTTCAGGTAAGTGCTTTCTGCGTAAGGGATATATCTTACTTTTTTAATCTTCCCTGGTGCCTAATACAGTGAATTCCATAGAGTAGGTTCTTAAATGATTGTTAATTGAATGAATGCATGAATGAATGAATGAATGAATGGCAAATGGTTTTATTCATGAGAATTCTCTTATTATCAATACAACAGCAATGTTAAAAAAGGAAGAAAACACATTGCATGTTGTTGTGGGTTATTTTCAGTGCTTAGTACAGTGACTGATAAATGGTAGGCACTTAAATGCTTATTGTAATAATAATAATAATAATATTTGTCCTTCATTCTCCAAGAAAATCATATCAATCAAGGAGGTTATACCATGACAAGCACATGAATTGGATTGGAGGGGGGGGGCTGTACTAGGCCACCAGTCTCACTTTTTCTTCCAGAGCCGTCTAGATCCAGTTGCCAGATATGAATCAGCACAACTGGAGATGGCCCTGGATACGAGGCAATCAGGTTTAAGTGACATGCCCAAAGGCACTTTTTTTCAGGTATGCCAATATATTTTAGACTTGAGGAAAGAAATAAGGGCATTCATAGTCCTCCAGGATGGCAGCCAAAAGACACAAGACTGAGCTGATGGGCAGAACTGGAAAAAAGAAGGGAATAAATAAGGAGGAACATTTACTTAGTGTTTTACAGTTTACAAAGCACTTTCTATAAGACATGAGCCCCTTTAGTGGAGTGGTTTAAGAACTTTCCTCCAACAATAGCTAGTTGTATTAATCATCCAGCAAGGAAATTTAGTTAGCTAAGTATATCTGGATTACCTACTAAATTGCATGCTGTTTGGGCAACCATCCCAAGATCTATCATATACTTTCTGGTCTATGAGAGGAGAAACAGCCATTTTCAAAGAATTTTCAATATTTCTACTGGTTATTAGCCCAGAGATAATTTGGTTGCCCTATCCCCTACTCCCTAGTCTAAACAATTGTAATTTTGTTTTTTGTGGTTGGTCCTTTGTTCTTGAAAAGGGACAGTGCATCATGAGAATGATGTCATGACTTGCAATTGAATGGATTTAAGTGAGACAGGGCTGTGCAAAGTCATCAGAGTCCAGTGGCAAGTCATAGATAGTTGATGACCCCCTGGATGCAGTGGAAGACCTAGGACTTTTTAACCTAGGGATTTTGCCAGGGCTCAGGTTGTCTGAGAAAACACCCACTCATTGAATAAAGACTAGGTAAGAATTAAAGCAAAGCAAAGATGTTTTCATAAATATATATGTGTGTGTGTGTATGTGTGTGTGTGTGTGTGTGTGTATATATGAAAGAAAGACCCTCAGAGTTTCAGGATAGAACAGAAAGAATTACTATTTACATTCACTCTGAACCATCAACCTACAAACAATACACAAGTAAGGCCTTTGGGGCAGCTAGGTGGAGAAATGAACAGAGCACTGGCCCTGGAGTCAGGAGGATCTGAGTTCAAATCCAGCCTCAGACACTTAATAGTTACCTAGCCATGTGACCTTGAGCAAGTCACTTAACCCCTTTGTCTTGCAAAAGAAAATGAAAAAGAAAAAGAAAAAGAAAAAGAAAAAGAAAAAAAGACAAGTGGAGCTTGGACTGGGACTTATTATTGAACAATCAATGACAGTCAGAGTGATCTGGGTTTAAAGGCATATTCAAGTAGCTTTATGTTACTTATGGGCTTCATCTATCAAATATATAAGAATGCAAGTCATTTTCCAATACATAAATAGTAAAGGATATGACAGAGAGTTTTGAGAAAAAGATATTAAAGCCATTTCTAGTTATATGTAAAATGCCCTAGGGGTAACTAGGTTGTGAATTGAATACAACACCAGTCTTGGATTCAGGAGGATCTGAATTCAAATCTTTCCTCAGATACTTACTATGTGACCCTGGGTAAGTCCTTAAACCCCAATTGACTCAAAAAAAACCCCACAAAATAAATTAAAAAAACAAAAAACAGATCACAGCTTTAAAAATTGGTCTAAATCACTATTGATTAAAGCAATACAAATCAAAGCAACTCTAATGTACTACTTCAAATCTATCAGACTGGATAACATAAGAGAAAAGAAAATGACAAACGTTTGAGGGAATATGGAAAAACTAGGACAATACATTGTTGGTGGAGTTGTGAACTGATCTAACCATTATGGAAAGCAATTTGTGTGTGTGTGTTTGTATACATATATATATATACATATATATATATATATATATATATATATATATATATATAGAGAGAGAGAGAGAGAGAGAGAGAGAAAGAGAGAGGTATAAATATACATGCATACCTGCAAAAAATTTATAGCTCTTTTTGTGATGGCAAAGAATTGAAACTATAGGGGATGTCTGTCAAGCTGGGAATGGCCAAACAAATTATGTTATGTGATTGTGATGGTATACTTTTGGGGTATAAGATAGGATGAGCAGTATGATTTCAGAAAGACCTTGCAACTCTTATATGAAGAAATGCAGAGTGAGAAGACTCAGGAGAACAAAATACACAATAGTAGCAATGTCATATGATAGCAACTGTGAATGACTTCACCATTCTGAGCAATACAATGATTCAAAAAAATTCTAAAGAACATATGATGAAAAATTCTTTCTACTTCCAGAGAAAGAGTTGATGGAGCCTTAATGCAATCAAATCATACTTTATTAATATTCTTTTTTGGTTCATTTTCTTTTATAACATGGCTAATGTGGAAATATATTTTGTATGACTTCACATATATAATCTATTTCAAATTGTTTGCCTTCTCAAGGAGAAGGGATCAAAGGGAGAGAGAAATGGAATTCAATTTTTTTAAACCAAATGTTTAAAATTTTACATGTGGTTGACAAGATAAAATAAATTTTTAAAAATTAAAAAAAGAAAAAAGAAATAAAACAGAAAGGACAAAATTTCCCCAACCTTCCAAATTGCCAGCCATAGGGTTTCTAAAATGTATTATTTTTACTGTTTCTTATATGAAATTATTCCATACAACAGCTTCTGCATCTCACTCAGAAGTGTTTTCCATATGCACTGACTTCACCCTGATTGCCTCATTTCATGATGTTGCAGTTTCTAAGAAGTATTAGTCATGGTATCCTAGTCTTTTAATGTAGCTCCTAGACACACCAGCTACTCCTATATCTCTCCAGATTTTGAATAACATGGTCAAAGAAAGGAAAAGACAGTGCCACAAAGGATAAGTCCCTTTATCTCTTGAGTGACCTCTCCCTTTTGCCAAAGACTCACTCTGATTCTAGGAGATGGGAAAAGAATTCTCAATTTTTTTTTCTATGCTAAAATCATCAGGAATTGCTCTGCTCCACCCCACCCCACCCCACACACATACACACTATCATTGTTTTCACCCAGGATAAGAGAAGGCAAGATGCTGTTTTTATTGCTTAGCTGTTTTTTTAGTGATGACTCCTTTTGATGTTTTCTTGGCATGGATCCTGGAATGGTTTGCCATTTCCTTCTCCAGCTCAATTTACAGATAAGGAAACTGAGACAAACAGGGTTAAGTGACTTGCCCAGGGTCACAGAGGAAATAAATTTTTGAGGCTAGATTTGAACTCAGTAAAAGGAGTCTTTCTAATTCCAGGTCAATATCTAGCTCTTGTGGTACTTGATTTGTACTCTCATGGAATTCAATACTAATTGTTTTGCTTTATATACTTGTTTAGGAACAAGTTAACTAAAATATCCTCAAGTGGTGAAAAGTCTCCATCCTGTAGATGGATTTGATTTTTGGAAATTGCCAGAAGTCATTCATAGAACCAACTCTGGTGAATATGGAGGATAACAGTACAGAGTGATACCATATTGGTTCCTGTAACTTAGTTGGTTTTGAAAGGAATAGAACTATGGAACCCGGATTTCACACAAGTAAAACATCCTAATGATCAAGTATGCTCAGAAATGGAATGGGCTGCCTTGAGAAGTAGTGGCTCCTGCTTGACTAGCAATCTTTGAGCAGGCTTTGCATGATTACTTGTTGGGGATATAGAGGTGATTTCTGTTGAGATGGGGTACGATGGCTGACCTCTGATCTCCCTTCCAGCTCCAATGACTACGAAGGCTCTTTAATACAAAGTATTCTCCCTTATCTTAATGTTTCCTCTAAATATCTAGCATAGATAGGTATTCAATATATGTATGAATGAATAGACAATTGAATAAATGAAAAGTGAAGAAATAACCTGCAAATGGGTATTTTACTTTCTTTTCCCCCCATTTTTCCATCTAAGTCCTGCTCAGTTGTTTCAGAGTGGTGTATATGGCCTTGCAATGTTTGCAAAGCACAAGCTTTGTCCTATCTGGCAAATAACTCCAGGAAGTCTTTCATCTAATATAATCTAGTCCAGTTAAATTCAAAGAGGCTCTGGAGAAGACAGATCAACAGGAGATAACTGAGGTGGTAGAAGGTGGGGAAGGATAAAGAACAAAGATGACCATCTTCTAAACCAGAAATATTTTAGCTTTGATAAGTTTAAAGACTCCTATGGATCCCAGCTCAGAATTAAGTTTTTAAATACATAAAATGCATAGGATTATAAAGAGAACAAAATAATCGAAATATAGTTATTCAAATATATTTAAAAATAAGTTCATAAACCCCCATATTAAGATTTATTATAATTTAATTCAAGGAAGGCTACTAATTTGCATTGATGGAGAGAATATGAACACTTATGAATTCATAGGTCCTGATACAAGTTGAGAAATTCATATTTGCTCCCATTCCTTGATTTTACAGATGAGGACACTGAGGCCCAAAGGTTAAACATTTTGTCCATGGTTGCATTGATAGTAAGGAGTAGGACCAAAGTTTGAACCCAGATCCTTCAAATACAAATTCTTCCATTACACTATGCAGTTACTAAAGTAATCTAGCTCTTAAATAGGAATGCAGTGAAGGGCCTATTTGCATCAAATACAATCCTCACTTTGATAATGGACTTCTCTGCATCCTAAAGAGGGAGGTGTGTGAACAAAAGAATCTGAGATAGATTCTGGGACCCAGTCCAGTTTCATCCTCAGCTCTAACTGAGAATAATGCTCATTTCTGTACCTGTGCCACGACTAGGACAGACCTGAAGGTTCGGTGCATGATTCATAGCAGCCTCAGCAAGCTTTTTGTCACTGCTCACTTCAAAGTTTGAAGCTCATTCCAGCAGGTTCTTTGAGGATTGGAGACATTCCAGACAGGAAAATTGCTTTTGTCCAATTTCAGGTAAACTATACCTCTCTTCCTCATTAAACTGCAAATCTTCGACATAAGCCTGACCTGAATAGAATCTGAAAGGCCTCCTTTTGGCTACCATATCAAAAGATTTTAGAATCTTTTTTAGATGCCAAGTGATAACAGAATTCAAATTGGAAGAGACTTAGACTGTGTAGTTCAATTTTTCTCATATTTTTATAGGGAAATCATAAAGTCATAAGCAGAATTAAAATTTTAACCCAGATCTGCTGAATCTAAATCCAATATCCTTTCAATGCACCAAACTCCCTGTCTCTCAGGGCAGGTCTTATATAAAAATGGGAAAAAAGAGAGAGAATTTGACTTTGGCCGAACCAGCTCCATTTTCAGCCTCATTTCCCCTTTAACTCTAGCTCAACTTGGACATTTCTTCCTAGTCTCTAGAAGTGTTCTCTGAAGATGGTTAAAGTTATTATCCCCCTCCAAGGACATTTGAATTTTAATAGAATAAGTTTTTCAATTTTCACTATTCCCACCCCAATTTGGGCCTTTATTTTTCTGAAACCTAGATTATGAAAAGAGAATACAAGCACATCTAATTCTCCAGTCTCTCCTCCTCCAATTTTCCTTTCACATAGGTGCCAAGCTTCTCTTCCTACTGCACTAGTCCAATCATATCACTCTCTTCCTCAAAACATTGAATAGTTGCCCCCTTCCCTATTGAATAGTCTCAATACAGTCTGAAATTCAAGGTCCCATTTGTTCTGACTCCAACTCTCTTGACCAACATGACCTCCTACTACTTCAGATATTTTACCTCTGGTCAATTAGTGTTTAAAGTGCAGAGATTTACAGGTACTTTGTCATATAATAATTGCTTACAAAATTTAACAGAAACCTGATAATAATAAGTGAATAGATATATAAAATTGAAATACATATTTAATACATATAAATCATAATAATAATAGAAGTAAAGAAGAACTAATGCATTACATAATATCAGCATTTATTCTAGATTAAAATTACAACTTCCTTTCTATGTACTTTTCTCTAAAAGTTCATTTTTTGTGCTGTTTCACCTGAGGCACCTATGTCTTTATCCCTGTTTCATCTAATGGAATCTCACTCCATTAGTTTATTCATCAAATCTGTATCCATAGAGCTGACTTTTAATTTGGTCAAAACTATGTCGTTAGTTGGGTCCCATCCTCCCAGAGACCCAACTCTCAATGTGTCACATTATACTCTTTAGCCTTCTTGAACCATATGCTGACAATTTTTTGCTAGCTCTAGCTGATTGAAAGATAAGGTATGGGGTGGCTAGGTGGCACAGTGGATAAAGCACTGGCCTTGGAGTCAGGAGTACCTGGGTTCAAATCTGGCCTCAGATACTTAATAATTACCTAGCTGGCCTCAGACACTTAATAATTACCTAGCTGTGTGGCCTTGGGCAAGCCACTTTAACCCCATTTGCCTTGCAAAAACCTTTAAAAAAAAAAGAAAGGTAAGGTATCTATCTTAACAGTAACATTCATGATAGTTGTGGTGTTTTTACTAGAACCAGTGGTAAAGTCTCTCTAAGCTCTGGTCAATGATGATGTCTTTTGTTTTCAAAGAGGCTCATGATATCAGAGGGGTAGTGCCTTGACAAGTAGGTGAATTGGATTTAAGTGAGGGAGGGGGTGCTATGTCAAGTCACTTTCTCCTCCGGAGTCATCTGGGTCCAGTGGCCAGATATGAATCAGGATATCTGGAGATGGCCCTGGATGTAAGGCAAACATGGTCATATAGCTAATAAATATCAAGTATCTGAGAACACATTTGAACTCAGGTCCTCCTGACTTCAGAGTTGATGCTCTATCCACTGCACTATCTAGCTGTCCAGGGAACTGGGACTAGGAACTAAGTTTCTCAGTTTTGCTCACACCTCAATTGTTTCTAGTACTCTAATAACTACCACACTCTTCCTTAAATGATTTATTCAATTTTTCCCAAACTGTTCTTGAGCTTTCCGATCTGAATATCATCATACAAATCATTCCTAAAGGTGTTGGGAGTGTTTTTTGTACCATCTCCACTTGTTGAAATATTATCCTTCCTTCTCTCCCCAGGTCAAATATGGTTTGTGTAGTTCAATTTTCTCAATATTCCCTTATTGTGCCAACAGAAGTAATTCCTTCCTCCTACAAACTGTCTTGTAACATCTTTTTTCATGACTCCCAAAATGAAATGATATTTGTCAATAATTAGCCCAGTGCCTCACACATAGTAATAAATGAATAAATGCTTATTCTTTTCCCTTTTTTCTCTCTTCTCTGTATTTGGGTACTTTATTATGTCCTATGGGCTATTTATTTTCATATCTTCCTGAGTAGTCATACAATGTTTTGCATATCAACAGGTGCTTGAACAATAATGCTAATAATTATGATGATTGTGATGATCATAACTATAAATTTAAATTTATATAATGTTTTAAAATGTATTCAGAACTTTCTCCCCAACAATCCTAGAACATCGGTTATTATGGCTCATGTTCTAGATGGTTCAGGGAGAGATTTGGCTATGGTCACAGTTATAACATATTAAGGCAAATATTATAATATTCATAGATGAGGAAACTTTTGCTCTAAGAGGTTTCCTGACTCCAGGCTACAGACTTAAACACTTTTTATGTTCCAAACACTGTGGGAAAAGAGACAGTTGCTGCCCATAATGAGCTTATATGATAACAGAAGAAGGCAATGTAATGTCTAAAACGGAGCTGAAAGTGTGTTGAATGTGGGGGATACTTGGAAAGGGGATAATGACGAAGTCAGCAAAGCGAAAGGTGGTTGTGCTGGGCTCTCCCTCAAAATGAAGGAAAATGGAATTAAGAACTAGGCAATAGGAGAAGGGAGGATTAGTGGAGAAAGGAGAAAGTAACTGAAGTATAATGATAAAACATGAATGACAAAGAATAGCTAGTCCTCAAATGGAGGTCCAAGGAAGAACTCATCAATAGGAGAAGGCATCATTAATAAATATATATTTTTTACATAAATAGATATTTTTAATCATCTATTAGGGCATCAAACTCTATACTAAGTGTTGGGGATATCTTTTCATTGCATTTCAGGCATCATGGGAGGTTTTTATGCTTTTTTATTTGTTTTAGTTTTAGTTTTTTGGTTTTTTTAATCTGTAATCTTCTCAGTTCATTTCTTCAAATCACATCTTTTAGCCAGTCATCAGCTTGGTCTATACATGGTTCCAGTCTTGCTCACATTCTTTCCCCCTTTGTAGAGTGAGGAACTGGTTTCAGTTGTTCCTGGACATGATGATCTTACTTTTGTTGGAGACAAACATCTAATAGATTTCATATTTCCAGACTGATTTATAGCTGAAAAGCATTGCAGCAGGCAGCCTTCTGGGGATCTCAGAAACACATGAGGGGGAAAATTATCATAATTGTCACTAATAACAATCAGAATCAGGCTGAGAATCCTTTATTAAAACATATTTTATTTAATCTTTCTTGGATTCCCCAGGGATTCACAAGATCTCTGTTCTCTCCATCTCTGATAAACTAAGACAGAAAAACAACTTGAGAAAAAGATCTTATTCTTGTCAAAGCAAACAGTGCTAGGAAGTTTGGCAGTTACTCAAAGTCAGACTTTAAAAAAGAAGGGCTTTTCTGGAACTGGGGTGCAGTTGAGGAAAAGGGTACATTTAAATATTATCTACGATGAGCTAGACATTGACACTGATTTACAAATAATAATTCATTTAATCCTCACCACAACCCAGAGAGATAAGGGGTATTATTAATCTTATTTTATAGTTGGCAAAACTGAGACAAACAGAAGTTAAGTGACTTTCACTTAGGGTTCTACAGCCTGTAAATGTTTGAGGCCAAAATTTGAATTCAGATCTTTCTGCCTCTAGGCCTAGTATTCAATCCACTGTATCACCAGCTACCTCATAAGAGTTATTATCTATTCCATTCTCTGATACTTGCATAGTTATGCATGAAGTATTCATTTAACCTCTCTATAGCTAAAAATAAGGTTTATAAGTTCTTTCTTGCCTACCTCCCAGGGTTGCTGCAAAGACCAAAAGGAATAACATAGAGGAGAATTCTGAGTAAACTTTAAAGCACCCTTCAGATAAAGGAAAATTCTTGTGAGTATAGCTTCTCATTGAACCTTGTCTTTGTTCCCCCCGGGTCTTTGTCTGCCCTTAAAGCTCTCCTCTGAACTGATACATTATAGTGTTACCAGGCTCCATTCTCTTAGCTAAAGCCTAGGAAGGCAATCGAAAACTGAGGGAATCAATATGGACTGGGGATTTTTAACTTTGCTTAGATACTGTGAATTTCAAAATGCAGCAAGATCTTTGAAATGAAGAAAAAACTCATAGAGTTTTATCAAGTCGGGATGTTTTCCCATACCAGATCAGCAGTGGATTGCATGTTTACCATATTTGTTCCAGGTAAGAGGTACAATGGATAGAACATTTGAAATCAGGATGACCTGATTAATTTGGCCTCAGACATTTCCTAGCTCAGATGTTTAGTAGTGTGACCCTGGGCAAGTCTCTCAACTTATGTCTACCCCAGTTTCATCAACTTCTTGTATAATTATTGTAAAAATCAAATGAGATAATTTATTAAAAGAACTTAACCTGATGTAAGTCCCAATAAAATGAGTTACATCTTCCCAAGTAGAATTGTGATTTTCAAAAAAATATACTGAAATGATCTATTAATGGCTCCAGGTTCCTCATCAAATACAGAGAAGTTACTGCTCCAGATAAAGAGATCTGGGGGACTGAAATGTGATTTCTGGTTTTTTTAGGATTTTTTTCATTAATTTAGTAATTAGTAATAACTTAATAAATGTTTGTTTTCTTCCATCCAAGGATCATCTCAGTTAATAGAGAAACTATAGAGAATGAATTTCTCCACTGGAAAACAACAAAGAAAATCAGTTAAAGATGGAGAAGCTGTATATGCTCTAGGTCAGTAGCAGAGGAGCCCACAACAATAGCCTTACCAGTAATACCACAGATCCCTAAATGGTTTTAATAAGATATATATATATATAATGCAGTACATTGAGAGGCATGGGTATGCTTATTGATTGTTTCATTGACCTTGTTTCTTACAGTTAAAAATATCATTTCTTATCATCAGACTATAGTTCTCAACAATCTTGGACTGCATTTTGTGATACAAAATCTTTGTTCTCCATTCTGTTCAGGACTGTAAGAGTTATAGGAGAAATATTACCAAGATACCCAATGAATTTTAAAGACCTCTTTACTACCTACAAGGTCATTTATATTGGGGAAAGACTGAGCTACAATGTCCCAAGAAGGACATTTTTGTCTGAACTTGAAACTACATGATTTCCTAAATTTAAGAATGAAAAAATATGCCAAGATGAGGGACGCATGGTTTAATAGTAGGAAAAAGACACAGGGATTTATTAGGGGATTTTAAGTTCATTGTGAACCAGTAATCCATTACTGACCCAAAAAACAAAGACCATCTTGGGTTATGTTGACAGAAATACAATATAATGTCTAAAGCAATAAAGGTAGTGGTTCCATAGGCCCTGATTAACATATCTTTGGACTATTAAATTAATATCTAAGTATTAGATTTCAAGAATTACACTAAACAAACAGAACCACTGCAAGATGACTATAATGGTAGTGGGGTTGAAAAATATGATGTGTGAGGTAATATTGAAGGAAGTAAGAATGTGTATCTTAAAGAAGAGAAAGCTGGGATAGAGGTTTGGTGAGACACATTTGTTGTTTCCAAATTTCTGAAAGGCTGAGATATAAAAGATGGATTAGAGCTTTTTTTTTAAATATAGTTCCAGAGGGAAGAAATAGGAGCAATAAATGAAAGTAAGAGAAAGATATATTTTGGCACAATGAAATTGGAGAATTTTATAGAGTAGCATGACCAACAAGTATTATATGAAGTTTGTTATGTGTTGGCCACTATTAAAATAATTCCTGCCCTCCAGGAGTTTACATTCTACACAAGGGAATCAAAAATGGATATAAATAAGTAAATCCATAATAGATTTACAAAAACCAAATACAAAAAATACAAATACTGAAAGGAGTATATGATGAACAACATGGAAGATTCTGAAAGGCCTTGTGGGAGGTGGCATTTGAAATGACCAAGGGATTCTAAGAAGGAAGCAAAGAAGAGGAGAAAATATAAGAGATTCACAAAGTTGTTGGGAACTGTTGTGAATAGGAACATTGTAAATTATATTCACCTGGTGTCTTTGAACATCAGAGCCTTGTTCTATGAAGTGCCACAGAAGTGGGAGTGGATTAGAGACTGGAAAGGTATTTAGGCACTGATGTTTTGGTAAATAAATGGAGCACTTGGAGATCTTGATGGAGTATTGTCTCGTTTGTCATCCTTGTCTCCCGCCCTCCAACACTCACCTGGGAAAGATAAGGGAGTCCAGAAGTGGGACTCTATAAAAAGTCTTAATGCTAGAAGAAACCTGAGAAGTCATCTAGCCCAATGTTTCCACCCCATCTGTAAAAGTGTCATATTAGCTATAACTGGAAAGCATGGGGGACAAGGGACAGGAGAAGAAGAGCATCTATGCTCTCCTCACTTTTCCTTCATAAGCAATAAAACCAAAATCCTCATAGACTATGATAACTGGGCTGCCTCACAGCTGACAATTTCTCCTCTAGTTTCTATCATATATTCTACCACCAGCAGCAGTAACAGTCTCACCTCTGAAACCAGAGCTAACACCCTGTCTAAAATTAGCTTATTCTTCCAAGAGAAATGTTTGTGACTATAGAGTTTGAGTTTTAGGGCCTATTAAGAAGAATTATTGTATAAACTAAACTGTAGTTGAATAGCCTCCTTGGGGAACTTTTAGCTTCCTAATTCCAAAATGAAGTAAATTAAATGCTAATAAAATAACAATAATGATAATAATAATATCATGTGAGACACAAAACCTCTTCAGAGGCATCTCTCTCATGTACACTTAGTTTTTAAAACTTCACCAAACAATGAAAGTTTAATTAAAAAAAAACAATTACCCCTGCAAAAAAATGAATGAACAAAATAAATCTCTCTCTGGAATGGTAAAGTTGAGGAAATAGTGGAGGAGAAAAATATGCTCCTTAGCTGCTTGGCTCTATAGCCAAGGGGAGAAATCCTCTTCCACTCAAGCTTCGCTTTCATTTGAATGATCTCCATCTCAATCTGCTTGTGATGGAGGGTGGCTGGCTATTTCAAGAGGAGGTCTGGAAGCTCTCAAAACCATTAAAAATTCCTTTAGACTGTCACTGAAGTTCAAAATCTCATATCCAATCAGAAAGTTCATGGGATATTTTCTCTCTTTTCCTGAGTGATTGGGAGTAAAGGGAGACAGAAAATTCCTAAGATGCCCAGATAATATTAAAAACATCTGCCTCAGTAAAGTCCCCATTGTTGGCCAAGCCTATTAGGATAGCAGAAGGATCCCCTCTAAAGTATGATAAATCTTATCTTGTAAGGGAAGGAAAAGTGAAGAGAAGATAACCTCTAAGTTCCAAGATTTTAAATTCACTTTAATTTTTTGGTTTGAAAATTAATGATCAACTAAATCATTCACATGTGATACAGCCTTCCTAACCACTCTAATAAATTCCTTTAAATGGAAGCCATCCCTTAATTCTCAACTTTCCCCATAGTTGTTTTCTAGAATTTTAAGCAGTGGCTCCCAACAGATAAAATAAATGAGAGCAAAAGTATCAAGCAATCAACTAAACAGAAAATAAATAAAACATGATCTCATAAACAAGAGAAGAACAGTGTCTGACAGTGAGAGACATTAAAGGGCATGAAGAGAACTGGGCAGCAGATAGACTTCATATATCTGAATATCTCATTTATATACAAGAGTAAACAGAAGGGAGAATTAAGCTACAGTCCAGTCAGAAGAAAGAGGATGAGTTCAAATCAATACCCCAGAGTACCATCTCTCCCTGCTCTTATCCTTGATTCAACCTGTTTTTGTGATTACTACTTTTTCCTCCTTTTTTTTTCAAATTGTCTTTTATGTAACATATTGGTCTCATTTCACAATTCTTATTGAGCATCTCTCCTTGCTTCCTTAGGAGATTTAAGATAGTCTTTTTTAGGTTGATCCCTTTGACTGAGTCATATTTTCCCTCAAAATCATCTCTCCAGAATTCCTTGCCTTTATGGTGCTCTGAGACATACATCCAGAATTGAAAATGAACAGTATTTGACAGACCCAACTATTTCAACAGAATGGAGGCAGAGGAATCTGAGCTCATTAAATCTAATGCCACACACAGGAAGGAAGGAGAATTGAAAAGCATTCCAAGATCTGTCAGCTTCTACAGCCAACAAGTCTCCCACACAGAGAGATTGAGGAACCAAGGGGTGGGGGGGCTGAAATGAATTGTGGACCTCCTAGCAAGCTAATTAAATGGTCCAGAGTCCTAAGTCACATGTACATAATTTCGTCTTGCCATAACCCCCCCACACACACACTTTTAAATTACTTTGGCCAAAGTGACCAGAATGTTGGAATCAAGAGGCAACCTTTAATTGATGCATTGGAACTGAGAAATACAGGTGTTTTCCTTGTTCTCTCTCAGAATAAAACATGACTGTCAATCAGTTTCCCCTCTGCCTAAATTCACTCCAAAAACCTGCCATTTTCTTTCCTACTGTCTTTCAAAGATTATCCTGACTAGCTAATAGCAAGAACCCACACAGGAAGTTTTTAAAACCAGTAGGGACTCGTTTTTTTCAAATGGTACCTGGAGGTGTGATTGGTGAAAAATTACCACCTGTCATCAGCCGCTCCAAGGGGAATGCCATTCAGTCAAACTTAACCAAGCTTTTTATCCCCCAGGTTTCCTACACCCAACAGCTAAATGACTGTCAGCTGTCCATTCCAACCTTACTATGGTATTTGGAAATAAAAAAAAATATATTTTTGTGTGTATGTGTCTGTATGTGTAAAGATATATGTGTTCAGAATATATTTATATGTTCAGAATAATTTCATCACCCCAAATGATCAAATTTTGAGATTTCTTTTTGCTCTGTACATAAGACACCCCCTCTCAGAGCTGATTCTCCAGCCCTATTTATGTGTCAGTCAGAACGAAGTTTGAAGTCTTTAAGTTTTAACTTTTTAAAAGAAAAATAAATTTCCTCCTCCTCCTCCACTATGGAAACATCAGGCTATCTAACTGAGCAAGCTATTATCCAAGTTTTCAATCTTACTTCCTATTAGAGGCATTTGACTGCACTCTTTGCATTAAGGTCTGTAGGATCCAAGATTTAAAATTGGTGTAGAGAACACTTTCTCTAAACCCTTTGTCTTACAGATGAGTAAACTGAGACTTACAGAGGGGGAATGATATGCTTGAGGTCATACAATTAAAAAACTGCTCTTACACTGCATAAAAGCAAGGCCAGTGACTGAACCTTAGAAATCTAAGCTTGCAGTGAATCTCTTCAAAAAAGTCATCCTGCACCTATGTATCCTTGGGAGCTAGTAAGTTCCCATTCACTACAGGTTTTCAGGCAAAATTGGATATCCATTTGGCAGGTATGTGGTAGAGGACATTCTTATGTAGATGAAATTTGGATTAGATAGCCTCTGAGCACTTTTTTGATGTCTGAGATTCTTTCATTGATTTTGTCCTTCAAATTTGGGGTGAGATTTATTCACAGAATAAGGAGACTCTAATCAGGTTAAATTCACATTCAAATCCCTGGTAATCTTTCCTCCTTTATTCATTCTTCCTTCCTTCCCTTGTTTTATCTTTCCCTCTTTCTTTCTCCTTTCATTTCTCCCTTTGCTTCCTCCATTCCTCTTCCTTTCATTTCTCCCTTATTTTCTTCATTCATTTCTTCCTTCCTTCATTTCCTCCTTCCTTTCTTCTATTCTTCTTCTTGTCTGTATAATCTATATCATCTGCAACTAGATGCTGCAGTGGTTAGAGCACTGACCTTGGAATTAGGAGGACAGGAGTTCAGATCCGGCCTTAGACATGACTCTCACTAGCTGGGAGACCTTGGGCAAATCACTTAAGCCTGATTGCGTCACATCCAGGGTCATCTCCAGTAGTCCCAATTTGCATCTGGTCACTAGATTCAACTGTTTCTGAAATTCAAAGTGAGGTTGGTGATTTAGCACAGCACCTCTTACTCAAAACCAGTTCATGTGTTTGTCATGGCATCACCTCCCTAATGTCATAGTCTTTTTTGAGGATGAAGGACAAATATCAGTCTACATCACTCACACGTTGAGCCAGTGTCCTTTTATACTCCAATCACATGATGTTCATTTCTATCACCATTCCTTTCCTTATATCTTCTCTCTGGGGTGACCTGCAATGTAAGGGGAGAGACAGAGCAAAATCTTAACAGGGAAGGCTTTAAAAATATATA
Organism: Macrotis lagotis; assembly: GCF_037893015.1. Taxonomy (NCBI): domain Eukaryota; kingdom Metazoa; phylum Chordata; class Mammalia; order Peramelemorphia; family Peramelidae; genus Macrotis; species Macrotis lagotis. The sequence continues at coordinate 817,753,128 of NC_133658.1, read as the reverse complement.
TCTACCCTTATACAATGTCTTACCACCTGCAAAGCATTTTCCTCATAGCTGTAAAAAAGTAGCAATACAAACATAACCTCACTTTACTGAAAATAAAACTGAGGTGTTCCTCATCTGAGATGTGATTTACTCACATCAGACAGCTTAAGTAGAATTCAAAATCAGGTGCAGTTCAATTTCCAATTTTTTGCCACCACAAAAGTTGCCATAAGCATGTTAGAACATATAATTATGAGCTATCTAATTTTAGAAAAGTGTGGAAAAACTTGCACACGATATTGAAGAGTGAAATGAGCAGGATGAAGAGAACACTGTGTTCAGTAACAGCAATATTGGTTTGAGAATGACCTTGAGTGAATAACTTATTTTGTCCACTATAAATACTCAAATTACCTGTAAAAGACAGATGAAGAAAAAATACTATTTGTGTCCATAGAAAGAACTGATGAATAGAAATTTAAGGGAGGGAGGAAAAAAAGTTTACATGATAATTTTGTAGTATATTTCAAAGGAATAGCAAATTGTGCTTAGTAGATTTGTAGCTTCATGTACAATTATCTTTTTATTACATTATGTTATAAAAATGCTTTTAAATGCAAATAAAATTTAAAAGTTTAAAAAAATGTCTCCTAAGTCTAGATCTAGCATCCTATCTACCAAAATATCTCAAGAAATGTCATCAACATGGGAAGTTCTCTCATCTATACAGGTTCCAAATTAGGCAGTGATATGGACATTGAATCAGACAGATTCATGAGAAAGGGTGTGGAGGTGATACAAATATGAAGATTACAAAACAAGAGAGAAGAAGAAAAAGTCTGGGTCTCTAGATATTAGTTAAGCACAGAACTAGATGAAATAAAGTCTAAGATGGAGAAATTTAGTTGCTGTTCAGTCATTTCTGACATATTTGACTCTTCATGACTGCATTTGGATATTCTTGGCAAAAATACTGGAAGGGTTTGCCATTTCCTTCTCCAGTTCATTTTATAGATGAAGAACCTGAGGCAAACAGGATTGGGTGGCTTTCTCAGGCTCACACAGCTAGTAAATGTCTGAGGCCACATTTGAATTTAGGAAAATGAGTTGGAATAGAGTTATACTACTCAAATGCAATTAAGAATATCTGTTCCTTAACTATCACAATCTACCCCTAATCATACTGACTGGACCTACCCAGAGACACACAACTAGTAGGAGTCCAAGACTGGATTTGAATTCATTATTCATTTGTTCTAAAAATCAATCCTATAAGGTAGACAGCTCATGCTGTCCTCTCCCACCTGGAAATTTATCTCTTCTCTTCTTTATCTATGCACATCCCATCCACCCTTACACCAGGTCCCATCTCAAAACTACTCCAGGTGATCTCCTCTTCTCCAGTTCAACTGATCCCTTAGTAAGATTTCACTATCTTTTTTTTTTAGGTTTTTGCAGGCAAATGGGGTTAAGTGGCTTGCCCAAGGCCACACGGCTAGGTAATTATTAAGTGTCTAAGGCCGGATTTGAACCCAGGTACTCCTGACTCCAGGGCCGGTGCTCTATCCACTGTGCCACCTAGCCACCCTCTTAGTAAGATTTAATGGTGGACAATTCCACCAATATTTGTTGTCTCCTTTGTGTAGAACAGGTACTACAGCTGGATAGAGAACTAGACTTGGAATCAGGAAGACTCATCATGAGTTCAAATATGACTTTAGACATTTGACCCTAGGCAACAGTTCCTCACCTGTAAAATGGGCTGGAGAAGGAAATGACAAACTACACCAGCACACCTGAAATGACTCAATAACAACAAAAATGTGTAAAGCTTTATGCTAAGGGTACAGAACTTGGAAATGGTACAGTCTTTTCCCTCAAGGAGCTTATAGTTCTGTCTCTTAACTGCTCTAATACTTAGAAGCATTTGCCTTAGCACTTAGTTCTATATTGTCCGATTTTATTCTCCTTGTTCATGTTAGTAAATCGTTTCTCTGCAATAGAATTCACAATGCCACCGAATGTAGAGCATTCAAAGGGCATTAGAAACCCACCTAATTCAATCCTCTTACTTTGCAAAAGAGAAAATTAAAGTCCCAGGGAATAGAGAAAATTGCCCACAGTCACTCAGCCAGTAAGCAGAAATGGAAGGATTCATATATAGGTCTTCTGATTCCAAAGTCAATGATTTTGCCTTCAAAGAATCCCCCAAAGTGTGGAGCACACCTACCCTTTCACTCCTTCAATCATTTGTCACATCCTACTTTCATGTAGAATCAGCCAGACTCTTAACACTGCCTCCCTTTAGCAAAGGATCATTTGTGAAAGTCTGCAAAAGTATCTCTTTAAGAGGTGGCTAGGTGACATAGTAGATAGAGCACCGGCCCTGGAGTCAGGACTACCTGGGTTCAAATCCTACCTCAGACACTCAATAATTACCTAGCTGTGTGGCCTTGGGCAAGCCACTTAACCCCATTGCCTTGAAAAAACTTTTAAAAAAAGTATCTCTTTAAAAATCACCACAGTAAAGGATTTTGAATATGCATTTTATCTAGGCATATACTGTATATATATATATATATATATGTCATATATATATATATCATAGTATGCACAGATGTATGATATATATATAATTGGAAGAGAGGGAAGAAAGCTCTCTAGAGTAGGGGAGTGCAATAGTGAATTATCCTTGAGACTAAACTTTTGCAAGGTGGCATCCCAAAGCATGAATAGGAAAAAATGAGATACAGAATATGAAGCAACACTGGATAATTTTTCTGAAGTTGAAGACAATGGGCTACCTAAATGGATCATTAAATCATCCTTCTTGAGCTGGAAGAAGGCTCAGAAATCAACTCTGTCATTATACACACACACACACACACACACACACACACACACAAAATTTTATATGGAAAATATGGAGCAACCTATGGAGTTTTTCTAGAGGGAAAACTGGGGACAGAGAGCACAGAAGGCAAGAAGAGCAGATAGAGTAGGCATCTAAAGGTAGCTCTGCATGTCCTTAGTTGAGGAGAGCACAAGTTCAAGGTCAAAGCATCTCAGAAAGTCCTTAGGCTATCAAAATCTCAATGAAACCCAGGTGCCAAGGTTAACCTTTGACTGAACAGAATACCAATGAAGAGAGAGAAATTAGCATATTAGTTGGGTGGGAGCAGCATCTAGGGAATTATTGTGGTTTCCAGGGAGAGCCAGGAGTGAACTCTTCTTGGATAAATTGTGACACCTGCTGGTTTTTAATAAAGAAAATCCAGATTGCATGTTTGTGAGGGCTGAGTTTGTACGGTTGTATGGCAGCAGAAATTGTTGTTCTATTGACCATATCCTTCCCAGTAGACTCTCCCAGAAAATTATCCCACCAAAAGGGAGTTTATGAAAACAAAAGATAGACATGGGAGTTAACATATCAGCAAAGTATACCAAAATTTCAACATTTCATTTAGAACATCATATGTAATAATACTAACAGCAATAATAATGAATATGGATACAGAATTTTTTATACTTTACAAAGATCTTTCATTCCTTATCTGTGATCACTCAATAATAATTGACAGCATTTATATAGTGACTTAAGTTTGTAAAGTGCTTCCCAAATATTATCTCATTGGATCATCACAACACCCTGAGAATTTAGGACTATTATACCCATTTTACAGAAAAGGAAAAAGCAGTGGACAAGTGACCTACCCAGAGTCACATGGCTAGTCCAAGCCTGGATTTGAATTCATTATTTCATTTGTTCTAAAAATCAGTTCTATAAGGTAGATAAGACGTTTGTCCATTCCTTTGTTGTATTTTATTTTAATCTCATTATTTTGCAGATAAACAAAAATCAAATTCTCATAGTCATTCATCTAGGATGCGAAAGAGGTAGCATTGGAACTCTAGTCTTCTGATCTCAAATACTCTTTGCATTATAGAATACTGGAAACATTGGGTTACCTGGAATTAGATCATCTATCTGAGCTGGAAGAGAGTTCAGAGGTCAACCCTTTCCTTTTATATCAAGGAAACTGAGGATCAAGGAGGTTAAGGGGGAGAAGGAAGGTTTAAAGAGAATAAACATCTATTTACAATGTGTTAAGGGTTTTTTGCTAACATTCTCTCATTGGATTCTTACAACAATCCTGTGAGATTAGGTGCTAAAATTATTTCCACCTTACAGTAGAGAAATCTGAAACAGACATTAGTGACTTACCCAGAGTCACCTAGCTACAAGTATCTGAGGATATATTTGAACTGAAGTCTGCCTAATTCCAGATGCAGAGTTTTATCCACTGTACCACCTTTAAAGAGCCTTATCTAAGATCACATGGGAATTAAGAATCAGAAGCAGGACCAAATTCTGTTTCTCTGCCTCTTGAGTCAGTACTCTTTCCATTGTACCAATGTGAATGGTTTTCTTTCCATCATCTCTTTAAGAATCTTGCTTCACTTATTATTACCTCTCTATCATCTTCAATTCATTTATCTGTGCTGATTTCCTCCCTATAGGCAACAAACAAAAATTTCCTTGACTTTCTTACGCCTCTAAGTTGTTCTCTCCTTCTCTTCCTCCTTCTAGTCACTACTAAACTTCTTTTTTTAAAATGAAATCCTCAACATCCAAAGAAAAAAAATCATGGAGTCTGAATACAGAGCAAGGCATATTATGTTCATTTTTTAAATTTCTTTTATGTTTTTTCTTTCTTTCTCATGATTCCCCCTCCCCATTTCTAATTCTTCTTTCACAACATGGGAAGGGAGAGGAAGAGAGAGAGTGGTAGAAAAATCTGGAACTCAAAAGCTTGCAATAGGTTGAATGTTGAAAACTATTTGTGCATGTATTTGGAAAAATAAAATTAAATTTAAAAGTTAAATAAATAAATGAGATTCAACATTTATTTTCATTTACTTCTCAAAGCCCCACAATACATCATCATTCTCCACCACTCTACTCAAGTAGCTAATCACAGATTCAAAACTGAATGGGAGCACCAGCCCTGGAATTAGGAGGATCTGAGTTCAAATTCTAACTCAGACACTTGATGCTAACAAGCTGTATGACCCTGAGCAAATTACTTAACCCTAATTGCCTCACTAAAAAAGGGAGAAAGAAAGAGAGAGGGAAGGGAAGGGAAGGGAAGGGAAGGGAAGGGAAGGGAAGGGAAGGAAAAAGAAAAAGAAACTGAAGGGGACCTTATAGAGATCATGATCTCCTCATTTTATAGATGAAAATGGACTCCTCACTTACCTAAGGTCATAGAAGGAGTAAAAAAGTCAGAATCAATCTAGACCCCTCTGACTCCAAATCTACTCTTCAGTTGACTCTTCTCAGGGTTCATCCTCTTCCTTGACTTTTTGGCAACAATTCAGACTGTGATACCCTTCAGCATCTTTCTTTGGTTTTTGGACAATCCTCTATCCTAATTTGTCTCCTGCTTCTGCAATCATCCCTTCTCTGTGTCTACACTTCCTCCTCCAGCTACTCTCTACACTAATTCCCCTGGCAGTACTCATGGCCATGACTCTACTTAAATATATCTCCAGCCCTCAGTTATAGTCTCATATTTTCATCTACTCAGTGACCTAGTCAAACTCAACAAGTTCCATACTCAATTCTATTTCCCAATAAAGCTGTCAATACTAATCACTTAACTATTTCTATTAATGATATCAGTGAACTCCTAGTTACCTATACCTATAACCTCAAAGTCATATTGGATTCTTAATCTTCACTCAAGTCTCATTTAATGAGGTTCTAAATAAAAACAATGTAATCCATGATTGAACAGGTAAAACCCACATCAACTTACCATTTCAGGAAGGGGAGAAGTGAAAGAGTAGAAAGAACACTTGGAATTTTCAAATTCTAATTTCTTTTAAATGAATGTTAAAAATTGTCTTTATATGTAACTGGGGAAAATAAAATATTGTTTTATAAATAAACAGATAAATGAATGAATGAGAAAGACTCCCCCAAATATATGTTACCTATGCATTTGGAATTAGAAAGTATCAATACTAGACAATGTATTGATTGGTTTTGTTCAATGTATTTTTATTCACAAGGGAAGGTTCATGAGAGAGGAAAAGGCAGGATATATTCTCAAATAATATTGTTTTAAGTACACAACTTTGAGTAATAAGTAATTTTATCTATTATAAAAACTCAAATTAACTATAAAGTACATAGGAAAAATGTTACCTGTGTCCAGAGAAAGTATAATAATTTTGCAAATATACATACATTATATATATATTATATATATCTTTGTGGAAGTGATCTTCTCTGGATGGATAGAGAAGAAAGAAAAAAGGAAAAATATCTTTTTTTATTGTACTATCATGAAAATGCTTGTTTTATTCCAAAAATTAAAAATAAAATAAATGTTAAAAAATCAGAACAAAGCAAAAGATATCAACTAATTTTTAAATTAAAGCAATACAAAAGATTATGTCTTAAATATCTTTTATTTCCATACTCCTGAATCCTCCTTTTCATATCTATTTCTACTACCATGCCAGTTCAGGACTTTATAACTTCTTTCTAGACTACTGTATGACTCTTTTAATGATCTTTAGGTCTCAAGCCTCTCTCCTTTTCTACCTATCTCTCAGACTGTTATCAAAACAATGACCTTAAGGCCCATGGCAAGACAGCATGATATAATGAATAAAGGATTAAACTTGATATCAGGAGCCCTAGATCCAAATCATGTCTCCCACACTGGCTGTGTCATCATAGACAAGGCTTGTTTACTTAATTCTTGACTCCTCGGAGCCTCAGGTTCCTTATCTGTAAAAGTGGGATAACAATATTTATATTGCCACTTTTAGAGGTGTCTCCAGAAAAGGACTTTGAAAACTTTATTATGCTATAAAAATGAAAATGATTACTCAGACCTTTGTCTGAGCATGTTCCTTATTCATCTCAAAAATCTGCAGGAAAATATTTTATGTTGGAATGTTTTCCTTTCTCTCTCTAAACCCCAGGCACTCCCCAGTGGAGAGTGACTACCTGACTCCCCTTTCGAACAAACCTGTCTTATACACAATAGCTCTCCACAGGGGACTAAAGGCTCCTTTAGGTAGGAAATTTCTTCATTTTCGGCTTCACATCCTCAGGACCTAGGACAATGCTCAGGTTATAGTTGGTGATGGTTTTCTTTTTTTCTTTTACTTTTTTCTTTCTTTTTTTTTTCCTTAGAGGGGAAAAGAGGAGGATAATATAGGACTTATGCCACAGGATTGTTGAGAAGAAAGCTTTAGTAGGCTTAAAACTGGGCAAACTTGCAGCAAAACTTGTATATCACTTTAAGGTTTACAAAAGACATGTATGAATGTGGATTGTATGTAAACACATTTTTATGTTAACTTATTTGTTCCTCAAAAATGAGGTTCTAGGGGCGGCTAGGTGATGTAGTGGATAAAGCACAGGCCTTGGAGTCAGGAGGACCTGGGTTCAAATCCGGTCTCAGACACTTAATAATTACCTAGCTGTGTGGCCTTGGGCAAGCCACTTAACCCCATTTGCCTTGCAAAAAACCTAAAAACAAAAGAAAAAATGAGGTTCTATTATCATCCTCATTTTATAGATAAGGAAACAGAGAGTGAAATGAGATTAATTAAGTCAACTATTCACCAAGTATTTACTGTGCTTCAGGCAATGTAGGAAATGCTGGGAATACAAAGAAAAAGGAAAAATCTCTCAACTCAAGAAAATTTCATTCTAATGGGAGAATCAAGATATAAACAACTATGCAATTTATTCATTTAATCATTTTTAAATTGTGTCCAACTTCCATGACCCCATTTGGGGTTTTCTTGGCAAAGATATTGGAATGGTTTGTCATTGTCTTTTCCAGTTCATTTATAGATGAAGAAACTGAGGCAAATAAGGTTAAGTGACAGGATTATACACCTAGGAAGTGTCTGAGACTGGATTTGAACTCTAGTCTTTCTCACTCTAGCCCTATTTCTACTGTGCCACAGCTTCAATATATAGCAGGATAAATTGAAAGGAAGAAATATTTTACAAGGTGAGATTTGAGGGACTTCGAAAGGAAACCAAGAAAGTCAGGTAGCAGAAATGAAGAAGAAGGTCATACCAGGTATAGGATACAGCAAAGAGTCAGAAAGAGCAGTGTCCTGTTAGAGCAACTTAAAGTAAACCAGTGTTACTGAATTATATTGAACTCATGGATGGTAATAAGATGTGAGAAAATTGGAAAGGTAGAAAGGAGCCAGGTGGTAAAGGATTTTAAAAATTGAACAGAGTATTCCATATTTTATCCTGGGGACAACAGGGAGCTGTCAGATTATATTGAGGGCACAGTACAAAAGGTTATATGGCCAGACCTGCACCACATCAGGAAGATAACTGGCAGCTGAGGGCAAGAATGCACTCTAGTGGGAAGAGAGAGACCTGAGGCAAGAAGACCAATCAGAAAGCTATTTCTAGTTATGAGGCAATAAAGGCCTGCATCAGGTCAGTGACTATGGGAGTGGAGAGAAGAGGAAACATGCAAGTTAAATGAAAATAGCAAAGATGAGACTTCTAAGCAAACAGATCAGATGTCCTTACTTGCACATAATGAGTCAAGGATGACACTAAGATTTGTGAACTTGGGTGATTGCAGGGATGGTGGTGTCTTTGATAGCATCAGGGAAGTTCAGACAATGCAGTCTAGGGGAAGGGAGAAGTAATAAGTTATGTTTTAGACATGCTTGGTTTAAGAAGTTTGCAAAATACTCAATTCCAAGTGTTCAATAGACAGAGATGTGAGACTGGAGGTCTGCAGAGAGGTTTGAGACAGATAAATAAATCTGCAAATCATCCACATAGAGATGATAATCAAATCCTTGGAAGGTGATGATATCACTAAGGGTGAGAGGATAGAAGAAGAGAAGAGGTCCCATAACTGGGTCCCATAACTAGGAAATAGCTAAAGTAGAATCAAAACTTCCAGATGACAGGGCTAGTTTCACTCAAAGATGAGAGCCTATCCCTAATGGACCTTAATAATTAGATCAAAGATTTAGAACTGGAAGACACCTCTGAGACCATATGGTCTTGTTTTACAGATATAACTCATTTTAGATTAAATGACCCAAAGTTCACCGAGAAAGAATTCAAACCTAGATGCTCTGATTCCAGAGCCAGCACTTTTCCCACTATGCCATATTACTTTTATTTATAGAGAGCTTCAAAGTTTACAAAAGGATTTCCTCTTAATTTACTGTGATTTAGGTCTTACATGTATTGTTATCACCACTTTATAGATAGTGAAATTGAGATTTGTACTGACCAATGCTACTTATGTAGAACAAAATTCTAACTAGCCAGAATTGAAACTCCCATCAAGTTAATGTTTGTTGGATGAATAAATAAGTACACATTGTCTAGTGTGAATTGGACACAGAGTAAGAAAACCTGAATCCAAATCCAGACTAATGCTTCCTACCTGCCTTCTGTCTGCCTCAGTTTCCTCACTGAAAAATGGAGATAATAATACCACCTATTTCCCAAGGTAATTGTAAGGAGCAAATAAGATAATTATTGTAAAGCACTTATGACTTTTGAGTACCCTGTAGGTTCTATTTTAATATTAACTATTATTGTTATTAAGGTTTTGCAAACCATAAACTATATAATTGTTTATTATTGTTGAGTCTTTTCAATTATGTCTGACTTTTGTGACCCCATTTTGGAGTTTTCCTTGATCAAGAGTGGTTTCCCATTTCCTACTTGAGTTCATTTTACAGATGAAGAAACTGAGGCACACAGAGTTAAGTAACTTGTCCAGGGTCACACAGCCTCTCAGTCCAGAATTTAACACAAGAAGATGAGTGTTTCTGATCTCAAACTGATTGTTTTATCCCTCTCATCACCTAGCTGCCCATATAAATACTAGCTACTCAATATTGGAAGAATGAATGAATATACTAAAACCATATAATTTTAATTGTTATATTCTATGCTCAGCTTTCTGATCAAGTTAGCTTAACTTCCTCACTCTATTCCCAACTTTACTTCATATGGTTACCTCTTGTATTATGTGAAATCATCCTGTATCTATTGTTGGTCAGCCCTTCAATTTCTGGAGATAGGATGGAGAATAGATTTTTTTAAAAAAGCTATAATAGTTTTTCATTGCAAATAGCAAGGAAAACAACTCCCCACTGACCAATCTTAGGCTTGTAGAACTCATATCATGGCAAAGGGCCAGAAATGAGGAAAAGGGGAGAGGGAAACCTCATATTTTGCAAATGGCAGACTCCAGAGCCTACATTTGCAGTTGGCTTTCATAATGCTGTCTGCTTCAGAAAAGCAGATCTGTAGCTGTGGAAAGAAGAGATGAGAAAATACTTCAGCTGAAGCCAGCGTCATTAGGGTTTTTATATAAAGTGATGAAAAAATGTGGAGTTGTCCTGGCAGAATGCCCATTCTACCAATGCACTCACAAACGTTTTCATCATGTCACTGCAGGTGGAGGAAGGAGAACGGAAGCCAGAAACATAAAGATTAAATTTAGCTGCAAATTGAATTGCACTCCCCACGCTGTTTGCATCTCTGTTCATTGTCCCACTCTGCTCAGCTCAGCCTTTAAACTGAGCTGAGACTTCTGGTTTTTTGCTTTCTCCTTCCAGGCACCACAAGCCTGCTAGGTAATTCCATCAGTTCACATGGGCCCATGCTTGCTTAATTGATAAGATAAATAGACATCTGTTCTCTGAGAGACCAGACATGGATGGAATTCTCAAATACTGAATCTTTTGGCAAGTAAATTTCTTTCCTTTCAGTGACCAACAAGCTCTGCCAGACCAAATCCTCAGCATATGAGAATCCATAAGTTGGAGCTCATTGGGCAGTTCCTTTGGACTTTTACTTTTAGAATATCATGGTCCTTAATAAAGTGACCTTTCTTTACAGGAGATCCTACAAGTAGTACATACTTTCAAGGTATTTTCTAGGGGCATAAAACGAATTACATTAATTCATCTCTCTTAGGGATCAGTACGTTTTTGTTTTAGGCAAAGGGTAGTTAAACATTTTGTGTATCATGGCCCCCTCTAGCAATCTGGTGAAGCCTTAGAATCCATTTCTAAAATAATATTTTAAAGGTATAATATAAAATATATAGATTTGAAATAAAACCAATTATATGGGAAAATTTATCTTTTCTAAAAGTTTACGAAGTCCACGTTAAGAAAGAAATTATGCTTTTGGCATTTGTAGTACCCACTGCTTTCACTCAAATTAACTTCCCTGGACCTTCATGCTAGTGAACTGGTTCTATGTGACTTCTCCCAATGGCATCTCTGAGTCTTCTTTCTGGGATGGGGCTTTTCTTGCTTTTTTACATTTTCTTTCTTCTTTATTATTCACTACTTCAAGGGGTACCATGCCAGAACATGAGGAGTCTCAGTCACACTTCTCACTCTTCACTTCCAGCTCACCTTCCAAGCTGCCCCACTATGGCCTGAATTTGCTCCCTTCCACATTGGCTGACTTCCCCCCCCACACACACACACACACACCCTTTACTTTCCAACTCCTCTTTATGTTTTATCTTCTCCTATTAGAATGTGAAAGGCACCTAGGTGGTATAGTGGATACAGCACTAGACCTGGAGTCAGGAAGACCTGAGTTCAAATCCAACCTCAGACAACTTACTATGTAACCCTGAACAAGTCACTTTACCCTCTTTGCCTCAGTTCCCTCATTTGTAAAATGTGAGTTGGAGAAGGAAATGGAAAACTACTTCAATTATATATGCAAAGAAAATTTCAAATGAAGTCATGGAGTGTCAGACATGACTGAATTAACTAAACAGCTTCAATGACACATTAGAAGGGCTGCTCCTTGAATATAGGGACTTAACAAAATGTTGATCAATTCTCCCATCTAGTTATCTAAGGAAAATATTTCACAAAACTTACAAAGGTATAGAAAAGTTTTTGCATTTATTTTTCACTCCTCCTTTCCTAAGAGCAAATTCAGAACTTTAGAAATTTAGATCTTAAAGAATGCTTAGTGATCATCTGATTCAACTTTTTATTTCCTAGACAAGAAAATCAAAAACCAGCAAAGGGAAAGGTTTGCCAGTCAGTTGGCCTATAGCAGAACTGTTACCATGGCCCCAGGTTTTCTGATTCCTAGTAAAGAAGTTAATCAGAGTCTCTGGAATTTTGGCTAAGCATTGATGGGAGAAGGGAATATGAAATTCTGTAGTATCTCCAATGTAACAGGCTGTGCTAAATAAACACTTTGCAAATATTGTCTCATTTGTGCCTCATAACAACCCTGGAAGGTAGCTATTTTTATTCCTATTTTAAAGAGGAGAAAAACGAGTGTTAAGCAACTTGCCCAGGTATACACAACTAGGAAGTGGTTGTGGCTGGATTTGAACTCAGGTCCTATTGATTCCAGGGTCAGTAGTCTATCCACTCTATCATTTCTATGCTTTATATGTACGTATGTGCATATGTATGTATGTACAGATGCATATACACATCTATATATTTACTTGTATATGATTGTATAAATATATACACACAATATATGTATAAATAAAGATGACGATATAGATGAGATTTAGATAGACATACATAGAAGAGAAGAAAAACCCAGGAGTAAGGGGTAGACAGGTAAAAGGAAGTAATGACCTTGGTAGAAGGCAATACTTGCCTCTTGAACTTAGGCTTTCTCTCTTTGTCTTTTCCTTGACAGCTCATTTACATGGCAGAATTAATAGGAAGGAGCTGAAAAACAGACTGCCCACACAACCCCAAAGTATTTTGACAGTACTGAGCTATTAAATGTGAAATAAATAATGCTTTGGTACTGTCTAACCTTCAGAGATTAAAATCAAGGTATAGAGATTATTTCCCATAGACTAAAGTGAAGTCTCTGAAAGAAACCAATCTCCCTGTACTGGGAAGTTCAATCCAAAGGAAAGAATAAATCCAATAGAATGAGCTAGCTAGGAGGACCCTCCTCTCTGAATTCTCAAAAGTTTGTTGTCAGTGGCAAAGAATGCACTGGTAGGGAGGCAGCTAGGTGGTACAGTGGATAGAATACTGGTCATGGAGTCAGGAGGACCTGCGTTTAAATCTAGATTCAGACATTTAATAATTACCTAGTTGTATGACCTTGGGCAAGTCATTTGCCTTAAAATAAATAATTTCTTAAAAGAATGCCCTGCTAGAGATGAAAGACCTTCTAGAAAACCTTCTGGAAAGGAACAGGTAAAGGAAAAGAGGAGAGAGGGATCTACCTTAGAGAGAAAGTTCCTACTCTTTGGCTAAAGCCAAAGCAGCTGCTTTTCTGTAAAGCCCTTTGTTCATGATTAAGAAATGGGGGGGGGGGGGGGCCAAGATGGCGACATGAAGGGATCGAGTCTTAGGAGCTTTCTGATAAAAACTCATAAACTAAGGACTCTAACTAAACTTTCCAGAGACAGAACCCACAAAGGGACACAGTGAGGCAGTTCTCCTACTCAAGGTAACCTGGAAAAGAGCAGAAAGGCTCTGCTCCCTGGGGTCTGAGGGGCGGCCCGCCAGAGGGGTGGCCCACCTGAGCCAAAGAACTTCAGCCTCCTGGAGGCAGCCCCAGGGCGCTGGGGGTCTCAGCTCACAGCAGCGGGGAAGTCTCCAGAGCTGCACCCTGAGGAGCACTGGCACAAAGTGGGGGAACAGCGGGGAACCTCTGCCAGAGCGAGCACGTGGAGCCCAGCCCTCAGGGCACACAGCCAGCAACTTGGTCTTTCCCCAGCCTAGACCCAGAAGCAGACGGAGCCTGTAAGCAGGAGCCCCCAGGGCATGAACCCATTGAGCTGAGGGAGGGGAATGAAGAGAAACTGCAAGCTCTGTCCTCTGCCCCTGGAACAGGACTCTGGGACTCTGACCACATTCAGATCCTGATCACAGTCTAGGCCCCCCTCATAGAACAGCAGGGCCCCCCCCACCTCGGCCCCGTGACAGAGGGGGGGCGCATATGGTCATTCACAGACCAGGAGGGAGGACAGAACCTCACACACTGAGACCCTTGTGGGAGTGTCCTAAAAGCTCAAGAAGCACCCCAAAACCAGGCCCAGGCTGGGAAAATGAACAAACAAACAAACAAAGAGGAAGACTATTGAGAAATATTTTGCAAATGAGCCCAAGAAGGATCAAAATACTCAGTCTGAAGATGAGGAAGCACAAGCTCCTGCATCTAAAGACTCCAAGAAAAACAGAAATTGGGCTCAGGCTATGATAGAGCTCAAAAAAGACTTTGAAAATCAAATGAGGGAGTTAGAAGAAAAACTGGGAAAAGAAAGGAGAGAGATGCAGGAAAAACATGAAAATCAAGTCAGCAGCTTAGTCAAGGAAATCCAAAAAAATGCTGAAGAAAATAGCATGCTAAAAAACAGCTTAGGTCAAATGGATAAAATAGTTCAAGAAGTTATTGAGGAGAAGAATGCTTTAAAAAAGCAAAATTGGCCAGATGGAAAAAGAGATAAGAAAACTCTCTGAGGAGAACAAATCCTTCAGACAAAGAATAGAATTCAGGGAGATTGATGAATTTACCAGAAATCAGGAATCAATACTTCAAAACCAAAAAAATGAAAAATTAGAAGAAAATGTGAAATATCTCATTGAAAAAATAACTGATATGGAAAACAGACTTAGGAAAGATAATTTGAAAATTATTGGAATACCTGAAAGTCATGATCAGGAAAAGAGCCTTGACATCATTTTCAAAGAATTACTACAGGAAAATTGCCCTGATATTCTAGAAGCAGAGGGCAAAATAGAAATGGAGAGAATCCACCAATCCCCCTGAGAAAGAGATCCCAAAAAACCAACCCCTAGGAATATTATAGCCAAGTTCCAGAACTCCCAAGTCAAAGAGAAAATATTACAAGCAGCCAGAAGGACACAGTTCAAATATCATGGAGCTGCAGGCAGGATCACACAGGACTTAGCAGCAACTACATTGGAAGCTCGTAGGGCTTGGAATACAATATACCGGAAGGCAAAAGAGCTTAAAATGCAGCCAAAAATGAACTACCCAGCAAAGCTGAATGTCCTCTTCCAGGGAAAAAGATGGACTTTCAATGAACCAGGGGAATTTCAAAGGTTCCTTTTGGAATGGCCAGAGCTGAACAGAAGGTTTGATCTTCAGATACAGGACTCAGGTGAAGCATGGAGATTGGAGGAGAGGGGGGAAATATGAGGGACTTAATGAGGATGAACTGCATGTATAGAAAAATGATACTGATAATATTCATATGAACCATCTCAGTTAATAGAGAAGGTAGAGGGAACTTTTATAGTTGAAGCACAGGAGAAAGCTGAATTCGAAGATAAAATATGGTGTAAAAATGGAGTCAATAGAAAAAAAAGGGAAATGGAATGGGAGAAAGAAAAAGGAGAGGAGGAATAGTCCAAGCTATTTCACATAATAAGATTTTTTTATTACAATGAGCTATTGCAATGATATGGAAGGGGGGAGGCAAGGGGGAATGAGGGAACCTTTGCTCTCATCAGAGATGGCTAGGAGAGGAAACAGCAAATATACTCAATGGGGTATAGACAACTGGAGTAAGAAGGAGGAGGGAACAGGGGGGAAGGGGTGGGGATGTGAATAAAGGAGGAGAGGATGGACCATGGGGGGATAGTGGTCAGATATAACACATTTTCTTTTTTTACTTCTTGCAAAGGGCTGGGATTGGAAGGCCTGTCCAGGACCATAGGGCCAGGTGGATTCTGGGCCTAAGGGGTGGTATGGGAGCTCAGGGCTTCTTGGCCCCAGGTCCAGGGATCTGTCTGCTGCGCCACTCAGCAACCCTACAGCAGAGTCAGAGTGAAAGGAGAGAGAAAATATGGTACATGGTAGTGGAGAAATAAGAAAGGAGGGAGTTGCGATCAGCAATGGCAATGTTGGAAAAATATGGAAGTAACTTTTGTGATGGACTTATCATAAAGAATGTGATCCACTCACGACAGAGTTGATGGTGTTGGAACAAAGAGTGAAACACATTTTTTGTTATTATTATTTGGGGGAGGGTACAGGGCAAGTGGGGCTGGGTAGCCTGCTTGGGGCCACATAGCAGGGTGGTCATTGGGTGTCTGGGGCCAGATTCAGACCCAGGTGCTCCTGGCTCAAGGGCCAATGCTCTGTCTGCCACCCAGCCACCCCTACTATTATTACTATTTTATTTTATTTTGGGTCTTTTTTTTCCTTCTTCTTTTTGGTTTTGCAGGGCAGTGGGGATCGGGTGGCTTGCATGTCACATGGCTAGGTGATTATTGGGTTTACGAGGCTGGATATGGACTCGGGTGCTAGTGACTCCAGGGCTGGTGCTTCGTCCATTGCGTCACCTGGCCATAGCTACAATTATTACTATTATTTTTTTTAATTTTAATTTTTTTCTCCCCCCTTTACTTTTTTGCCCAAGCAAGTCTATCTATATTCATGGGGGGAGGGGTATTTTGTTTACTTGTAAACAAGTATATTTTATTAATGTAAAGAAAAACATTTGTACAAAATGAGAATAAAAAATAAATTAAAAAAAAAAGAAAAAAGAAAGAAAGAAATAGCGACACAACCAAGGAATTCAGCTAAAGGTAAAAACCCAAAGCACAAATAAATTTATCCATGGAAGGACCTATAATACAAATTAGTATCAGCAAAGTAGCATCTTGCATGTACAATACAATCCAAAACAAATGGAAAAATAGAGGTTCAGCAGGAACAATTCAAGAAAATCATTGGAAGATATCGGTGGTCCTGTCATATCAAAAGCATGTTTCCCCTTTTGGCATGCAGATAGTTCAGTGATTTCTGCTAGTCTTGGAATCAAGAGGGCCTCAAACACTTATCATTTGTGTGACCCTGGGTAAATTACTTAATCCCTATTTGTCTGAGTTCCCTCATCTGTAAAATGGCAACAATAATACGCTTACCTTCTAGGATTATCATGAAGACCAAATGAGATAATAACTGTAAAGTGTTTAGCACAGTGTCTGGCACAACTAATCCCTACATAAATGTGAGTTAATATTATTGTATGCCTTAGAAACATGTATTCCTTTCATATGTACTCTACAAATATCCCATATGTGTGTGCAATATTTTCATTCTTAATGTTTTTTAATGGGAAAAGGTAATCAAAGTTTACAGGAGAAATATTTCATTTCTATTTTTTGTCCTATAACATTTTTTTCTTTGAACTAATTGTGTCTCATGGATATTGAAAGAAAACACATGGATTAGGGCTTATGCACTATGGTTTTAGAGCAAATAGAGTAACAAACTTGGGATAACCTTCTCTGAGAAACAATGATTTAAGACTGTCCAAGGTACTGCAATGTTCTTATGTTCTTTCCACCAAACTTAATTCCTAAATCTCTTACCTCTACCCCAAAATCTATTCATCTAGCCATGTTTGTTGGGAATATCGCTGTGTAATTAATATACAGTGTCTGTGCCTCCCAGATTTCCCTGACTTTGGGGGCTAGTGATATGAAACTACTGATTACAGCACATTTTATAACCATTTATTTCTCAGAATTCATTTTAGAAGGGCAGCTAGGTGCTGCAGAGTATAGAACACTGGCCTGGAAGTCAGGAGGACCTGAGTTCAAATCCAGTCTCAGTCACTTAACCCTATTGCCTTGCAAAAAAAAATTTGTTGTATAAACTATTTGTTTCTTAGCAATCAAGGATTTGGTCTTGTGCTAAATTTTGCTTCTATGAATTCTCTCTGAATATCTCTGCAAGGGAAAATCACAAGAGAGTTGGCATTGACTGGGGGTTAGTTGAATAATTGATGACCAAAAAGCCACATTGAATATAGGAATGGTAAGGACTTTGACAAAGACAATAAGAATTTCACAGCAACATTTAGTCATCTCAATACACAAAAATCCTGGAATTATTATTAAAGTTGCTTCTTTCCTAAATATGGATCCTAAAGATTATTTCTTTTTTTTCTTTTCTTTTTTTTTTTTTTTGCAAAGCAGATGGGGTTAAGTGGTTTGCCCAAGGCCACACAGCTAGGTGATTATTAAGTGTCTGAGACAGGATTTGAACCCAGGTACTCCTGACTCCAAGGCTGGTGCTTTATCCACTACACCACCTAGCCACCCCGATCCTAAAGATTATACCCAAGTTCTTCCATCCAGCACACAGAGCATTTTGACTTAAGCATTTTGTTCTAATACCCTTTTTCTAATATTTATTTGTGTGACCATGAGCAAATCACTTTTGCTTTAGTTTTCTCAACTATAAAATGAGGGAATTGGATTAGAATGTAACCTCAAGACCCATTAATGCAGCATACATTCTGCAACTAGAAAGATGAAGGAACAGATGAGCACATGCATCAATGTTACAACATTACAGATCAGTTAAACCCTTAACTAACACTGATTGACTTTTTCACATAATTAACATGCAGTTTTGTAGACTGCAAGAGGTTGTTTTTTTGACAAAAGTTATGCACAAAGGAATTAGGATCTTTATTTTTAAATTCCATATAACATTTTAATTACAACTTTATTATATGCAGCATTAATGGTAAATTTGTCACAGAACTTTAAGAATAGATTTCAAGATTTTAGAAGCATTTCAGTTGACATCAGCACATTGCCTGCAAACTTGCAAATAGAATACTTAGAGTTGCAATCAGATATGCAACTTAAAGAAAAAAAATTATTCAAATGTATTTATTGGACTCCTATAAGTTGTACCTATCTAAAGAAAAATATCTAGCATTTCTTGATCTTGCCCTGTTTATGACATCTCTTTCAAAAGTACGTATATTTATGAGCAGCTTTTTCTCCATGAAGCATACAAAAAATAAAAATAAAACAAAAATTTCAGACAAACATCTTGAAAATATTCTTTTCATTGCTATAAAACCAGATGTAGTTGCACTGGTATCAAAAAAGCAAGTTTTGGTGTAGGGGGGTGGGGTAGAACCAAGATGGTGGCATGAAGGCAGGGATTTCCAGAATCTGTCTTCCAAAATACTCCAGAAACCTTAATATTATGACTGAAACCAATTTTTTAAGAGAAGAGAAACTCAAAGAAAGACCCAGTGAAACAATTCTTCAGTCCAAGGTAACTTGGAAGATCTGTGGGAAGACTCTGTTCCACTTGGGTCAGAAGGGATGGCAGTGTAGCTAGGGTAATGCAGCTCTAGAGCAAATGAACTCCAGTCTTCCAGGAGCAGCCCTCAGGATGCCTGGGTCCCTGGGGGTGCCTAGGATCATGGCAGTGGAAGTGGTTTGTAGATCTCCCAAACCAGGGATCACCAAGCACAACTTGAAAGATCAATGGGAAAACTCTGCCTGAGTAAGCACAGAGCCCAGACCAGAGCATCTCCAGACCCTGGAAATGGAAGCAGGTCTCAGAGCCACCTAGCAGCTAATTCCAGAGGGTTCAGCTCACAGAAAGTAAAGGGGCCTTGGGAGACTGTCAAGATCTCTCTGCCATCCCTGGGACAGGACTCTGGTGCATGGTCTAAACCCTGGACCAAGTCTAGGGCCTCCCATTGCCATATCAGAACAGGTATCCTCCTCACAGCTCCAGGGCAGAAGGAAGTATGGTCATCCACAGATCTGAGCACAGATCAGGAGAACAGTCAAAACCTCTCATAAGACCTTGAAGGAACTGATGTCCTTGTAGGGGCATCTCAATAACACTCAAAAGCTTGGGAAGCACCTCAAAACCAGGACATAGGTTGGGGAAATGAGTAGGCAGAAAAAGAAAGAATCTGATCATAGATAATTATTTTGGTCCAAAGGAGGATCAAAATACACACTCAGAAAATGACAAATTCAAAGCTTCTGTATCCAAAACCTCCAAGCAAAATTGGGATTGATTTCAGGCTATTGAAGGGATCAAAAAAGATTTTGAAAATCAAGGTAGAGGAAGGTAGAGGAAAAATTGGGAAGAGATATGAGAGTGATGCAAGAAAATCATGAAAACCAAGTCAGCAGTTTGGTGAAGGAGATACAAAGAATACCAAATTAAATAACATGTTAAAAACAAGGTTACAGCAAATGAAAAAAGCAATCCAAAAGACTCTCCTCATTAGTAGAATAAAGACTTAAAAAGCAGAATTGGCCAAATGGTAAAGAAGATAAGACAGCTCTCAAAAGAAAACAAACTCCTTCAAATGTAGAATGAAGTTAAACAAAGCTGATGACTCTGCTATAAATCAAGAAACAATAAAACAAAAAGAATGGAAAACTAGAAGAAAAATGTGATGGAAAAACAACTGACCTGGAACACAGATCCAAGGAAGACAATTTAAAAATCATTGGGCTACCTGAAAGTCAGGAAAATTGTATTGATATCCTAAAAGCAGAGGGTAAAATAGAAATTGGGGGAATCCACTGATCACCTCCTGAAAGAGATCCCAGATCTCTTTGGCTATGTTACTGCCAAATTCCAGAACTCCAAAGTCAAAGTGAAAATATTATAAACAGCCAGAAAGAAACAATTCACATATTGTGACACTACAGTCAGGATTACACAGAACTACATTAAGTGTCTACATTAAGAGCTCATAAAGCTTGGAATATGATACTCCAGAAAGCAAAAAAAACTTGTATCACAACTGAGAATCAACTCCCCAGTAAAACTGAACATGATTTTCCAGGAGAAAAGATGAACATTCAGTGAAATACAGAAATTTGAAACTTTCCTGTTGAAATGACCAGAAAAGAACAGAAAGTTTCATCTCCAAGTACAAGACTCAGGCAAAGCATAGAGAAGATGGATGGGAAGAGCAAATTATGAGGGATTTAATGATGTTGAACTGCTTGTATTCCCACATGGGAAAAAGATAGTGATAACTCAAATGAACTATGTCAATAGAGTAGCTAGAAGGAACATATATAGACAAGACAGGAGTGAACTGAATATGAAGGTACAATATATTATAAAGATGAAGTCAATCGTGAAAAAGGAATGTACTGGGAGAAAGGGAAATGAGAGGTAGAATGGGCTAAGGTATTTTAATGTAAAAAAAGTTAAGAAAAAGCTTTTGCAATGGAGTGGAAAGGGGGGGAGGTGAGGTGGAATGAGAGCTTTTGTTCTCATTGAAATTGGCTCAGAGAGGAAACAACATACACACTTAATAGGATATAGAAATCTATTTTACCCTAGAGGGAAAAGGAGAGGAAGTGAATGGGAGAAAGGGAATGGAAGGGGAGAGATATGGGTGATTAGAAGGGAAGATCATGGGAGAGGATAGTCAGATATAACTCACTTTTTTGTTTTTTACAAGGTAGTGGGGCTAGGTGGCCTGCCTGGCTTTGTGGTTGTTGGGTATCTGGGGAAGGATTTCGGCTTGGGTCCTCCTAGCTCCAGGGTCAATTCTCTGCTGCACCACTCAGCTGCCCCACAATATACTTTTAAGAAGGGATGAAGTGAAAAGAGGAGAGAATAGAATAAATGGGAGTGGGGAGGAATGGATGGAGGGAAATACAATTAGCAATAGTAACTGGGAAAAAATATTGGAGCAAATTCTCTGTTGGACTTGCGATAAAGAACGTGATCCATTCCAGAGACAGAGCTGATGCTATCTAAACAGAACTGGAAGTGCAATTTTTTTTCTTTTTCTCTCACTTTATTTTTCATGAAATTTTTCTGTTTTTTTATAGGGGAAGGGGGGGATTATGTTTACTCTTACAACAAGACAATTTTATAATGTGTAAATAATTTTTAAATGACATGCTCGTATTTTTTGTCTAAAAAGAAAATGTTTTATCATTAGACTTATCTTTATTGTTATATTTATTATGTTTCATTATACTTTATTACATCATTACATTACTCATTGATAATATAGATTACATTGTAGTCATAAATAAATAATAAATTCTTTACATAGCACTTCAGAAGTTTTTGTTGGATGATACAGCCCAGAAGAGCTAAAAGGTTGAACAGTCATGGGTTTGATTGTGTCTGAGATCTCTTCTAACTCTAAATCTATTTTCCTAGGCTCTATTTTCTAAAGAAAATATCCTCTTCTATGCATTAAGGGAATAGGATTAGGTGACCTCTGAACTTTCTGCTCCACCCAATCCTACCATTCATTAGTTTGAAATCCTTTGCAATCTTAAGGCAATTATGCATTAAGGATGGAATTCTAGATCATTCCTAGTGATTTCCTTTTCCTTTTTTTTCCTTTTCACAAGAAGATCCAACATTCAGCAGTCTAGAAGATACAGTTGTAAAGACAGAACCTTTACTAAGGGAGATAACAGACATATTATAGAGCCCAGATGTCAAGTATAAATATGCACCCAGTTGGTGTAGTCTTGATCTTTAGTAAGAGTATAAATCATATGACTAGATATATCCATAAGAGATATACTGGAGGGAGGGGGTGATGAGGGAAGAAGATAAGAGGACCAAAGTCTGAGCAATACTATTTTAACTTTCTTTGGTGGTTGGAATTCTTAACTGTTGAATTTTAAAATATATAGGAGAATAAGCAAAAAGAAATCATGAAAAAGAAGAATAAATCCAATGTTACTGTCAATTTGCTTTTCTTGATCAACCTAATGCTACTCTTGCTACAAGCCTATACTCTTTATATTTCAGTCATGGAGTTTTTGTAATCTTTTCTGTTTCCTCAGAAATGCATTCTGGAGCAGGCAGAGAGGAGAAGTGTTAGTGAACTTTCTGGCACATATCAGAAGATGAATGAATAGAACAGGACCAGATATAAAACTGGAAAATTAAGTAGTAGTTGATTGTGGAACAACATCTCACTGTTAAATTACCTGAAAAGAATTAATGTTGCACACCTTCAAAAGGAAGCAGGTCATTGGAGCAGTGACCAAAAGGATGTCTGTGTCTATGAGTAGTGAGTTGTTGTTGTTGTTGTTGTTGTTTTTCCCATGGAAGGAGGTCTTACAATTTAGGAAATCACATAGTTAGAGTGTCCCAGAGACAGTTGAATTTAATTTATTCAGTGGTATATTTATTTAAGAATAGTAGGAGAAATAAAACATAATCCTAAAGCTAAAAGGAGCATCATCATTGTTGTCTTCATCATCACTTTATTGTTGTGGGAGACTTTTCCAATTATCAGCTTCCAGTACATGTCCAATGAATAACTCTGCTTGAGGAGGCTCTGTGAGCAAAATAAAACTTTGATGTAACTGGCCAAATTCATACTCTCTGCCTCTAGTATGTCTTTTATTCTGAAAAGATAGCAAGACTCTTTAGGCTATACTAGGCAGGTCTCCAAGTCCAAGCACCTTGTTTCATAAAAACAATATTTTTTTAGGTTTTTGCTAGGCAATGGGGTTAAGTGGCTTGCCCAAGGCCACACAGCTAGGCAATTATTAAGTGTCTGAGGTCAGACCTGAACTCAGGTACTCCTGACTCCAGGGCCAGTGCTCTATCCACTGCGCAACCTAGCCTCCCTTCACCTTGTTTTATAGATGAAGAAATTGAGACACAGAGAGTTTAAATGCCTCACCTAAAAGTACACAGTTTATAAGTAGTAGAGTCAGACTTTGGACTCAGTTCCTTTGATCCTAATTCAGAGTGCTAGAAGATCAGAATTTTTTCAACAGAGACATATTATCTCCTCAAAATAAAAAAACGTAACAGAGACAGAGAGTGTCTGAGTCTAGATGAGTCCATCAAAGCTTTGTTCTACTCTCAGAGCCACCACAAGCAGAGCTGTTCATTGGAAAAAATAATGAAAATAATGACATGAAAGAAAAGAAAGGAGGGTAAAAAAGAAGGAAGAAGCAGACAAGGAGGAGGAGAAAGAGGATGAGTGCCTTGAGAGAAGGGACTGTCTCACTTTTCAATTTGAGTTGTCAGAACTTAACACAGGGTTTTGAACATAATTTGTACTTGATAAATGCTTTATGTAGCTCCCTCGGTTGAATGTGTTTCTTGAGAGAATTAATGGTATTATTTTTGTGTTGAATCCCCAGTATATGCCCAAAACACAATGCCTTATGTAGAGTAGAAAATTAATTATGTTTTTATGTTATTGTAGGATCTTAGAAATTATTTTTTTGCAAAAGCTTCACTTTAGAGATCTGGAGAAATTAAGACTTTTTTGACATGTATGAGTATTTGAACTGGGATATTCATATGTATATATGTCCAGTTCTGTGATTTCATTGGAAAATCTCCATCCCAGTACAAAGAATAATTACTCTGAAGTTTATAACCTTAGAGTGGGGTTAGGGATGAGAAGTTAAAGGACTTAGGAAAAATCACACATTCAATGTGTCAAAGATAACTTGAATCATGACTTTATCCATTATAACAGCCTATGTCTAGTTTTAGCTAGGTTATAACTGTATGACAATATGAGGAGATTAACAATAGGGAAACACCTTCCCAGCCCTATGATCAGCAGAGACTGTCTTTTAATTACCATTTATCATGGCAACCAGGGAGGACAGCTAGAAGTAAGCATTTCCATACTGATTTCACCTTTGAAGGTCTTTCTGGCTTGGTGCTTCTGGTGATGACTTCTGAAAGGGGGGAAAAAAGGAAGCATTTAGAAATACAGAATTTTTATATCTGAACCCCTTATTCAGACCAGTCAGAAGACAGACCCATCTTATCCCCAAAGCCACTTATTCAGAGCCATAAGCAGCAGGGACATTCCTCCAACAACTCAAAAAGTTACCTGTGAATAGAATATTTGTCACTTGACTAATTTTCAATGCCCTAAGGATGCTTGCCCTTTATTTGAGCCCAAGTTTTTATCTTTCTTGCCACATTTGGTAAAACTGAATATTTAAAACATGGGTTTTATTGAAGCAAGTCCCATTCTTCTCATAATAATTACTAGTCTGTATATAGCAAATTAAGGTTTTCAACGTGCTTTACATATACTAGCTCACTCAACACTCACAACTCTGTGAGGTATTTCCATTTTACAGGAAAATTGAAGTTCAGAGAAGTTAGGTGGTTTGTACAGATCATATAGCTTGCAAACTTCTGAAGTAAGATTTGAACTGAGGCCCTCATGACTGTCCAACACTATCAAAGATATGTCCTAGTTGTTTTCATTTCTCTTCATACTCTAAGATTCTGGGATCATTGACAGAGTAACCCTCATCTGTGCCTTAAATGGTATTCTTTTGAGATGCTATGGCCAAAAACTCATCATTCTATGGCCAAACTCCTTCATGTGAAGAACTTAGTTTTGTCCTAAGATGATAGCACACAAATGTCACTAGATCAAGCCTTGAAACCTTTTCAGCCTGGTAGAACCTACCAGAAAATGTTCTCTCCTAGATCACCTTCTAGAACCCAAGGCCAAATTCAAACCTATGTAGCTATGTAGCTGGCATACCCTGGTGGAATACTTAACATTGCCCTCCATGGACCAGAATCTAAGCATTCCTATGTCAACAAGGTCTCAAATAACTTTTTGAACTATTGAAAATCTGTTTGTATTTATACCTGTGTAGTTTAAGACACTCCAAAACCTCAGTTTGCTCATTTGAGAAATGACAAAGTTCAACTGGATGATCCCTAATAACCCTTGTAGCTGAAATACCTAATACCTTTGTGACTTCCGTAGAGTACTTTCATTCCTAAAGTCTTATCCAGATGTAGCCCCAGAAAGTCCCAAAGTATAATGAAAGCAAAAACTATTTCTTATTTCCTCTGTTTGAGACCACAAAATAGGTCTCAGCTTCCTTTGGGGGCTCAGGAAGTGTTGGCTGACATACTAAACAATGATACCCAGGTGAATTAGATCAGTGGACTATGGCAGGAAGCTAATCTTCCAACATGTAACACCATAAGGCTCAGCAACTATTAACAAACTGGTTGGGGGCCAGGCTGGGGTGCTCTGAAGCTTAGATGTCTCTAGATTTGAAAAATACTTGGAAAATAATAGAAAGAGAACTAACTAAGGACCTACTTAAAGTCAATTACACAGAGTATGATTGACAGGCCTTAAAAACTGGTACTTTGTTATTGCTAATGCATACAGATTGGGGATCAATAAGAATGTACATCAGATATATTAGAAACATCATCCTATAGAGTCATCTAAAAATCAAATTCAAATGACAAAATTTTTTCAGTTCTATAAATTTGATTAAGGAAGATTTCAGAGGATAAGTAGGAGAGGGGAATGAGCTAGATCTTGAAAGATGAATGAGTAGAGTTTACCACATGAAAATATATTTCAAATCACTATGAAGAAAGTAATTTAAACAACTCTGTCATTTTATCTCTTCCCATGAAAATTTGCAAAGATAGCAAAAAAAAACTGAGAATGGTCAGTGTTGGATTTGCAATATGGAAAATAGGCACATTGAGTCAATATTGGGGAAGTAGTGTTATGACCCAAACATTCTAGAAAACTACTTGGAATTAGTAAGTAAATGAGACTGAATGATTCATGTCCTTTGAACCAGTCTGAATTATAACTAGCACTTCAGCAAAGTTTTTTAAATTCTGTGACTTTTTCTTCATTTAGAAAACAAAGTAATCATCACCCTGAGCCATGAAGAACCTTGATGGGATTCACGTTCTAAAAAAGTAATGATATCATTAACATTTCATCATTTTATGTCCAAACTACAAAGTTGGTTTTCATTACTGGCATCCTCTTATCATTCTTATCACTCTTTATGGAACCAAAGAGGCTTATTTATTCCTTTTCACTTTATTGATTTCCATTTTTAACCTCTATGAATATAGAATTTTCACACACTCTTTAAGAAAGTTTCATCTGTGTCAGCATATGTCAGAGGAGCCATACAGAAAATAATCAAAATATGCCAGAAATAAATTTAGACCATTAGAGAAGAGGGAACGTTCAATTAGTCATTCATTTTCCTTCAAAAGTACAGTTCTATTATAGACATTCCCTATGTTATGACAGTTAATTTGGGTTTTGTTTTTGTATCCCCAGCAACTAACTCAGTGCAGAGCACAGAGTAGATACTTAATAAATGAATGCTTATTTCTGTATGAATAAGGAATGTCTTAGAAATGGTTCAGTGAGATCCAGGGAAGAAAAGAAGAGTAAATACAAAGATGGATTAAATGAAGAACCATCTTGAAGGAAGATGGTGATAGTATGAGGAGAGTTTGATTCAGAGTCATAGAACCCTAATCTGAATTCCAATTCTGTTACCTGTTTGAACACTTCACTCCACTAGACCTCAGTTTGCTCAATTCACAAAATGAAAGTATTGGAATAGAAACTTTCTAAGGCCTCTTAAAGTTCTAATAATCTAGGATCTTTTTGATCCTAATTTGGTCTGCAATTATAAGAATGTTTTCCTGAACTACAAGTTTCACAGTTCCATGCACTGTATTCTGCCATGCTTATAGAGGATGAATGGATAAAGGAGTTCCATTTGCTCTGGAAAACAAATTAATTTTCCAATGAAACATCACTGTTTACACATTCCATTTCTTGATTCTAACTAGTAGTAATATGGATAAGGAGGGGAGTCCTATGAAAGGAGTGATCAGTCACCAAAGGCAAGTCTGTGACTCTGACTTCATTCTTGCTCTAGAATGAATTCTATGGTTTTCTATGAGATGGGATAACTGAAAATACTGTCATAGATTCTAGGATCAAAGGATAATAGATTTAGAGTTGGAAAGTACCTAAAAATCCATCTTTTTTTGAAAATAAGGAAACTAAAGCCCAGAGAGAGTAAGTAACTTACCCAAAGTCATAACAGTAGTATCAAAGGCAGGATTCAATCCCAATCCTTTGACTCAATCCAGCCCTCTTTCTAGGTACAGATAGATAGCACTTCTATGCTGTATCAATATCAATAGCAATTCATTTGCTTCATCAGTGGGAAAGAAAAACTGGGAAACAAAGACTCTTGTCTCCTGTCCTTTTTTCTTTTATCCACTGAGCTTCCCAAAAGTCTAACATCTCAGAACTTCAAGAAAATATTATTTGGGAACAGAAATGGAGAGTTGGTGGTGTTGGGAGCAGAAAAATGTATGCCTTATTGGTTTATCTTCCTAGAAATCCGAATTCTCAGGCAAGGTATGCCTGTCTTTCAAAGACCTACAATATGAACTACACAACAACAAAGATTTTATGTCTACACGAATGTATTTCTCAAACATTTGTATTCAAAACATCTTGGCAAAACAGCAATAAAAATGCTTAAATGGGAGAAAAAGCTCTTTGTATTCAGACTTACTTTCATGAAAACAGTAGAATCCCAAGTAACTATCTGAGATATTTAAGGGTGATAATAAATAGTAGTAGCTAACAGTTATATTGGACTTAGAATTAAAAAGCACTTTACATATATTATCTCAATTGACACCCACACACCTGCATGCACACATTCACCAATTCTCTGAAGAAGTTGATACAACTATTATAGCATCACTGTATTACTGGTGAGAAAATTCATAGAGGTTAAATTGCTTGTATCTGTCAAAATTCTTGGGGATGTTTAGATTACATTAAAGAAAACTCAAAGAGAAACAAAATAACTGCCTTCATGTCTTTGAAAGGTTACCAAATGGAAGGAAGGATTTTTCCTTTTCAGCCCTAGATGGCAAAGAGAAGGCATTGGGCAAAGAAGAAATCTAGACATGTTATTAGGAAAAACTCCCTATAAACTAGACCTAACCCAAAGTGGAAAGTTTCCTCTTCTTAGAGGTCTTCAAACTGGAAAATCATTTATCGATTTATTACAGAGGGGATTCCTTATGTGTACAGATTACATTGAATGACCACTTAGGTCACTTACAAATCAAAATCTGTGATTATTGAAAGTTGCACATCTAGGCAAAGAATTGGTGATTGATGGGATACTCATCAGTTAAGGAATGGATGAAGAAATTGTGTAATATGATTGTTATAGATGGATACTATTATATTGGGAGAAATGACAAAGGAGATGGTTACAGAAAAACCTGAGAAGACTTAACTGAACTGAGGCAAAGTGAAGTGACCAGAACTAGGGAACATTGTACACAGTAACAGCATATCGTAATACTAATCAATTGGAAAGACGCGACACTCTGATCAAAACAATGGCCCAAGACAATTCCAAAGAATTAATAATAAAAAATTCTATCCACCTCCTGAGAGAGAATTAATAAATTATAAGTGCAAATTGAAACATTTTTCCCATTTTATTTTCCTAGGGTTTTTTTTGGCAACATGCCTAGTATTGAAACTTTCATTGCCTAACTTCATATGAATTTTATTTTTTGCCTTCTTAATGGGTGGGGAGGAACTGGAAGGGAAGAAAAAAGTTGGTACTCAAAATTTTTAAATCAGTGCTAAGAAAAGGAAAAATAATATTGCACTCAGGGCAGATCTTGAAGAAGCATAGTGTTCTTGAAATGATACTAAACACTGTCTTAAAGAATAACCAATCAATTAATATTTATTAACAATCTCCTATTTGCCAAATGCTGTGCTAAGCACTAGAGATACAAAAAAAGAAACTAGGAACTTAGATTCTAATGGAGAAGACAACATAGGTACACATGTATACAAACAAGTTATTTGGAGAATAAATAGAACATAATTAACAGAAAAAGAGCACTTGAATTAGGTGGGATTAGGAAAAGCTACCTGTAGAAGATGAGACCTTAATTCACTATTTGACAAAACCTGTTGAGAAAACTGGAAAAATTAGGGTGAAAATGGGTACAGAATTTAGACATGAAGGGTGTTACCATAGACTAATTAACAGATTAAGAAATACTCTATCTGTCAGACCTATGGAAAGGGGAGAAATTTATGACCAAACAAAAAATATATTATAAAATGCAAAATAGATAATTGTAACTATGTTAAATTAAAAAGGTTTTGCACTAATAAAACCAAAATTGACAAGATTAGAAGAAAAAAGAAACTATTTTCACAGCTAGGGGTACTGTAAAGGTCTCATTTCCAAAATATATAGAGAATTGAATCAAATTTATAAGGTTACAAGTCATTCCTTAATTTATAAATGGTCAAAATATATGAACAGGCAGTTTTTAAATGAAGAAATTAAACCTATAAATAGTCATATGAAAAAAATACTCCAAATCAATATTGATTAAAGACATGCAAATTAAAACAACTATGATATACCACCTCACTCCTATCATGTTGGCTAAGATGACAAAAAGGGAAAATGATCAGCACTGGAGAGGTTGTAGGAGGATCGGGACATTAATGTACTGTTTGTAAAACTAATCATACCCTTCGACCCAGCAATACCAATACTAGACTTATATCCATAAGAAATTATAAAAATTGTAAAAGTTCCACTTGTTCCAAAATATTTATAGTAGTTCTTTTTATAGTGGCAAAGAACTGGAAATTTAGGGGATGCCCATCAATTGGGGAATGGCTGAACAAGTTATGGTATATAAATGTTATGGAGTACTTTTTTTTTTTTTAAGAAACCATGAATGGTCGAACTCCAGAGAAGCATGGATAGAATTACACAACTAATGTTGAGCAAATGGAGGAGAACCAAGAGAACATTGTACACATTAACAAGACATGTGACTTGATCAACTATGATGGATGCAATTCCTCTCCACAGTTCAGAGAGCTAGGTCAACTCTGGGAGATCTGTAATAGACAATGCCATTGTCATCCAGACGAAAAAACAAAACAAAACAACAAAAAAACACAGAATCTCAATAAACATTATGTTCACTTTTTAAAAATTTCTCTTATGTTATCCTATAGTTCTCTCTTTTTCTTTAGTCTTAATTTCTCATACACAAAATGACTAATATTCAAATGTTAAATACAAATGTATAATTTCGCTAGACAGAAGAGAAGGTATAAGAAAAGTATGTAACATAAATATGCAAGTAGATGAATATTAAAAAGCTTTCATGTCATGTAAATGGAAAAATAAAATAAAGTATCAATTGTAAAAAAAAAAAACTTTAAAAAGATGAGATCTTAGCTGAAACTTGAAGGAAGCCAGGGAGGAAAATGTCTCAGACATGAGAGACATCCAGAGTGAATGTTCAGAATCAAGAGATAGAGTGTCCTATTTGTCACACAGTCAAGAAGGCAGAATCTCTAGATCTAAGAGTGCAAAATAGAAGTTTGATGTAAGAAGAATAAGTACTTTATTTATCTAGTCAATTCCATTTCCAATAAATTGTATTCTCTAGAATTTAACTGTGTTGAGTCATTTCAGTCTTGTCCAACTCCTTTAGCTCGTTTTTACAAGTAAAGAAACTGAGGTAAACAGGATTAAGTGATTTGTCCAGAGTCATTCATCCTTAAATGTCTGAGGATGAATTTGATCTCAAATTTTCCTGATTCTGCATCCTGTATTCTATCCATCCATTCTATCTAACTATCCTGTAGGGTTTATCACACCTAATCAATAGATTCCAGAAACAAAAAATCAGATAGCAAACATAAGACTAAAGAGTGAATCACTCAACATAGTGTTTGGCACAAAGTAAAGGGTTGAAAAAACATTTGATGTTGGATAGTTTAAGGGGGAGGAAGGAGAGGAACAAAATGGAAAGAAAGGGG
Source organism: Macrotis lagotis (assembly GCF_037893015.1). Classification (NCBI taxonomy): domain Eukaryota; kingdom Metazoa; phylum Chordata; class Mammalia; order Peramelemorphia; family Peramelidae; genus Macrotis; species Macrotis lagotis. The sequence continues at coordinate 817,721,620 of NC_133658.1, read as the reverse complement.
GTGGGGAAAGCCTTATTCCTTGAATATTCATTTGTCCGAATTTTCATTTTAAATAAATAAATCTATATCTAATATATGAATATATGTGTGTATATATTTGTGTATATGTTTATGAAAGAAAGCTTGGTAGAGCAGATATTGTTAGGAACCTGGAGTCAGAACTATTTAGATTAATTCTGCTTCTGATGAGTGGAGAGACCATAATCAAGTCACTTAACCTCTCCATCACTTAATGCTTAAGGTCACTTGAATAATGACCTCAATTGAATTGTTATTTTTTTCTCTCTACTTCCAAAATAATCATTGTTAAGGGTGGATATCATAGAAATAGAGAGATAGACAATTCCTTCCTGTCTCAAGCTCTCACTATTCTGAACTAAATCAGGGGACTGGCTTTCTGAGACTCTCATTCTGCCATTCCTTTTCCAAGTAGACTTCCTGCCAGGCTTGCTTTAATGAATGGGTATTATTCATTGGTAATTAGCTAAATGAATTTGCATATACACAAATGTGGTGAAAACTTTAAAAAGAGTCTTTAGGTTAAACTGTATTCAAGAGCTTCTGATTCCAGGTTTAATTTGCTTAGGAAAACCATTCTTCATTAGCAGGACTGCCAAATAGGCACAATCATTCATTAAAACTCATAGTAGTGGTGTGTCTCTTCAGAAAGTGTCCCTGCACCAAGGAAGGGTCAGAAAATAAAATGAGAAATAGATATTTCTCTTCCCCATATAGCTCTCCCAGCCATTGTGCTCGGCTCTCATGCTGGCAACTCACTGGCTGACATTAAATCCTGACTCATCAGTCTTGTCTCCAGAAGTCACAGAAAGGAGAGAGGGAAACAGTGATAGCAAGAAGTCCTTTAGAGGACAAATTGCTAATGTGTCAGTGGCATTAAAGAATGGTTTGTTGGTCACCATGGTGACATCTCTGGAAAAATGGATGATCAGTAGGTGAATCTATTTTAAATGGGCATAAATTGCCCTAAGCAAGAACATCAGGAGGAAGCAAGAATAATAGAATTACTTTACAGTTTGGTACACAGCTGAGCTCCACTGAAGTTCTCCAAGATGCTACTTCCTCCCTGAAATGTGAGTTAGTAAAGCATTTTAAAAGCATCAAGAAATCAAATAGTGGGATGGGGAATATATTGGACTAGAATTCAGGAAACCTGTATTCTATTTTTGTTTTTACTCCCTACTAGCCTTAACTAGTGATGTTTGATAGGTAATTTCCTCTCTCCCTCTGAGCCACAGTTTCATACACTATAACACTAATGGGATCAAATTCATGTTCTCTACAGTCCTCGTAACTCTCTCTAGTCTTCCTTTCTCTCTCAAGTATGTGTGCTCTATAAATAAGGCTCATGGGTACAAAATTCTGAAATCAACCTTCACTGCCAGTCCATATAAGCAACACTAGATGAGAAGTGGAGGCATCCTATCATTTCAGTAATTCAGTATGTCTAAAGTGGTAGTGCTTCAGAAAATCTATAAAATGGAAGGAAGATCGATACTACCTGCCTCCCAAGATTGCCAAGAAGAAAGCACTTTGTAAACTTTATTTCTAAACCAAGAGTCAACATGTAAAATGGGAAATAGATATTTCTCTTTCCCACACATTGCCACCAGTCTTGGGTTTATCTATTTTTCTCTCCAAAGTTCAGTGGCACAACAGATAAAATTCTGAATCTGAAGGTAGGAAGAGTCACCTTCTTGAGTTCAAATCTGACTGAGAAAGTCACTTAACTGCTTGCCTCAGTTTCCTCATCTGTACAATTATTTAAAGAAAAAACTGCAAACCATTCCACTATCTTTGCCAAGAAACCTCCATATGGTGACACAAAGAGACAGACTTGACTGAAATCAACTGGACAAATCACTACTTGCTGTACCTGAGAGATCAAGAAAAGTGGATAAGGTCCCATGTTACACACACAAAAAAAATTATAGAAGTACCTTTTTGTTGTAGCAAATAATTGGAAACAAATGTGGCACCCATAAATTACTGAAAAAAATATGTTATAGAAACTTAATGGGAATTAATAGGAACTTAAACAAAAGACCTGTTATTGTGACGATAGTATACCAACAAAAAAAAGTCAATAAAATATTTAAATGGTGGTAGTTTAAAGAGTGAAGAGGATGATACAACAGATGTGGCATACTGCATGTTCTTTCAAATGAAGTCAAAAATATAATTAGTTTTAATTAATTACTTTACTTTGTTACTTATAAAGACCTCTCATGAAAAGAGGACGGAAAGATGATCAGAAAGATACAAGTAAACAGGTCAGGTTTGAAACTCTTGTGTTATATTTAGGATACACTTTATTATATATTTAATATATATGTAATTTATATATAACTTATATGAGAAATATATAAATACATAATGAGTAGATAAATAATATAAATTTTATATACAATAAAAATATTATTTTTATTATATATTTATGATATTTTTTAAACTAGCAGTATATTCAGCATGTAATAGATTCCTGGTTTTACATATGGCCTCCCTTCTTATTCTTTGCATATTAATCATTGATGTCTTAGGTTCATAACAAAAAAAAAGATTTTTTTCAGTTGTCATCAGGGATGTAAAAGAAGTAGAAAACTAATTTCTTCCTTTGAGAAACTTGTGAATTTATTGGGTGGACAAAAGTGACCCCAAGATCTGTTTTATACAAATTCAGTTCATTCTTAAGGCTTCATATATATTTTTTTATGCCTCAGGTTCCCACTTAAAAGTTTTTCCTTTTGGCATAGTGGATAAAGCACTGACCTTAGAATCAGGAGTACCGCAGTTCAAATCCAGTCTTTAACACTTATTAGCTGTGTGACCTTGGGAAAATAACCCCAATTGCCCCACATCCTGGGTCATTTCCAAGTCATCTTGCTTCATATTTGGACTGGACCCAGATGGCTCTGGAGAAGAAAGTGAGGCTGATGACCTAGCACAGCCCCCTCACACAAATCCAGTTCATGTGCTTGTCATGACATCACCTCCTTGATGTCATGATCTTCAAAAATGAAGGACAGAGGGGCAGCTAGGTGGCACAGTGGATAGAGCACCAGCCCTGGAGCCAGGAGTAGCTTAGTTCAAATCGAACCTCAGATACTTAATAATTGCCTGGCTATGTGACCTTGGGCAAGTCACTTAACCCCATTGCCTTAAATAAAAAATTTTTAAAAAGAAAATGAAGGACAGACATTATTATTGCCTTGAGGATATGATATAGTAGTAAAAGCACCATACCTTGAATTGGGAGAGACCTGAATTCAAAATTCAGGCTCAAACATTTGCTAGGTGATATTTGCTAGTTGTGTGACTGTGGAAAACTCCCTTCAACCCATCTCACTGTTTCAATTTTCCTGACTATAAAATGGAAGGGAGATTGGTACTACCTGCCTCCCACGATCACTGCTATAGAAATGTGAGTAGCTATTGTTAGCTCCTTTCTTTTATTTTCTATTTTTCTTCCTTTCTTTCTTCCTTTCTTTTTTTCTTTCTTTCTTCTTTAACCAATCCTGTGATTTCAGGTCTCAGTGAAGGACTTTCCCTACCAAAACATATAAGAACCTACTCTGCAACTTCTCAGAAAGTTGCCTATTTGCTATATATAAAAACCAAAGAAGACGGTGCTTAAAACTGTAGATGGTGCATATTACCTTGTAGAAACTCAGAGTAGGGGAACAAGAGACCTGAAGAAGTCAGGAATTGTGATACTTTAACTAGGTCCTGCAACAAAGGGTGGGGAAGAGAAGTTTGGAGGATATTCCAAGAGAAGAGAGGAGAACATCCTTAGGCAAAGGTGCTCAAAAAGCAAATATGACTTGAATGGGAGATAGAGTAGCAGTCTTTGTTTGTACATCATGACAATCAGCTTACATCTGTGACCAAAATGAAAAACTTCTTGGAACTGACAATTCTAAAACAAGTGTTAAAACCCTTGCATCAACATTCTAAGCATGACACCCTTATGGAAATGCAATCTCCTACAGTCATTTGGCTATTAGAGCATAGAAATGCTTAATTAAATGGAATTGTTGAATTGCATCTACCTCCATTTCATATGCAGAGAAGTTTCTTCCTTTTTTTTATTAAAGAAGCAATTACATTGCAGGATGTAATTAAAAGCTAATGACAAATTCTTTTGAAATTCTATAAGTGAACCAGCTCAATCAAAAGGAAATCAAACCTACAAAGTAGAAATTTTTCAATTAACTTAAAACAGAAGTATTTCCCCTTTAAATAGATTTAGGATAGATAGTCTTGTCCTCAGAGACAATCAAGAGTTGATATTTCTGTCCCAAGTCCATAAAGTCTACAGATCGAAACAAAAACTCAATCTAACTAAACCCCTGGGACTTGGCTGTTAGGAAAGGAAAGCATGTCTATTTCTTAGAAATAGCAGAGATGTTGCTAGTCACCTTTGTGTTGTTTTTGAAAGCAGTATATAATAAATGTTGTGGTCATTGGAGAGCAAGACTTTCACTGTTTACTTCTGTTAGGTGACTCTTGTAGTTGTCATTGTACATCCTTTGTTCTCAAAGAGGACCAGTGATATCATGTGAGGGATGACTTGACTTGTGTATGAATTGGAAATGAGAGACTTCAACGATCACAGTCCCTGAGGGGTACATAGGAGGAGGTTTTCAATGAGAAGTATATGAAAGATAGTAAAATTGTTGACTGATAACTTTACCTTTGCAGAGAAGTTTGGAATCCTAGATTTTGAGTTCATTGGCAATTGGTCATCTAGTTCAATCTCTGCATTTTACAAATGAGGAAATCATAGCCCAAATGTGATATTCTCAAGGTTAGGTTTTAAGTGACTGATCTAAAGTCAGAACTGAGGTCCTAGGATGCCAGACCCATTAGTCCTTCCACCATATACATCTGCCACTTCCAATTCAATCAGAATTTATTAAATTCAAAACACTGAATTAAATATTAGTGATAAGAATAAAAAAATTTCAAGTCTTGAGATTACATGCTACTGAAGTAAAGGGTTATGACATTCAGGGAAATTATATGATGCTTGTCCTTTATTCTCAAAGAAGACTATGACATTAGGGAGGTGATGCTACGACAAGCACATGATTGTGGTTCCTGAGTACTCGAGCAATATAATAGTATAATGAAAGAATAGGACAAAGACATGATCAAAAACTTTAATGTGGGAATATTTGTGAATGGAGAAAATTCTTTAAAAATGGAGGATTAAGGAAATTAAGAGAGAGAGAGAAAGTAAGAGTTAGGTTGAATCGTAAGGAACTGAAGAATTCTAAAAAGGTGGATATGGCTAAAGCATGTACTCCAAGGCACAAGGAATTATCAGTGCAAATTCATTGAGGTAGATGATAGCATGATGATTTCAAAGAATAACTAGTATTTTTAGGTTAGTGGGAACACAGAAAGCTTAATTTCAAAGACACCTAAGGAGGACTTGAATATATCAACTAAATATGTAGTGTGCATTTATTGGTTAGAAACTACACTTTTACAAAGAAATTAGGCTCCATTGTCACAGGGAGGAAATATAGGTTGGTCTGGCTAAGAACAAAAGGAAGCAAAGACAAGACACAAAGTGGGAAGAAGGAACCTAAGTGAATTACATCAATGGGAAAAAAAAAGCAACCTAAGTACCTCTTTCCTAATTCAGAGGAGTTTCCAGGGCTACCAGTTATGTGTATTGATAGATAACACTGAAGCGAATGTGTAACTTTCTAGGGGACCTAAAGGGAAGCAATATGACAAGTCCTGGTAGAAAACAAGACATATTTTCATATGCTTGAGGACAGTGACTAATAATAATGACACAGGATCTTACAATCATAGATTTGGAAGTGGAAGTTACTTTGGAGATCTTCTAGCAAGCTATCTACTTGCATCTGTTAAGTATTTATAAGGTGCCAAACTACACAAAAGGAAAAACATTTTTAAAAACATGAACAGTTCTTGTATAATATTATATAGATCACATCTGGAATATGAGCCAGAACTTTTAGCTCTAGGATAGTGAGAACCAGTCCAGAAGGGGCCAAACAGATTGAAGGACATCTACTGCAGTTGTTTTACCCTCTTTTGGCTATCTGAGTATTCTCACCTTTATTCTATATCTATTCCATCAATAAAGATCTGAGTCACCTTCTAAAAAAACCTTATTGACCAGTAAAAATACTAAGCTATGAGTGGATGATATTTAAAGTTTGTAAAGACGAAGAAGATAAAGGAGAGAATGTCTCATTCTAGGGCTGGGGCAGGAAACATTCCACCCACCAGCTGAGAAATCATTTGGACTGGCGCTACCAAGGCAACCACATTCAGGACTCAAACTCTAAGAAATCTTGGAGCTTTTTAGGAGTGAATTAATTAAATGTTTGACCAAATATAGTAGGCTAATTTTTTAATGTGAGTTTTGGCACAAAAAAGGTTCCCCACCCCTGTTCTAAGGAAATGAAAGATTTGATCAGTGGGAAGAAACTAAGCTGAGTGCTTGGAAGGGGGAAAATATTATTGTATCAGAAATATATCATGAGCTGGAGAGAACAAAAGACTGCAAGGAATGTGGGAGGCTTTTTTTCTCCTTTCTTCTCAAAGAAGATCATGATATCAGGAAGATGATGCTACAATATGCATGTGAATTGGCTTTGATTGAGGCAGGTGCTTTGCAAAGTCAAAAGCCTCACTTTTTCCTCTAGAACCATCTGGGTCAAATAACCAGATATGAATCAGGTTGAATGGAAATGGTCCTGAATCTGAGGAAATCAGGATTAAGTGACTTGTCCAAGGTTGCACAGCTAGTAAATGTCAAGTGTCCGAGGTTGGATTTGAATTCAGGTCCTCCTAACTTCAGGGTCAGTGCTTTAACCATTGTGCCCCCTCACCTAGAGTGTGGGGAAATATTTTTGAATCAAGGTCACCATTCTTGATCAGCTGGACTTAAAAGAAAGGAGTCCCCACTCAAGAAGAGAGAAAACTGAAAGGAAGTCAAGACTTCATGGAAAAAAGAAGTTTCTGCTCTTCCCTAATGCCCTGGAAATAGCCTGCATTGTTCTCTAGTGCCATCTAATGTATTCATCTGTTAATGAATTATAGAAAAGAATATATTATAGACATAAAATAAAGAAATTCAGAGAAATGTAAATAATCTTTAATGTAATTTAATAAAGCAAGGAAATATATGAATTTATTTTTGAAATATTTTAGGGGCAGCTAGGTGCACAATGGATAGAGCACAAGCCCTGGAGTCAGGAGGATCTCAGTTCAAATCCAGCCTCAGACATTTAATAATTACCTAGCTACATGGCCCTGGGAGAGTTACTTAACCCTATTGTCTTGCAAAAAAAAAAAAAAAAGCAAAGATTTTAATTTTAAAATGTTTTGGTACTTAGAGAGAGTGACATTAAATTATTGAAAAAAGTCATTTGCATGAAACCCTTAGGTCAGAAAATAATAAATAGAAGAGATGTAGTTGGGAGGGTACCAACAAAAGAACAATGTACACATCAATAGCAACATTGTGAGATGAACAACCTTGATGGAAGCAGCTCCTCTCAGCAGTCCATTGAGATAGAACAACTGTATTAGATTGGCTATGAACTTTATTATTCCCATCCAGAGGAAGAAAAACAAAACAAAATTCACAAAAAAACAACCCTTCAGAATCTGATGAAGACTATAAAAATTATCTCTTATGTAACTCATTCCCTTAATCCTAAATCCTCATACCAAAAATTATTAATCAATAAACATGTTTCTCAAAATATGTATGTACAATGCTAACCTGACTGCTGCTGAGGGGATGGGGGTGGGAAGGAAGAGTGGAAGGAAATTTTGTAACTTAAAATTATACATGTACAATTTTTACAACTAGCATTCTGACAAAGAACTTATTTCCAAAATATATAGAGAACTGAGTCAAATTTATATAAAATTTTATATAAAGCCATTACCTAATAAATAAAGCCATTACCTAATTGGTCAAAGGATATGCAAAGACAAATTACAGATGAGGAAATCAAAGTGATCCATAGTCATATGAAAAGTTGCTCTAAATCATTACTTATTAGAGAAATGCAATTTAAAGCTTCTCTAAGGTACCACCTGACACCTCTCAGATTGGTCAATATGACCAGAAAGGACAATGATCAGTGTTGGAAGGGATGCAAGAAATCTGGGACACTAATGCATTGTTGGTGGAGCAGTGAACTTATCCAACCTTTTTGGAAAGCAATTTGGAATTACACCCAAAGGGCAACAAAAATGTGCATACCCTTTGATCCAGCAATACCATTACTAGGTATATACCCTGAAGAGATGAGGAAAAAGGGTAAAAACATCACTTGTACAAAAAATATTCATAGCAACCCCATTTGTGGTGGCAAAGAATTGGAACTTGAATGAATGTTCATCAGTTGGGGAATAGCTGAACAAATTGTGATTTATATATGTTATGAAACACTATTGTTCTATTAGAAACCAGGAGGGATGGTGATTCAGAGAAGCCTGGAGGGATTTGCATGAACTGATACTGAGAAAGATGAACAGATCCAGAAGAACATTGTACACCCTAACATCAAAATGGGATTGATGATTAATTTTAATGGACTTGCTCATTTCATAAGTGCAACAATCAAGGACAATTTTGGGGTGTCTGTGATGTAGAATACCATCTGTATTCAGAGAAAGAATTGTGGAGTTTGAATAAAGATCAAAGACTATTACTTTTAATTTTTAAAAAACCTGTTATCTTGTTCTGTAATTTTGCTATCTCTTATATTTTTTAAGGATATGGTTTCTCTCTCAGCATATTCATTTTAGATCAATGTATAGCATGGAAACAATGTAAAGACTAATAGACTGCCTTCTGGGGGGGAAGGAAGTGAGATTTGGGGGAAAATTGTAAAATTCAAAAATAAATAAATAAATTTATTTAAAAAATAAATAATATACATGTGCATATTGATGAAAATAAATAAATTTTAAAAATAAAATGAATGACTTATCTAAAAAAAGAAATGTGAATGAATGAATGAGGGAGAAAAGCATATTTTAAGTACTTGCTTTGTGCAAAGCACTATGCTAAATACTGGGAACATAAATAGAAAAATGAGACGATCCCTGCTTTTAAGGAGTTAGTATTTTAATGGGGAAGACAACATTTATGAAAAGTTTTAAGGGCAAATTGGATGGGAAAGTTTCACAGTCCTTGGGAAACAATGGCCAAGCAGATGGTAATGTTTTTTCCTTCAATGTTATTTTCATTGATAAGATCCTCTCAGCTTCTACTGCTGCATTATTTGTCATTGTCAAAGACTTTGGTGGTAAGAATTTTCTTTGTTCCAAGGACTATTACCTTTAATTTAGAAAAAAAACCTGATATCTTATTGTCTGATCTTGCTATCTCTTATACTTTATGTTTCTTCCTTAAGGATATGATTTCTCTCTCATCACACTCAATTTGGATTAATGTATACCATGGAAACAATGCAAAGACTGACAAATTGCCTTCAGTGAAGGGTGGGGGGAGGGAAGTAAGATTAGGGGGAAAATTGTAAAATTCAAAATAAATAAAATCTTAAAAAAAAAAAAAGAATTTTTCTTTGTTGGGCTGCTTGTTGACTGTGGCTGTGGCACCTTCAGAAGCAGTTGCCAGACTGCATTGTCTTGGAAGCATTGCTCTTCCATGCGCTTTTGCTTTCAGGGTCCTGAGCTGTCTACATTGAGGTTTGAGGGGAGATAATACTCAAAGGCATCTGTGTTAGGGATATGACTTGCCCAGACATGATGTCTCCCATCTCTACCTCAGGATATCTTGCTACTTAGCTAGACTGACTTGCCTGAACTAAGAGTAGCAATTGGTTTGTAGGTGGTGGGATCATCTAATTCTTCTACAGAAGTTACTTCCATAGATGCTGCCTAGAAGTACTGGACCAGAAATAAGACTGGTGTTCTGAGGAGTGGAAGGTCCCTGACCCTTGTAGGATTCTTGTACTTATCTATAAGCTGTTCCATTAGATTGTAAATTTCTTGCAGACTAGGACTATCTTCTATCTTTTTGTATCTCTGGCACTTAGCACACCATCTGGTACATGGAAAACATTTAATAAATAATTACTGATTGATTGATTGATGGTGGCATTTGATCAGCAATTGTTGCTAATGGTGGTATGAAAGCTGGACCCTTTTCCCACAATGGTTTCTCCCCTAAAAAATGACTACCCAGATTGACCTAAAAATGATTTGATAATTGGTAACTGCTTGAGTATTTTTTGGGGGAAGTTGATTTTTTTGAGGAGGGATACTGTTATTCCAGTAACTCTTAGACTTGGGGTCCTGAGCTGCCTCCATTAGAGGGGAAATTTGACTGTCAAGGTCACGGAAGAAGTTTGACTTGCCTGGCACATACAGAACTTTGTTTCCATAGTATAATATAGTGTTCCATAGTATAATATCCTTATGGATAATATAAACTATCTGAGGAAACAAAGCATAAACACAGAATCAAAAAAACCATAATTTATTTTTCATAAATAGGAATTTATCTCTCCCTTTCATTGTATGCAAATGGATCACCTTTTGGAGGTGGTGAGGAAAGGGGTCATGCATGTCTCTGATAACATTTTTTATAACACTTCTCCCACATAATTCTTCACCTACACTGGATCATGCCCTACTTACACCCATCAAGGGGATCTCCATTTATCTTTGAAAGATCTTCATTTGTTAAGAGAGACTAGAATTCCATGACTTTCAACTTCATAATACCTTCATAAGAACATTGGCATTAAAAGTTAGGTCCTGTTTCAGGGAAAATCTGGGATGGGAGGAGGATCTTGTAAGAACTGTGCAGTAGGGGCAGCTAGGTTGCACAATGGATAGAGAACACCAGCCCTGGAGTCAGGAAGACTTGAATTCAAATCCTGCCTCAGTCACTTAATAGGTATGTAACCTTGGGCAAGTCACTTAATTCTATTGCCTTGTCAAAAAAAACAAACAAACCAGAACTGTCCAATGACTGAAGACAATACTTGTGTGGTGTCTTACAGGAATTTTTATGTTTTTTAGGTGGAAAATATGAACCAGGAAAGGCAAAAAAGATTCCAGATGTTTTACCCACTTGTGCCATAAATAGTGTTTAGCACAAAGATTGCAAGTGGTATAGTGACAAAGGTACAATGGATTTTGGAATCAGACGGTCCCTTGATTAAATACAGTTCCCTTGATTAAATAATTTTCTCTCAATGGGTCTCAGTTTCCCTATCTATAAAATGGGGGGATCACACTAGATTATCTTAAAGATGCTTTGGGGGCTGTAAGTGTTGTTATCCTAAGTTCTATAAATTCTTAAAAGGAAAAAAAAGACTACTGTAGACTGGGAGAGTCTGAGAAAGGTTAGGGTCAGGGCAGAGACTCATTGAGCATTCAACAAGTATTTTCTTCTTTTCTCCATCATTGGAGGTAATCAAATAAATGCTAGAAGATTTCTAATTGGAATATTATATAGGCAGGGAGTGTAAGGGATATGCAGAAAATACTTTAGACCAAGGGATTCTGAATTCAGATGAAGCCTGAGACACTTATTATGTGACCATTTGTTGTTGTTGTTGGTCAGTCTTTTCGGTCATGTCCAACTCTGTGACTCCATTGGGGGACTTTGTGGCAAAGATATAGGAATGGTTTGCCATTGCCTTCTCCAACTTATTTTACAGATTAGGAAACTGAGATAAACAGGGATAAAAGACTTGCCCAGGGTCATACACTTAATACAGTAGACTTAATAAAATCTGAGGTCAGATATGAACTCAGGTCTCCCTTAGTACAGGCCTGGCATTCAATCCATTGTACCAACTATCTGCCTCTAAGTCAGAAAGGCCTGAATTCACATCAGATCTCAATTACTTATTAATTATGGATCTGTAAACAAGTTTTTAAACCTTTTTCTGTCTCCATTTCCTCAATTGTGTAATATGGATAAATAATAGTACCTTTGTCCCCAAGGTAACTGAGAATCAAATGAGAAAATATGAATGCTAGCTATTATTATTATTGTTATTGTTGTCATTATTATTATCAGCCTAGCAGTCAACTAGGTGATGCAGTGGATAAAATACTGGCCTTATAATCAGGACCTGAGGCAAAATTCAGCTTTAGATACTTGACACTTATTAGCTGTGTGACCTTGGGTAAGTCACTTCACCCTGATTGCCTCACATCCACAGCCATCTCTGGTCATCCTGATTCATATCTGGTCACTGGATCCATATGACTCTGGAGCAGATAGTGAGTCTGGTGACTTAGCACAGTTCCCCCTCATTCAAATCCAGTTCATGTGCTTGCCATGATATCAATTTTTTAATGGCATGGTCTTCTTGGAAAATGAAAGACAAATTCCATCATCCATCTAGCAAATGATCTAGAATTAGCTGCAGATTAAATTAATCAAATGTCAGCCAATATGTATAAAAGCCAGATCTTTTTGGCCCTGCTTTGGGAAAAATACAAAAATATGCAGCTAAAATTCTATTAATCCTTCAATTAGAGCAAAGACCGAGATGGCAACAAGGGCCAAGTCACCAAACTGGAAGGCATCCTTGGCACTGTTTCATGTAACAAGTCTAGATTTTTGCTTTCAGTCTTTGAAGTGAGCTTGTTCCTCCTCTACAATCTGCCTGTAATGGAAATTTTAGTGAGATTCCTAAGATAATGTCACCAAAAGGAAGGAAATTGCAAGGTCTCAAAGTCTTCGCATCTGCACAACACAAAAAAAATGTAGATGTTTGAAAAACAAATGTGTATAAGTGATGGGCACATGACTTTTAAGATTGAATTTATTGAGTCAAATGATAATGATTTCATTGAGTCAAAGCTATGGCTCAGTGAGGAAAAACAGTTATTGCTAAAGAATGTTTTATTTATTTAATCTACAGATTTTTATTAAGCACATATTATGATGCCAAATACCCTGCTGAAGGCTAATACAGAACAAAACAAATACTATCATTATCCCCAAGGAGCTCATATTCTAATAGGGGAGATAGATTACCAAAAAAGCATGCACATACAAAACATACAGGGTCATTCAGAAATAATCTCAAATGGAAGGCACTAAGCAATGTTGGGGATTGAGAAAAAGTCTCATGCAGAAGGGATTTGAGTGGAATAATTTAAAAAAAAACATGGAAGGCAGGAGGTAGAAACAAATTGAGAGTACGTAAGCATGGGCGATGGTAAAGATTGGGAAGGCACCCAGTTGAGAGATGGAGTACCTGTGCCAAACCAGTAAAAAGGTCAATGTCAATGGATCATAATTTACATGAAGAGAAGTAAAATATATAGACTAGGAAAGTAGCAAGCAAACAGGATGTGAGGTCTTTAAAAGTCAAATAAAGGATGTTATATTTGATCTGGTAGTCATATAAGGAGCCACTAGTGTTTATTGAATAGGGGAGTGACATGGTCAGTCTTGAACTTTAGGAGGATCCCTTAGCTAGCCAAGTGGAGAATGGACTGTTGCGGGAAGAGTCTTGAGACAGAGATGAAATAACAAATTCTTGTACTTTATAGAAACCTGGAGATTTCTTTGAGTGTTAAATTATTTCTTCATTTTCTGGAAGTTATTTGAAAAGATAAACTGTTAGACTTTATTAATAACTTTAGCTGGGGGGAATTAGAAGTCAATGTGGGATACAATTTATATAATTAGAATTACAGAGCTCATTCAGGCTTGACTAGAAAAACATACTTTTCAACAGAACATTTTAATGAAACACTTTTAGTTTTATCAAAAGTTTATTTAAAATAATTAGCATTTGTGTTTACAGAAGTTAGAATTTGTTAAGAAATCTCTAAGTTGGATCTTATGTATCTTGGGAAATTAATATTGTATTAAGGTTCTTGAGTTTATTTTGATGACACCAATTTAAAGAGCATAATATTATATTTCCTAAGAATTATGAGTATTGATTTCATTATTCTGTTTCATTTTGTTAACTGAACTTATCTTCCTGGTGTTTCTTTTACCTGAGGTAAATGTCATTTTTCTTGGAGGATTAACTGAAATGCATTCATTTTCTTGAAATTCAATTTTTCAATAATGATTATGATCAACTTTGGAAGAAAAGCTATTTTGGGATACAATGATAACATATGGAGTAGAGAAGTACTCAGCTGAGCTCTCCCAACATTCCCCTCCAAATAACTTTTAAAAAACACTTTAAAATAACACTTAAAATAACAGTTGAAATCTGAAGTGGCAGAGCAAACAAAAGATCAGAATAAATCATTCTTCCAGTCCAAGACAACTTATGAGATCAGGAAGAGAGAACTGTGACTTAGGGATGGATACTGTCCTGGACCCCATCTAGGTGAACCAAAAATAATGGAAAGCAACAGTAATTGCTTCAGGAGCTCTCAAACCAGAGATGGTAAGGGTACCTAGCAAATGTCAGAAAGATTACAGGAGACTCCTGTGCTAGTCTGGAGGAAGAATTAGTTGTTATTTAGCAACTTCATTGCCTATGTGGATTTTTGGATCATATTTCAAGTCAATAGAGATCAGGAACCCTGAGGAGCATTATTACTTTTGGTCCTAAATGAGCAGAGATCCAAAGGAGCCATCTTACTTCCAGTTCCCAGGGATCAGGACTCCTGAGTATGAGTATTCTTTGTAATTCCAAGGAATCAGGGACCCTACCAAGAGAACAGAGTACAGACTAGGAGAATAGTATCCACAGCTCTGCCAGATCACATCTCCTTAGAAGTCTTAAAAACTTCCAAACCTCCAGTATTAGCTCTAATATAAAAACTGAGCTTAGAGCAGTGCCTCTCCTCTCACACACCAGGAACAGAACTCAGCTTTAGCATAAAATCCAAAATCCAAAAAATAGAATGGGAAAAAAATCAGAAAACAATAGAAAAAAGAGCCTGACAATAAAAAGCGACTATAATGACAGGGAAGAAAAAGACAATGAAGTCAAAACAAATAAGTATAGCATCAAAAAGGAAAAAAGAATTCTTGAAAAAGTTAAAAATAATTTTAAAAATCAAATTAGAATGGTAGAAAGAAAAATAGTTAAAGAAATGAGAGAAAAAGAATAAAAATAACAGGTTGGTAAAAACATACACAACAAATGCTAAAGAAAATAGCACCTTAAAAGACAAAATTGGCCAAATGGAAAAAGTTGAATCAAACTTCACTGAAGAAAATAATTCCTTAAAAAGCAAAACTAGCCAAATGGGAAAATGGTACAAAAGCTCACTGAAGAAAATATTTCCTTAAAAATTAGAATTGGACAAATGAAAACTAATGGACTACATGAGAAAACAAGAAACAATAAAACAAAATCAAAAGAATGAAAAAATCGAAGAAAACATGAAATATCAGAAAAACCAGTGAACCAGAAAATAGATCAAGGAGAAATAATTTAATTGTTTGACTACACTATGATGAAAGAAATAGTTTATTCATTATATTTCAATAAATAATGAAGGAAAACCATTCCATAATCCTAAAATCAGAGAGTAAGATAGGTATTGAAAAAAACATTCCCTAAGTACCACCTGAAAGAGATCCCAAAATGAAAACTCCCAAGAATACTACAGCCAAATTCAAGAGCTCCCGGCTAAAAAAGAAAATATTTCAATAATTCAAAATTCATTCAAATATCATGGAACTATAGTCATGATCACACAAAATTTACAGTCATGTAAAAAGCTGCCACATTAAAGGAGCAAAGGACATGAAATATGGTATTCTGGGTCAAAAGAACTGGGATTACTCAAGAATACTGTACCAAGCAAAAGTGGGTATAATCCTTCAAAAAATAGATATTTAATGATATAGAGACTTTCAAATATTCCTAATGAAAAGACCAGAGTTAAATAGAAAGTTTGATTTTCAAATACACCTTGTTCCTGTTGTGCTTGCTTCTATTCCTTACCCTTCATTTTGTAAGTTTGTATGTAAACACACACATACACATATACATGCACAAACACACACACACACACACACACACACACATATATATACACACATATATCTATATATACATATATATATATATATATCTTTCTATACATACTTCTTTTTATCAGTTATTTTCTGGATGCAGAAAGATGAAACTTGTAACTTCCAAAAAGTTTTATCATTAGGACAGTTAAAAGGATTCTACATAGATAGTGGGAAAAGGAATGAGTCTACTATGTTAGAATGATAATAAAAATTGATGGTTAATGGGGCAGCTAGGTGGGGCAGTGGATAGAGCACCTGACCTGGAGTCAGGAGTACTGAAATTCAAATCCAGTCTCAAACACTTAATAATTACCTAGCTGTGTGGCTTTGGAGCATGGCACTTAACCCCATTTGCCTTGCAAAATTCTAAAAAAAAAAATTGATGGTTAAGAAAGATGAGTATCTTGGGAGGAAGGGAAAAGAAAGGAGATTATCTCACATAAAAGAAGCTTGCAAAGAAAAGCTTTTACAATAGAAAGATAAGTGGGTGGGGGGAGGAAATGTTTGAATCTGTCTCATCTAAATTGATTCAAAGAGGGAATAGATAGATAAATAGATATAGATAGATGGATAGATAGGAAACAAAGATATACACACTCATGAACAAAGAATCTATCTTACACAACAAAAAAGGTAGGAGGAGGAGATATGACAAAAGGAATAATAAAAGAGAGAGTAAATAAAGCAAGCATAAAAGAAGGTCAGAAGCAGGAAAAATAAGAGAAAGGATCAGAAACCAGAATCTAATGATGTGTTGCTCACAAGAAACACACTGGAATCAGAAAAATGCACTGTTACTATTGATTAGAGAAAGGCAATTAAAACAACTCTGAGGTATTGCCTCACATCTATGAATTTAGCTAACATGACAGAACAAGAAAGTGACAAATGCTGGAAAGGTGGAAAAATTGGGACATCAATGGTGGAGCTGTGAACTGTTCCAACAATTCTGGAGAAAAATTTAGTGCATAACTTTTCAGCAATACCATTATTAGGTCTATATTCCAAGGAGATCGGAGAAAAAGGAAAAGGACTTATTTGAACAAAAATATTTATAGCAGCTCCTTTTGTGGTGTCAAAGAACTGGACCTTGATGGAATGCTCATTTTTTAGGAAATTACTAATCAAGTTGTAGAATATCATTGTAATGGGACACTATTGTGTTGTAAGACATGACAAAAAGAATAGTTTCAGAAAAATTTTGGAATATTTGTATGAACTGTTATGAACTGAAGTGAGCAAAACCATAGCAATATGTAAGGATAATCAACTATGAAAAATGTATCTACTTTGAACAAAACAATCTTCCAAGAAAATTCCAAAGGATCTATGATGAAAAATTGAGAGAGAACTGATGTACTTTGAATGCAGATTGGAGCATGCTTTTTAAATTTTTTTTTTATTTCTCTTGGTGGGAGGGAGGGAGTATGCATTTTCTTTTGCAACTTGGCTAATATATTTTGTATGGCTTCACATGAATACTCATTGCTAGCCTCAATAAATGAGAGAGGGAGAATGAGGGAGGAATCTGGAGTTCAAAAAAAAATTTACAAGATGTTTAAAAATTTTACATGCAATTTGGAAATATTTAATGAAATAAAAATATTTTTAAAAGATCAGTTCTTTGGCTAACGTTCTTCCAATATAATTGCCAATTGATCTAGTACTGCTAATCGATCTAGTACTGTGTGTATATATAATATATATATATATATATGTATTGTATATGTATATGTCTATGTATGTATGTATGTATGTATATAACCTCTCCAATTTGGGAGACATTATTAGTCTCCTGTTTCCAATTATCTAATATCATTTATCTCATTGATTTCTTTTTTTTCATTTTTGAGGTCTCTGATTTTTACTCTTATTTCTCCTTTAGTTTTTTGGTTGTTTATTTCTATTTTGAGATATTCTGGAATTTCCTTTTTTTTCATTATTTCTGAGACTATCATAGAATGTATTATCCCTTTTTATTGATGAGGATTTTGGCATTACTTTTTAAGTGTTTAATTGATGACTTTTTTCTTTAGATTACTATCCACTTTCTGATTCCTCTCCTATAAAATCTCCCCCTGTAAAAAATAAGTATAATCAAGTAAAAATAAATCAACATATTCATTATGTCTGAAAATATATTCCTTTTTCCCATACCTCTAATTTAACTCCTCTACTGATAAATGGGAGCCATGCAATAGTTTTTGGTTTTCAGAAGTCATGATTAGTTGCAACTTTTATCAATGTTCTCTTGATATTATTTTCCTTTGGATAATTGTGATCATCAAAAAATTGTTCTATTTCTCTTTTCTTCATTCTGCATCAGTTCACACAAATTTTTTTTTGAGCTTCTATCACTTAATAATATTTATTAATTGTATTCTGTACATCCCAATGCATTTACTTTTTTTGCTTTTTTTTCTTATTTTTATTACCACTAATTTTCTGCTTAAAGGCTAGGGTTATCTCTTACCTTTTGATCTCAACCTTCTTGTCTAGTACCCTTTCTTTTCTAGTCAATTAACATTGTGTCAGATGTCCAATGCAATTTGCCTCTACATTTTCCACTATAATTCACCTTTTTTCTTGTCCATAGCAGCAGGGGTAGGTGACTTCAGAGTATGCTCAGACTAAGGACTATGGGTATCTAGTGGATGGTAGCCAGATGAAGCTATCTAAGATTAAGTCTGTCACCTATCTTCAAGAGAAGTTCTATATGGCTTGCCTCTCTCTCAAGTTATTCACAATTTCTATCAATGAACTAGGCAAGCCCAATGTTCCCCATCTACCCACCCATTGAGACCTGGAGGTGGAATCAGACTGAATCACAGCTGAGATGGAAGGGATAGATGCTACTGGAGTTAATGCTTGAAAGAGAGTTCTATCCCATCAGTCACCTCAGGTTATGGAAGTAATGCTTTCATGTAGTTCATTCCACCTTGACTAAAAAATTAGAGATAAAATCATAGAACATTAGAACTGGAAGATGCTTTATAAATTGTCTAATCACAATCTCATTGTACAGCAAAGGAAAAAGAGTTCCAGAAGAAGGAAGTCAAAGAACACATTGAATATAAGAGACAAAACAAGGATGCTTAACTCAATTCATGGTTCCTCCTACTATCCTAAGGAGAGGAATAGGTTTATACAAGGAGCCACAGAAAGTTTAAAAGAAAAATGAACAGCCTATGAATAAGTATCAGATCTATCCTGACATCTTTTTTCCTCCTATGTGACATAGAAGCAATTGTCATTTTTCTCTTCTCTTCTCACCACTGATCTGCTCATTTCTGGTTGTCAACACCTCTTAGATGCTTGTTAAAAGAATGTTCTAACAGAGTAAAGATTAATGTTTTTGGACTCCATGCTTTCAATTATATGAAGAAATGTGATGAAGAGTGGTAAAGGTAGCAAAGGATTATTTTTTTTGAAAAAAGAGAAAGATCCAGGCAAAATATCTTTTATCATGCCATGTCATTATCAGGGGAAAAATCTGATCCAGATGTCTTGGAGACCCCCTTTCAACTCTGTTTTATTTTGCATCCTGCAATCATTCAAGGAGGTGGCATTGGAAAACCCTATTACAATTCCCCTGCCTCCACCCCAGAGGGTCGACAAAATTTCTTCGTTATGACAGAATCATTTGTTAGGTACCAGAATTCTAAACTCTGTTTCCTGCTAAAGAGGCATCTTGTATGGGCAGAACAGAGGAATGAAAGAACCAGCTTGTGGTCCAGGTTTCCACCAAAATTCCATTTATCTGTAATGTTTAAACCTAGTGCCTTACACCACAATTTTTTTTTCTAAGGAACCCAGAAGTCCCTTATTTTGGGTTCTCTCTTTTGCTTTTACTGAGTCATGGCTCTAGCCTCCTGGGTCTCAACTTTCTCACTTACTTGTTACTTCACTAAAATGGGTCAACAGTGACCTCCTTTGGTCAAATAGAATGATCTTTACTTAGTTTTTAAAAGCCTCTCCAATTCAAGTGCAGCAAATTTTTATTAAGTACCTCTCTATGTTCATGCCATTATGCTAGGAATACTGGGATGAAACAAGTTCTTGCCGTAATGAACTCACCATCCAGTTAATGGATTCAACATATACACAAGTATGTCTGGAGCAAGGAGATAAGGGTAACAGAAAGATACAAACTATTATGAGAAAATGGTGTAGGGGGGATCATTTTCAACTGGGGCATTCAGGGATAGTTTTAGAGAAGAATGGGGTCTGAGTTAGAAGACAGGAAGGATTTTAACAGAGAAAATTTTTTTCCTTGACTTCTTTTAGTCATTTGACAACTAAACCATTTCTTCAGTGAAGCTGTCAGAGGCAGTAAGAAATAAGAAGGCTTGAACTTGAAACTCTACTGCTTACACTTTCACTGACCTTTTGTTATTATTTAACCCTTCTTAGTCTCAGTTTCCACAACTAAAAATTGAATGTATTGAGTTAAATATTCTCCAAGATCTTTTTGAAGCCTCTAAGATCAAGGAAGTCACAGTCATGGGGAGAAGAATCATAGAGTAATTGATTGACATAGCTTAAAGAAAAATAAGCCCCTCTCCAATTTCCTTGTAAGTGGTCTTAGAACCTTTCTTGGAAGAACACCAGTGCATCTTGAGGCAAGTCAGCTAATTTTGCTTCTAGCTAGCTCTACTAGGAAGTTTTTCCTTACATTGACCCTAAATCTGCCTCTTTGTGTCTTCTATTGTTCTCTCTCTCTCTGGGGCCAAGTATAATCTTTTTTCAATATGACAACCTTTTAAATACTGGAAGATGGTTGTCCTGTCCCCCCTAACTCATCTTTTTCCCTGCCCCCCTCCCAGCAAGGACATCTCCAGATTCTTGTAAGGAATGACTTTGAGGTCATTTAAATTCCAGTACACTGAAAACTATGAACAGGGTCAAAAAGTTGACAACAGTCATCGATTAAATATAAATAGAAAGAAATTGTTGTTTCATTGAGTGGCACGTCTGCTGTTTCTTGTAGCTACCTTTCTAGACATTGCCTCAGCATTTATATGTATCAAACTAGGAGCATCTGTGTCACTTGTACAAAAGTGTTCAGACATTTGACCTGAATTCAGAGTCATGGCTTGGACAACTTCCTTCAGCCAAGGAAGATGGAAGTGGGGATGTGGACAAGGACAGTAAAGACTTTGTTGGGGCACCATGGGAATGGATGTATATCTATGGGAGGATCCTTTTTTTTAAACCCAAGCATCAGTGGCTGCTCATTATTTCTAGGATCAGATTCTAGGATCAGTATTCTAGTGATAAACAGCTGAGCCAAGGGTTAAAGAGCTGGACTGTGAGCTATATTCTCTATCCTTAAATATATTGGTCTTTGGGTTCCTTAAAGAGGAATGGTAACTGTTCTACCCTCCTCAAAGGGCATTCTGAGACTCAAATGAAAGAATGTCTCAATAACTCAAGCTGTCAAGAATCCTAGGATCCATTCCTGGATCTACAACTAACCAGTTTTGTGACCTCCAGCAAGTATTTCTCTTTCCTGGGCCTCAGTTTCTTCATTTAGAAAATGAGAGGCTTTGTCAAGCCTAAATGACCCCATCTAGACCTAACATTCCATGCATCTACGAATTTATTCCTTCCCCAGGAAGTCTTCCCAAGGACCAACTGTGGCCTTTTTTTAATCCAAAGGCAACCTGGGAATCATGTGCACTTTTCACATTCCTAAATGATTCCACATGTTAATGAAAGGCAAGGAAAGAAAAGGGGAATTGAGAGACAAAGTCTAGGTTGTAGACCTGACTATATCTGGATGTATTCCAAGTTCTGGGTTTCATTAGAAAAGTTTATGAACAAAATGAAATCCCAGGTACCTCTCAAGGACTGAACTCAGAGACTCAGCATGACCTTCAAGGCAACAGGGTGAGAGAAATATATGTATATTAATTCAGTTTTTAAACATTTAAATGTAAGAGTATAACAACCTGTTAGAACCAAGTTAAGATTTTTTTTTTTAACATGTAACACATGTTTAACATAGAGGCACAGATGTACTGGAAAGAGTTAGGGATTTGGTATCAGAAGCCTTGGATTTGAATCCCAGCTCTGCTGTTTACTCCCCAAGAGATCTGGGAAAGGTCACAGAATCCCAGAATCTGAGTTAGAAGCAGAGGTGTGCTGGAGTCAGTCCACACCAGTTTAAGAGAGCTGATGGTTAAATTTTTCCCTATGACCATTAGCAACTTGAAAAATGCAACAAATCTGGCTTGGACCTATATTGTTGATTTTTGGAACTTGTTTTGCTATTTGCCTTCATTCTCAAAGAAGACCATGATATCAGGAATGTGATGCCTTGACATGAAAGTAGATTGGATTTAAGTGAAGGAAGACTGAAAAGTCACCAGTTTCACTTTCTCCTCTAGAGTCATCTGGATTAGCTAGGTGGGGCAGAGGATAGAACACCAGCCCTGGAGTCAAGAAGACCAGAGTTCAAATCTGCCTTTCAGACACTTGACCCTTATTAGCTGTGTGACCTTGGACAAGTCACTTAATCCTGATTGTCTCACATTCAGGACAATCTCCAGTCATCCTGATTCTTATCTGGCCACTGGACCCAGATGATTCCAGATGAGAAAGTGAGACTGAGGGCTTAGTTCAGCATTCCCTCACACTTGTCATGGTATCACCGCCCTGGTGTCATGGTCTTCTTCAGGAATGAAGGGCAAACATCAACAGTATCTGGGTCTTTAACAGTTCTGTTTGTTTGAGGAAATGCCTATTCAGTGATTAAGGCTAAGGTAAGAAAAAAATGAGGCAAAGATTGTCCTCTTTAACCTAGTCAAAAAAAAAAATCTGGGGAGGATTCTCAGGGTTTCTGAATTTATTTACATTCATTCTCGGCCAATCAGGACTCAAACAATGACTAAGTGGGGCTTGACCTTGAACCTATTGTTGGCCAACTGATGAGAGTCAGAGTGATTTGAGACCTATAACCCCCAAGATAATTTGCCAGATTTGGGCATCAAAATTCATATATATTTTCAGGTAAAGGTGTGAGACTCTATGTATGATTGTTAGGACTTAAAGTGATAAAGATAGATTAAACTTTAAAGTGTGCCATGAGAGAGGGGAAAGCCACTTATTAAACATTTATAAATACACTCTGAATTGGAAAGGATCCTCAGCAACCATTTTAGTTCAATCTATAGCTGAAAAAGATACAACAAATAGAGTCATTAAGCCTTTATATGAAAGCAAACTCGCTACTTACAGAAGCAAGATATTCCTCTTTTGGAGAGTTCTAATTTTTAGGAAGTCACTTACATTCTCTGGATATATGGGACTTAATCATTGAATGAACATTGTCTCAGTCAATTGAGATGTGAAAAGAGATTAAGTCAAAATGGATTCCTACTGCATTTGGAGTTGTTTTCTGTCATCCTAATCTATATCTGGTCACTGGACCCAGATGACTCTGGAGAAGAGAGTGAGACTGGTGACTTTGTACAGCCCTCCTTCACTTAAATCCAATTCACTTGCAGGTCTTGACATCACCTTCTCGATGGCATAGTCCTTTTCAAGAATAAAGGATAAATAGTAGGTTTCTTATATATAAGATGACATGGGTAAACTATAAAATCACTAAGAATCCTTCTAGCTCTAACTCCTAAATCTATGATTTACTAACAGAGTACTAGGGTACTTTCAAAAGGCATAATGAGAGATCACTATTATTAAAAAGGTTCTTTATAAGTCTATAAATATATAATATATGCATATAAATATATTTGTGAGTTATGTTTATGATAATAGAACAGAGGAACCATCACTCAGTTTAGGGCCATGATCCATTTTTCTGTTGAATATAAGAATCAGCTTGTTTCCTCAGCAAAAATATCCAGAACACAACTGCTCTGGAGAAAACCAGGTTGTTCCTAGGATTCTGTCCTCACGGGCTGGTCCTACAGAATGTAGTCCTCAATGTTACATGGCCTCTGACATAACTGTAAAATTCAAAGTCCATTCTAAGCCTTCTTTTTGAAATTTACCTTTATCTATTTATGTAACCTTGTCATGACATTCTTGACATTCTAGCTTGTAGTGCTTTTGATTCATTTTGTTTTTTCTCCTGACTTTGATTTCACTGGTTTAGGAAAATCCAGGGAGGGAAACAGCTCTGATATAGATCAAGAGCAAATCTATAGCTTATTGTCTGAAAGAATTATCCAGGAAACCAAGAATTTAAATGACTTTCCTATGGTCAGTCAGCCAGGATGTGACAGAGGCAGGATTTGAATCCATACTTTTCTGATTGAATAATGAAACTTCAATCCACTACAACACAAAACCTCCTTTTATCTCTCTTTTCTGACTTATCATTATGGTATAAAAGTGCACTTAGAACTCAAAGGTTATATGAGTGAAGCCAGACTTTGGGACAGCTCACCAAGATGGAAAGCCTTCAAGAAATGGTCTCAGGAATGACCTTTATATTTGCTGTCTGAAAACCAACCTCACTAATTGTAGCATGATACACAAAATATTCAAGTCAGTCATCATAGCATTATTTTTTTAAGTTGCATAAGTTCTTAAATATTCTTTACTAAATCATGGTAGATTTGTGATCTATAATATTAGAGAGAGTACTCACACTGAGAAAATCACAAATCCTTGAGAAAAATCACAGATCCTTGAATCATCAAAGTAAGTACTGTTTCTTAGTTAATGAATCCCATATGTTGACTGTCTACCATTGAAAGCAATGCTTCCTTTTATTTGTTTCACAATGGTCTCTTTCAAGCTGACTTTCAATGGTGACTCCATTCAAATATTGTATACAAGGTCACATTCCAGGAACTATAGCCATTGAAAGCAAATCAGCCTTAACCAAAAAATTATTGTACAGAGCTAGAAAAAATTATAACTAAAGCATGTGGCATTACAAAAGGTCTAGAATATCAAGGGAATTAATGGACAAAAATGCAAAGGAAGATGACCTAGCCATACCAGATCTAAAAACTCTATTATAAGAGCAATCACGAAAGCCATTTGGTACCGGCTAAGAAATAGAATAGTAGTGGAATAGATTAGGTATACAAGACAGTTGTCAGTGATTGAAGTAATCTACACTTTAATAAAACCAAAGACTCCAGCTTCTGAGATAAGAACTCAGTATTTGACCAAAACTGCTGGGAAAACTAGAAGATAGTTTGGCAGAATTCGAGCATAGACCAACATCTCACACAATTTATCAAAATAATGTCCAAATGAGTACATGATTTAGACATAAAAGGTGACACCACAAGCAAATTAAATGACCAAGGAATATAGTTTAGCTGTCAGATCTATGGAGAAAAGAATTTATGACCAAACAAGAGATAGAGAAAATTTTGAAATACAAAATGGATTATGTTGGAAATTGAAGGGGAGCCCATCAATTGGATAATGACTAAATAAGTGGTATATGAATGTAATGGAATATTATTACTGAGCTCTAAGAAATGCACTGATGCTAAATGAAGTGATCAGAACCAGAAAAACGCTGTACATAGTAACAGCAACATTGTGCAATGGTCAACTATGATTTATTTAGCTCTTCTCAGCAATCCAATGATTCAAGATAATCCCCAAAGGTTCATAATGGAAAATGCAATCCATATCCAAAAAAAAGAACTATGGAGTCTAAATGCAAATCAAAGCATACTATTTTCTCTTTTTTTGTGGCTTTTCCCTTTTGTTCCATTTCTTCTTTCACAAAATGACTAATATGGAAATATGTTTACATGATTACACATGTATAACCTACTTCAGACTGCTTCCTATCTTGGAGAGGATGAATAGAAAAAGAGAGAGAGGGAGAAAAAAAATTGAAACTTAAAATCTTATTAAAAATAAATGTTGAAAACTTTCTTTACATGTAATTGGGAAAAAAATACTATTTTTTAAAAAAGTGAACCAGCCTGCATAAAACCACCTGTCACTGGCTCAAGCAGGACAGTTCTCTGAAATAAAGCAGGTGGTACCCATGAGGACAACAAAGCTGGCATGGCATCTCACAGAAAAGGATGTGAAGGAAGAAAAGAGATTTATTCAATTGATAGTCACACATAAGTGCTGTGAACTCCAAGTCAGAATGTGCTTAGATTGGCCTAATTTCACCACTACTAATGAGACCAGCTGGAATTCTTTCTCTCATCATCAACATTTCCCTTTTAACAGGAAATCTACATTTCACTGGGAAATTTGATCCTCCTTAGAGGCCAACTCTTTGTTAACATCATGTGCTTAGCTCCCAGGAAAGGGATAGAGAACAGTAAACATATTTCAGACATGGCAATAAGAAGTCTTATTGGGAACAAGTCAGTATTTATAGACCTGGTTATAATATTTTAGCAGCTGCTATAATACTTTAAAATCTTACAAACCTCACCTTAGACCCTAATACAAAGCTTCCCTAATTTGCAATGGGTTAGCTATAATCATCATCTCCTAAAAAATACAGACAACCTCAGCCAGTGAGCTCCTTCCATTCTCTTTGTCATGGTCCAGCTGGTTCTTTGTTGTGCCACCTAATAAATTATCTAAACCAGTAGTTCTCAAACTTTTTGGTTTCATGATCCACCCCATCATATTCTTAAAAGTATTGTGAAACCCAAAGAGCTTTGGTTTATGTGAATTATGTCCATCAATATTTAGCATATTAGGTATTAAAATGGTTGTTTTTAAAACATTGATTATTTTATTTCAGAATAATAATGATAAACCTATTATATGCTAACATAACTGACATAGTTTTATGAAAATTACTCTATTTTCCAAAATGAAACAATTTAGTGGAAAGCTGTGGTGGGGTTTTACATATTTTTTGCAAATCTTTATTTCTGGCATAATGGAAGACATCTGGATTCTCACATTCACTTCTGCATTCAATCTGTTGCACTACATTGTTTTGGTTGAAGTATATGAAGAAAATAAGGTCTCATGTGGATAATATAGTTGAAAATTGTAGTATTTTAATAAGGCAAATAATTTCTTAGTATTATTATGAAAATAGCTTTGACCTCACAGATTCCCTGAAAGGATCTTGGGACCTCAAAGTTTTCAGGTTATACGTTGAGAATGCTGATTTAAACCATGGAGACCTGATTATAACTTTAAAGCCATTTTTTTAGCATTCTTGCCCCACATTGCCTTACCCCCATCAATGCTTCAGTGACTTTACCCTGTCCCACAAAATCTGGGGAATCAAGAGATATTGTCCAAGAAGTAAAAACAAAATGATTCCATCCCTCAGTGGATTTACATGAATACTGGCAATTTGATCAATTATTTTGCCTAAAGGACACTATGAAAGACCAGAGTTGGGTATTAAAAGAGTCTCTAGTGTAATAAGAGAGATATTTATCCAGAACTAAGTCTAAATCCCTCTAGGGAAATAATCCACTATTATGGAAGCTATTTTCTTAGGAGAAGATATAAAGGGACTTACTATTGAAGTGACTGCTGTTGACATTTGGCTTAAGAGAATTGAGGTAATAAGTTTGGTAATAAATATAATAATCAATCGAAGGCAGACTGGTATAATGGGAAAGGAGCTGGTCTCAATTTCAGGCAGACCTGAATTTAAGCTCCACTCTGATAAATATTGGTTCTGTTTTCTGGGATGAGTTATTTAACTTCTCAGGAGTCTAAATTCTATTCCTCTAAAAGGTAGGACAGTTGTCCTCAGCAATGGGAAAAGGCATTAACTCACTAGGACAAGGGTTTTAGCTCTTCTGGGCCATTTCCCCCAACAAAAGCTTGTCAAGGATCACATAGAGAATTTAATATTTATAAATACAATGCAATCCTACTGTAAACTAATGAGTATAATTATAAAATGTAATAATGTAATAAAGCATAATAAAATGTACAAAGGTATAAAAAAGTAATTAATATAATAGTAAATTTACTTTTTAAACAAAAAATAAGAACATGTCATTCTTAGTGTTTTAAAATAAAAATCCTAATTCCAATCTGCATATCTTTTGTTAAAAAAAGTGCTCATAAGTCTCTGAGACCTCAAGTCAGTGAAATGAAAAATTCAAGCCATATTAGTTAAGGGTTAAATTGGTTTGTGATGTTTCAACATTGGAGCATATGCTCACCTGTTCCTTCATTTTCCAGTAATGGTATGCAGAAGTATGAATGGGCTTTGAGGGCTGTATGTGACCCATAGACCATTGGTTAAACACATCTGCACTAGGAGTTGCAATAAAATCAAAGATATGGGTGGATAAGTAAATAAATGTCCTTTTAATTGTCTTTAGTATTTTTCACACCTATCAACACATTTCTAGTGGTGTTTTTCTGGATCTGGGACAACTAATTTCTTCTTAAGCTCTGGCCCAAGAAAGGGGTTCCTACCAGTTTGTTTCTATATGCAGATAGTCAAGAGGAGACAGTATTGACCTGAGTTGATCCTTCAGATAGTAACTAGCCCTAAAATAAGATAACTAGGTTTAACTGGGGCAACTAAGTGGCGTAGTGAAGAAAGGATCTGGAATCAGTAAGATTCATATTCCTGAGTTCAAATCTTACTTCAGGCACTTACTGGCTGTGTGATTCTGAGCATTCTTAAAACGAGCTGAAAAATGAAATGGCAAACCACTCCAGTATCTTTGGCAAGCAACCCCAACTAGGGTCATGAAGAGTCAGATGAAACTGAAATGAATGACCAACAAAAGGCTTAGCCCCAAGAAATTATTTATGATTGGAATGAGAAAAGGAGCTCAAAAATCAACTAGTCCACCTTCCTCAGTTTCTTTATCTATGGAATGCTGATACTGGAGTACACCTCATAAAGTTGACTACACCTCATAAGGTTTTTATGTGGTTTAATAAAGAGAATAATTTTGTAAGGTGCTCTGCAAAATTTCACAAACGTCAGTTAATGAGGAAACTGAGGCTAAGTAACTTGCCCAAAGAGACACAGAGAATAAGTAGCAAAGCCAGAAATTTTAGTCAAGCCTCTTTGATTCAAAATTCAATGTTCCTTCTGTCACACTGTGTTTTTGTCTGAGGTTCAGGGGAATAAAACTGAGGGAAAAGACAGGACCCTCATCTTTTATAAGGATTTGGACTTTTTTTTTCTCCTTGTAACAGAGATCAAGCAAAGAAGGAAAGAGTTTCAGTTATTTAGATTAAGCAGTCTGTTATGAGTTGTTGATTATATCCAGGAATTACCTAGGGGGGAAGAATAGCCAGCATTTCTATGGGGAGGTTCTCTTAATATCCCCATTTTAACAGATCAAGAAACAGAGTCTGAGAGAGCTTAAATGAAAAAGCCCAGAGTCACACAACTAAGTCAGTATCCAAGGCTGGATTTAAATTCAGATCTCCCTGATTCCCAATCCTGCATTGTATTTATTGCTCCACTTAACTGTAGTCCATGCAAAACTTGGTGAGAGCCATTAGTAAAATGATGGTTAATCACACCTAAGTGTGGTCTGGTAAAAAACCTGGGGAAGAAAGTAAAGATTATCCCCAAAGCAAATTAACAATTTGTGAAGAAAATTAGCTCATCTAATGAAGTTCTTAAGGTAAGTCACATGTAAAGGGGAGGAGAGAAATGTTGGATTTAAAAATCAAAGAACCTAAATTGGAATTCAGTCTTTGATCATGGGACCTTGATCAAATCAATTACCTTTCTGAGTCTCAATCTCCTCATCTATAAAGTGATGAAGGCTAGACAATATTATCCCTTCTATCTAAATCCTGAACTTACATGAGAAGAGTCAAGAACATAGAAGAAAGAAACCATTTGTGACAAATAGTTTGCATGATAGTCATCATCTATACTGGCATTGGTCAATGACATGCTTTAAACTAAAGTGAAAAAAAGTGGAGGAAAGACACTCTTTAGTCTTACCTTCAGACATCATGAAGAGTTCCTAAATAGAAAGGAATAAATAATTCCTAAGAAGTAAGGGAGCAAAATAATCTGAGAAGATGGAAAATGTTGAGAAATGTAGGTTAGATTGCAAGCTACTTGAGTATAGGAACTGCTTTTGCCTTTCTTTGTATTCTCAGAACTTAGAACTAAGCACATAGTAGGTGCTTAATAAATGTTTGTAACTTAACTTGAATACATGATGGCACAGTTAGGTAAACTGATTGAAGGACTAGAGTCAAAGAACATTCATAATCAATTCATTGTCAAATTGGAATTCAGTCCCTGCTTCAATGCCTTCACATTGTTGTGGCTTGTGACAGTGGCTTGTATAAATATTGAGATGTCATAAGGAATAAGGATGTTATGTTTTATTATATTTGTAGATGCTATGAATCTCTAAGGGATAACTAATAGAAACAAGATTCAAGGCTAGAGCATTGGCCAAATCTAATAAGGAATTTAGTAGTGAAAAGGTAAAATCTTATATTTGATTTTTTAAAAATCATCTTCACAAGTACAAAATGGGAGAGACATAGCTAGATAAGTAAGTCTTCTGAAAAGGATCTATGAGTTTTTAGAACAATCTCATTTTGAGTGAAAATTTTGATATCATCAAGAAACCTATCCAAAAGGGCATTGGGGATGATTGGTAGGGAGAGATAAAAAGAAAAAGAGTCAGAGAAAGAAAAAGAAAATGGAGGACAGAAGACAGAAATTGGGGAGAACAGGGAAAGACAAAGAGAAAGAAAGGGAGAGAGGGAAGGAAGGAGAGACAGATAGAAATAAACAATCCTCCTGCAATCTGCCATGAAGTCATACTTTAGGAAAATTATCAAGTTAAAAAGTATCTAAAGAAGAAAAAGCAGGATAGTGAAGGACTTTGGGTCCCTATTATTTGAGGATTGGTTGAAGGGAAAACTCATGATGGGAAGTCATATCTGCCCTCAAGTATATGAACATGTCTTGGTAGATGTTTAACAATTAGATCATGGGGTAGACAGAAGGCATTCACAGTACTTTAAGTTTAAGATTTTTTAATTAACATTTTCACCATTATTTTGTTAAGTCTAAACAACAAATAAAATAACGAATCAAGTCCTGATTTGTAGTGATTGCTGAATGCCAATGTATAAATGCTCACAAGGAAAATTTAACAATTGACTCGTGCATCAAGAAGAACCAGATTCAGTACATCCCTGGAAAAGACAGCAGATAGAACTAGGAACATTAAGTAGAAGTGGCAATGAAACAAATTTAAATTGATTTGAAGAAAAACTGCTTAAAAATTAGAACAATGCAAAAATGGAATAAGCTGCTTGAAAAGATAGTGAATTTCTTTTTACTTGTCTTCAAATTACTGATTGCTGGGGGGGTGTTGTTCAAATCTGGGTTAAATTTGGTGACCTCTAAGTTCTTTTCACCCTGACTCTGTGATTCTCAGAACTGAAATCACTATCAAGAGAATAGTTGGTTGCAAAATGTATCATAGAAGAAAAAATAAAGATTAAAGAAGAATGTGAAGAAGGTCTGTGCCATCCATTAGAACTATACATGTGAATAGTTTCCCTCTCTCCTAATTCCCCTGCCCCTTGGAGATGGAATCTGGACCTTATGAAAAAGAGGCAGCAACATGTTGGGCACCCACCATGGAACCACTGGATTCTTGCAAGTTTGCTGAAACCTATAACTGACTCCAGGAAATAATGACCAGATGTAGTCATGAGTTATTTTTATTCATTGGTATAGTAATAGTTATAGTCAGACAAAATATAGACAACAAGGAGATATTCTGTCTGCCAGAAATATTTTTCCAAGACATAAGGGAAAGCCTAGCAAAGCTTATAAAACTCAATGACAGCTGCCCAATTCTCAGCTTCATATGGAAATGAATATATCCAGAAGAAAACCAATGATTATTTTTTAGTAATTTGGAAGTACATTGGGAAAACTCCATTTAATCAACAATTCTCATGAACATCACATTGCATTAATGAACTATATAAATAGATCTTATTGCATACCAAGGTAATTATTCAATTTTTTAACAACTAAGAACTCCATTTATGCTGTGGCAAAAATCTGTTCCCCGAAACTTTCACTCACTAGTTCTACTTCTACCCTATGAGAGAAAATAGAAAACAATCTAATGCATTTTTTATCTTAAAACCCCTAAAATATTTGAAGATTTTTTTAAATCTGTCTTTTCTCTGGCTGAGCATCCCCAGGTATTTTAGCTGATTTCCAGAAAGCATGATTTATAGAAAGTTTCTTATGCTAGAATCTCTCAAATTTCAGAGAATTCAAGAACTTTGACAAGGGAATTTCTAATTGAAATTTAGCATTTTCTTCAATTGTTTAAAAACATTACTCAGGAAAAGGATCATATGCCTTTTCAACCTATCTAAAGTTTCTATGACCCAAAAAATGTTAAGAACTCCAGATTTAGACAACTGTATTTGACCGGTTATGGACTAGATTAAACCCAACCAGAGGAAGAAAAAGCAAAACACAGAAAAAAATGCAACACTTCTGAATCTGGTAAAAAATTATTTTATATATCTCTTTCCCTTAATCCCAATTCCTCATGCCAAAAATTATTAATTTGTAAATGTATTTAACAAAATAGGTATGTAAAATGCTAACCTGACCATTCCCTGCTTGAGAGGAGGGGGGTAGGAAGGGAGGGTAGAGGGAAATTTTGTAACTTGGAAATATGCATGTACAAATGGATAAAAATAAATAATTTTTTTTAAAAAAAAGAACTCCAGATACACTATACCTATTACTATATGGATTCGCCTAGTCTGGGTTCATTCTATTTTGTCAATATCCCTCCTAAAATGCGATGCCCTAAACTTGCCATAAGTGGTCTAATGAAGGAGAACAGTACATTAGAACTTTGCTTCCTTCACTCTAAAAACAATACACCTGTTAATGCAGCCTGAGGACATATTAGCTTTTTTGACTCATTTGAAGTTTTAAGTACTCTTTAAAAGTCCAATCACAAAAATGACTTTCTGACCATGTCCCTTATTCCTCTGTTTAGGTGGGTGTCATTCAATAAATGAACTTTCCTTTTATATTAGCTGGAAATTTTATAGTACATAGATTGTTCCATAGTCTACACTAACATTGGTCCACTTGACACTCTTTGTGGACTTTAGGAGAAACCCCGCTTACAAAAGATCCTCTTCTCCACACCCCACCCCACCCCCACACTAACTAGTCAAAAATGTGAAGTAATACTTGGATCCAAACCCACTTTAGACTATGAGGGCTCAACCCTCGTCCCTGGCCTCAGCAGGACTAGGCTCATGTATTTCTCAAACCCTTAAATGTGTGTTCACAACCTTCTGTTCTTCTTTGCCTCTTTGAAAGCTTGTCCTGCACTACCTTTATTTTTAAAATCTATGTGATCATTCCATCAGTGATTTCTTTAAGGTAGTGAGGAGGTGCAACAAATAGTGCTGGACTTAGTTTCAGGAAGACATAGTTCAAATTCAACCTCACTTACCAGGTTGAAACACCAGACAACTCATTTAATTTCTCTATGACTCAATTTTGTCATCTGTACAATGGAAGTAATAATAGTAATAATAGCCCTGACATCCCAGGGCTATTGTGAGAACAAAAAAGAAATAATATTTGTAAAGGGCTTTGCAAACCTTTTACACACACACACACACACACACACACACACACACACACACACACACATATATATACAGACAGGTAGATGATATGCATATGTATGAATAGATATATAATATGCAAATATGTGCTAGTTATTTTTATTATTCAATATATTAGTAAAAAGTACTGCACAGAAGTGAAGTCAAGCATAAAAACCTTGTGGCATTCCACTAGAAACCACTCCCTGGTGGATATTCAGGTCTATTAATCAAAGATCTGTGGATCTGATCATTTAATCAATTTCTAAGCCCACCTAACTATACATCATTCCTTCTGTATCTCTCTCATCCATGATGGTATCATGAAATGACTCACTGAAAACAAAATATAAATTGTCTATGGAATTCCTTTGATATAATATTCTAATATTGTTACTCCAAAGGGGAATGAAAACACTATTCCCTGACTTATTATAATAAAATCATGCTGTCATTTTGCTTTGTATGTATTTATTCACCAACCACCCCCTTTAATAATCTATCAGAGAATTTTACCAGTAATCAAAAGCCTACTCAGCAGTCTATACTTTGGGGAATCTACTTTTCCAAGAAGTAACCTTCTGAGAGAAACCTTTTGGAAAATTGTTAAAATTCTTAGCTATCTTCAGTTTTATAGTACCTCTCCAACTGGCCATGATTTTTCAAAATTTTTATATTATATTAACAATCACAGTTATCTTTCAGTACTCTTAGAGGGAGTACATCTGGTCTTGGTGACTTGAATTTCCTAACTCAATGTACTTATCACTTCTTAGATCCTTCAATGTCCAAATCAAAACTCATCTCTTCTATCAGACCTCTTCAAAGTCAATATAGACTTCTTTTTTCTATCTTAGTACATGCTTAAGTTGGTATTTTACCCTGGATCTTTCCTGGTCCCTTCTTATCCCAGAACTTGGCTCTCTTTTCACCCATTGGTGAGCTCCTCCCAGGTTCCATTTGGCAGGCAATGGTAGTTAGAGTTGAGAAGAGGATGCTAAGTTAACCAACTTTCATTCTTCTCCCAGCTAATTTTCTGAACTTATACCATTCCCTTAAGTGGGTCCCTTCCCTTCTCCTTTTCTTTCCCCACTTCCCCAACCTTTCAAGTTCTATTTTCCTCCATTAGAAAGAAAGCTCCTTGAAAGCAGGAGTTAGCTTTCTTTTTGCTTGTTTTCTTATCCCCAATGCTTAGCATAGTGTGTGGCACATATTTAGCAAATGCTTGTTTTCTTGCCCTCTTATCAGGTTTATAGAAATTCTTTTTAAATTTTCTTCTACAATACACATTCCCATTTTAAAAAATAAAATAAAGCCTTTACAACAAATATACATAGTGTATTGTTCCATGTAAGTATACCATTCCACATTTTTCAGTAATTATTTATAATTCCTAAGAAAATGACCAGTTAACCTCTCCATTTTCCAGGCAAGTCTCTAAGACTATAAAGGTATAATTGGGTACAAGAAAGAATGCTTGATTCAAAATTAGGAAAGGTCTGACTTCAGACCCTCTTTCTGAAACTAATTAACTATGTGACCTTGAGCAAATGACTTAACCATTAACAGCTTCCTTCTCTATAAAATGAGGGGATAGGACTATTTGGCCTCTGAGTTCCCTTCTAACTCTTGATCTATGGTGCTTTGACCATAAATTACAGATGAGACAATGCCTCTACTTTGGAGTTTCTAAAATAGCAGTTTCTTAAGTGAGGAAATCCCAGATCTGGGAAGTTATATGGATAAATTAATGGACAGATGGCTGACTGGCTAGCTGGATGGATGGATGGATGGATGAATGAATGAACAGAAGGAAATTTTAAGAGCTTTAAAGTCATATCAAACAATTTCACAATCCTCTGACTTTCTATTGTGTTTTCTCATTCAGTTAAATTGGAAAAAGAAAAAGAAAGATGAAAGAAATCAAGAAAAATTCAGTGGAAAAACCATTGAGAACTATTTTATGAGGCTCTTCAAAAGAATGAGATTATGTGGAGCCTGGCCAGTATCTGATGAACTATAGAACAAACCCTTTGGAACTCCCAGTGCAGTGATTGCACAGGATCCAGGGTAATTCCAGAAACAGCAGGACTCTAAGCAACTTTCAAACCATTTAC
Organism: Macrotis lagotis; assembly: GCF_037893015.1. Classification (NCBI taxonomy): domain Eukaryota; kingdom Metazoa; phylum Chordata; class Mammalia; order Peramelemorphia; family Peramelidae; genus Macrotis; species Macrotis lagotis. Next base: position 817,685,902 of record NC_133658.1, on the reverse strand, counting down.
AAGGCTAATTACTTGGCTCTGTCTCAACACACCACTGTAATAGCATATGTACTTCCCCTGATCATTCCGGAAGCTCTTCTATTGGCCAGGATTCTACTCGATTGGAATTGTGTTTTTAGAATAATACTCTCAGAAGCTGTCCTCTTTCCCTAGAGTTCCAGGTAACCACAGACAGGATTTGCTGAAAGAACAGCCCTCACAAAAAGAATTAGTCCAAGCAAGAACCTCCAATCAGTTATTCAGTAATAAGTTTTCAACACTTTTAAGTAAATGAAAAATATATACAACAAATACAAAATAATTCTTTGGAGGTGGGAGCACAGCACTAATATTTGAAAGAATAAGGACTGCATTAACACATATAAGCTAAATTTAGAAGGAAGTCAGGAGTTCATAAGGGTGGTGATAAGCCTTATCTAGGGATCCAAAATGTCAGATGGCCTCTTAAACAATGACAAGTTACAATGAAATGCCGCTGATGAGAAAAGAGGTATAGCCAGGAAAAAAAAAAATGGGTAGGGACAATACATTCAGAGAAGCATATTTTAGCTCAATGTGGTAAATAAACCCTAACTCCCCCAAAGCTGCCTCAAAGTAGGTCATTTTTGCAAGGAAATGAATTGCCAGTCTCTGGTGATGTCTAAGCAGATATTGGAAGACCAGTACTTATAGATGTTAAAGAAAGGAGTGCCATTCAGGGATAGATTGAAACTCATGGTCACTGAGCCTACTTCTACTCTTAAATTCTGTGATTCTGAAATCAGTTTCATGGTCAAGCCCTAAATCACAATATGAGAAGAATTATTTATGGTATAACAGACATACACCCGAGATCTGACAATTATGGCCCCCTTTGCCTTCTCTTCTATTAGTTTTCAGGCTACTATAGCCTCTAAAGTGTCTGAATATTCCCTTAATCCTGGTCTAGGTAAGAAAGAAAAGTTCTTCTGACATTAATTCTCCTATTCACACAACACCCATTTATTTAATAGCTACTCCCATGTCAGGAACTGTGGTGGTGATACAAAACACCAAAAAAAAAAAAATTCTTGCCTCATGGAACTTTTCAGCACTTATAAGTAAATGAAAAATATATTCAACAACAACAAAATAATTCTTTGAAAGATGAGAGCACAGCACTAATATTAGAAAGAGTCAGGACTACATGAACACATATAAGGCGAGAATGGAAGGGAGTCAGGAGTTCATAAATGTGGTGATAAGCCTCATCTAGGGATCCAAACTGTCATTAAGTTTTGAATATCTTTTGACCTAGTGAGACCACCACCAGTCATATAGCCCAAAGAGGTCAAAAATGGAGAAAAAAGACAGACATGTGCAAAATATTTTTATAGCAGTATCTTCTGCTGTAGCATATAACTGAGGGTTCCTTAGAGATGCATGCTACTCATATCTACCATCCAAGCAAAATCTGGTAGCTGTTGCCTATAGATCTTCCTCTCCCCCCACCCCCCACAGATCAATCTCCTTCCTTCCTCTTAGAGCTCAGTACCTGGTTCACAATTTTTTTTTCTTCCCCAACTCTAATCTTATAATGGGGATTTCAATATAATGTATTGACTCTCACAAATACCCTAATCACTCAGTTCCCCAACCTATTCAATTCTTACAACCTGCTCTTCTAATCTACCTCAACCAAACACAAAGATGGTTAGACACTTGATCAGACCATTAACTAACAATGTACTACTTCAATGCTTAAGGATTTTTAAATCCTCTTATCCAACCATAATCTATTGACTTTTTACCTCTTCTCTGCCTTACCTCACAAAACCCTACTCTTCAGTTTACATACCATGCCCTCCAATCTCTTGATCTGGCAACCTCCCATCTTCACTTTCACTTGCCACTCTTCTTCTTTCTCCATCTTGAACCCTTGGTTAACCAATTCAACTCTACATGGTGTTCTTCTCTTGAATTACTAACCTAGTCAAAGTTCTGTCCTAGGAGACAGTGAATGATGAGAGTGATAACTGGTTTGATCAGATTACCACCATGCCCTACTCAATAAATGCCAATGACTTCCTATTGCTTTCCATAATCAAACACAAAATTCTCTATTTGGCATTCTGTATCATGTATTCTTTGATCCAGGGACACTGGTTTCCTGTCTGATACATGAACAAGATGGTACATCTCTCAGATCTGGGTATTTTCTCTGACTGTTCCTCATGCCTAGAATGCTCTCCTCCTAAGCTCAACCTTACTACATCACTACAGAGAGCACAACTACAATAGGTTGATCATATTGTGATAATGCCAGACCTATGTTGCCAAAAACATTATTTTAGGGAGAATTCAACAGAGCAAGCACTCACAAGAGAGGAAGAAGTGATACTGAGACACCCTGAAGGTTTTTCTTAAAAACTTTAGAATTGATTGTGCAGCCTGGGAGACTCTGGCACAGGACAGCCCACAAAGTGTGCCCTCATCAGAGAGGGTGTGGCATTCTATAAGTAAGACAGAATAGAATTAACTCAAAGGAAATATGACATCACAAACTTAGAGTACCCATCCTAGGTGTCACATGGATTATTTGTGCCTGACTTGTGGTAGAGCATTCAGGGCCCATATTGATCTGATCAGCCACAATCAGACACTATGTGTCTCAAATACATAGTGATGTCATATTTGTTTTCTTCAATAACAGATAATAACCAATTGCCTACATATTAACCTTGCTTCCTTTAAGTCCCAATTAAAATCTCATCTTTTACAGGAAGCCTCCCCAATCCCTCTTGTCTAATGTCCTCTCTGCTAATTATTTCCTATTTATCCTGTAAATAGTTTGTTTTCTATAAATTTATCTCATGTTCCCTCCCTCCCTAAACTGCAAACTCCTTGAAGGCATGCACTATCTTTTGCCTTTTTTTTGTATCCTCAGCGCCTAGCATAAAGTCTTGGGGCTTAATAAATATTTATCAAGTGACTATAAATAGAATTACATAAATTAAATTTATATCTTTTGTGAATAATATATACATTTATTTTAATTTTGTTTAATTTTATTTTTATGTACCACCTCCACAGTGGTATAAATCAAAGAATTTTTAAATTAAAATAAAAGAATGACTAAAAATTAAGGCAAGTACATGTAATAGAATTTTATTGAATTAAAGGAATATGAAGTATTTAGAGAAATTTGTAAAACCAAACTGAGAGAAAATTTAATTAGCAAAATCAGGAGCATGATTCATATTATTACTATAATGATTTGAAGAAAAACAATTTTGAAAGAATTCAGTATACCTATCAATATACTTACCAATCATTATTTCAAGGACCAATCAAGATGACAGTCTAGATCTCTCCACAACTACTGAAATAAGGGCTAGTCAGAAGTTTGCACCTTCACCCATAAAGGTGATTAGACTTTGATCTAGATAAGGCAGCTTTGGGCACACTGAAAATTTACAAATCCCAGGCTTTGGGCTGTCCCTGTAATCCTTTTAGAATACAGTACTCAAAACACAGATAAAACAACAACAAGACCTAAGAGAATATTTTTTAAAAAAACAAGAAATATCTAGATAATCCCTCCTTCCAATCCAGGAAGTAAAGTTGGAATGATGAATAAAAATAAAATAGGCAAAAAATTTGCACTACAAATAATAGTTATCTTAGGGATGCCTAAGACACAAACTCAGAAAAAGAAAATGACTGAAATTTCTACAAACAAAGCCTTAATGAAAAACACAGCTTAGAAACAAGTTCACTTAGAAACAAGGTTAAAAAATCAATATTAAAATATTTTATATATTAAATGAAAGCACAAGAGAGGAAAGAATTGAAAGACAAATGAGAACTATGGGGGAAAAGGAGTTGAAAAGAAAATAACAGCACAAAAGGTATAAAACCTTACTCAATAGATTCTTTAAAAATTAGAATAAAAGAAGTTAATGATTCCATGATACAGGAAATATGCAAATTAATCATGACTTTGCTAAGACAGTTGATGAGGCCTGCCTCCCAGTCCTCATAAAGAACAAGAGGTGTATATAATATTTTCAGAACTGACAAATGTATTAATTTATTTTACTTGAACATACTTATTTGATATTAAGAGATGACTTCTATTTGGGAGAAATAGGAAATAGCAAATTTTGGGGGAGGAGGAGGATATGTATTAGGGAAAGTTAAGAGGCACAGTAGATAGAACATGAGACTGGTAATCAGGAAGACTCATCATGAGTTCAAATCCAGTCTCAGATACTTATTTTACACTGAAGTTCATGATTTCATATAAAATCCTCTTTTTGGTTCTTTATACATCAATAAATTTGTGATTTTTACTACTAAATACATAATAGGGAAAGATTATTTATTGAATAAATTATCTTATTGTTATTATTTATTAAGCAAATAAAATGGTAAATATTTTAAAAAGGAAACACATCAAAAGAACTGGAAATTAGAGGGATGCCAATTAGTCAACAATGCTAGGCTCTGTTCTAAGTGCTGAAGATATAAAAGTGGACAGGAAAAAAAAGAAGAAAGAAAGATAGCCCTTGACCTCAAGGAGCTTACAATCCAGTAAAAGAAGATTACACTAAAGGAGACTAAAAAAACAGGGGGATGGTGGAGAATTCAGAGAAGTCCTGTAATAGTGCAAACAAATGAAAAATGAGATGTCAGAGCACCTTCATTAAGTGGAAGAATGTTTTGGAGATCATGACTCCATTCTTCAATCAGAGGGGCAGAAGGTAGTGATGAGATAGAGTACAAAAACTAATGGGACCTTATATGATGAAATTTTTCCCAAAAATTAGCTTCCTGAGATATGGTGGTTACATCGGAGGAGTCCCTGAGTAGTTCAATCAGATGAGAAATGAGGAACCAATCAGCGGGGAAAAGGTTCAATCAAATCTGAAGCATAAATGTAACAGAACATTATTGTGCCAAAAGAAATGGCAAAAAAAAAAAAAAAAAAAAGATGGTTTCAACAAGATCTGGGGAGTCTTAGGAGAATATTTACATGGTGAAGTGAGCACAACCAGCAGAACAATTAATATAAATAACAACAATTTTGTAAAAACCAAAAATACTGGAAGATTTAAAAACTCTAATTAATGTAATTACAATGTCGCTTAAAAGATCAAGATGACTGTGTTATCCATCTCCTGTCAGAGAAACTGTGAATATAAGAATCATTCATTTTTTTTGCATAACCAAGAGGGAATTTGTTTTATTTGATTATGCATTTGTTTTCCTATTCTTTTTGTCCTATCGAGGGAGTAGTAGAGAAAGAAATAAATGTTTGTTGACCAAAAAGAAATTTTCCATAATTAAAGTTTTATAGAAATGTGAGTTATTAATACCTTTCTCATATCATCTTCTCCAACTGGATTTTCAGCCTCTTAAAGGAGGGGCTGTATCTTCTTTTCTCGACTATCCCCCATAATGTCTTGCACATAGAAAGAACAAAATAAATTTTTGCAACATCATATTGAAAAATGTGTCTATACAAGGACACAGAGAAGGCGGAGAAAAATAAACATTCTTACTATCAAGAAGAAAAGATGCACCATTTTTAAGAGAGTATCAGCCTTTTCCTTCCTGAAGTCTTGATGAAGAACATATATATTGAAGTGAAGGAGAGAGAAATCAATATAGTACTATAAATTTGCTGGTAATTGATCCAAAGAGTAAATTAATCTTTGGGAGGAATGACGAATGAGAACCAAGCATTCATCTAGACAAGCTTGGGACTTGCTCAGACAGAAGATAAAATATATACTTGAAACTGGGACTTGCTTGCAAGGTAATGGAAGATTATGGACTAAAGCTTCCAGAAGTATTATACTACACCTAATCATCATTGACAAATGGGGCACTTTTGCTCAGTGGTATTTGATCTTTCTGATTGGGGAAGATAATTAGACATGTAAGCCCCAAAAGTATATTTCTCAGCAAGTTGAAGTCGCTGAGCTGCACATAGGCATGGATCACTGATTCTGTTTTACAACAGTAAGAGAAACTGGAAAACTGGAGAAATATTGCAGTAAATCTGGTGGGCAGTAATGAGGACCTGTTCTAGGGTTCTGCATATAGGAATAGAAGTGAAAAATGAAGTAAAACAGAACCAGGAGAACAATTTATACTACAACAGCTAAAATGAACAATCTTAAAAGTATTAAGAACTCAGGGTAATGACCAATCAAATAAAGAATGCTATCCATATCCTGACAAAGAGGTAATGTGCAGAATAAGATATGCATTTTTGGACACAGCTAATGTAGGAATTTGTTCTCTTGATAATGTATATTTGCTACAAGAGTTTTGTTTTTCTTTTCTTATTTTGTTTTTGTGTAGGGGGAGACATGGAAGATAGAAAAAAATATGGGTTTGTTCAATGCAAAAAATAAAAGAATTATGAGGTTCTAGGCAAGTCTTTTAACCCCAATTGCCTCACAAATACTTGAGGAGTGTGCAAGAGAGATAACAGGGTGCAGCATTGTCACAATTCATAACTGGTTGGTTACAAGATATGAAAGAGAAAAAAGAGAAAAATAAGATCAAAGTTTTCAGTATGGGGGACAGAATGTATGTTGGTGTTATTCAGATATAGTAAAATCAAAAGAAGGAACAGGCATGAGGGCAAGGTAAGTCCTATTTTGAACAGACTGATTTAAAGGTATTGATAAGATATCCAAGTAGCAATAGATATGAGAGAGAGAAGCAGTTAAAGTCAGTAATTGAATGAGGTTGACAAGTGACAACATTTATAGAGGAAGGAAAACTGGAAACAAAACCTTTGGAAATATTCACCTTAAGAGCTTTCAAAGAATCACAGAAATGTTTAGATATGGAGGAGAGAAAAACAAGAAGATGTTTTGTCCCAGAAGAGAGTATGCAGAAAGGGGCACTATGAACAATAGTGAAGGCTCCATCTTGTTTGAGAAGTGGAAGGGAGAACTGAGAATATAAGATCATTGGTTTTAAGTAAAAGGTCATTCATGACCTCTGGGTAAACACTCTTAGAGAGATGGAAACTAGATTGCCAAAGGCTGAGGAGAAAATGAATAGTGACGAATTATAACAATGTTTTAAAGAACTTTGGGGATAAAAGGAGAATTTTAGTAGAAGTAAAATGGTCAACAAAAGTTTTCTCAGCTATTAAAGACAGCCTTCAAGAGCATCTGTTGTCAAACTTTTCATTTGATGGGAAAGAAAATTAAGATGAGAGACTAAGTCATATATCATACAGGTAGTTATGGTAGGACTAGAATTAAAGCCCTTATCTCCTCATTCCTAACCCAATGCTATTCCTATTGTATGAAACTATGGACCTTCTTTGTCTCACAAAGAAGGAAAGAAACTTGACAATGATACAACTTTAAATGGTTTCCTTGTTATAAGGGAGAGTGGAGAGGAGTGAGGAGAGTAGGGAGGATAAATTCTATATCTGGAAATTATTTTAATTCATAAGGGGATTTTTACACATCTAAAAAACTATTTTTCACCTTTTTTAAAAATAGAGCATTATGCTAGCAGAATGATATAGTAGATCTAATAAAACCATAGAGAATTGGTTACAAAATCAGGAACACCTTGATCTGTCCTATCTCTGCCACATGCTTGCTGGGTAAAGCACTTAACCTCTCATTTCTCCTAGATATGGTGCCATCCTGTCTTGGTACAGAAAACTTCCTTCATTACTTTCTGTGGGATATTCCTGAGAACTCCTTCCTTTCCTTCATTAGTTATTCCTCATCTTTCTACCAGTATAAGGCTTACCCATTCACTTAATCACAAAATCATGTTAATATTTTCATACATACACTTATTCATATATTTAAAAATATGTAACATACACAAAGGATCTCAGATAGTGACCCTCCATGTAAAGGAAATTTGGGATCTTGAGGAGAGAAATGATATCACAAAATGAAAATATCTTGGGGACATTATAAAGTACACATGATTATTCTGTAACTGATTCTGGTCAATTAATTATGTGTCAAAAATAAGACTCTTTGCTTGTAGAGAATTCAATAAGTCCTATTGGCCCCATCCATTTCCTCATTGTCTTATGTGGTGATTCCTTCACACAGTTTGATAAGAGACAATGCTGTAAAGCAAGATACCCAAGGTCCTTCTCCTCTCTGAAATCATAAAGTTCTGTGAAAGGATCTGAGGACTTGGCCTCTGTGTTTGTCCTTTTTCCCTTTTAGGTGAAAATAGAACCTATGACCTTGTGAGTTTGAAGGGTTAAAACCTTACTGGCCCCTAGAATCAATACAACACTGCTGCCTAATTTAGAACTATAACCAAAGGGCTATAGAAATAAAACAGCAAAAGCACTACTAGGTCTATATTCCAAAAAGATCATTAAAAAATAAGCAGGAGGGGCAGCTAGGTGGTGTAGTGGATAAAGCACCGGCCCTGGAGTCAGGAGTACCTGGGTTCAAATCTGGTCTCAGACATTTAATAATTACCTAGCTGTGTGGCCTTGGGCAAGCCACTTAACCCCATTTGCCTTGCAAAAACCTAAAAACAAACAAAAAAAAAATAGGAAAAAGCCTCACAAAAACAAGAACATTCATAGCAGTTCTTTTTTGTGGTGATAAAGAATTGGAAACTGGGAGATGCCTCTGAACTAGTTGTGATATATGAATATAATTGGATACTATTGTTCATTAAGAAGTCATAAGCAGGCAGATTTCAGAAAAACTTCAAAAGACTGAAATAAACTGATGCTGAATGAAGTGAGCAGAACCAGAGAACATTTTATACTTTAACAGCAATATTGTGCAGTGATCTACTATGGTATAGCTAGTTTTTTTTTCCCAAAATACAGTGAACAAAGACAATTGTAAAAGACTTGCAATGGAAAACGCCATCCAAATACAGAGAAAGAACTATGGAGTCTGAATACAGACCAAAGGCTACTATCTTCATTTTTTCTATTGTTTTTTGTTTTTGCTTCTCATGGTTTTCCCATTTGCTCTGATTCTTTCATAGCATGGCTAATAAGGAAATATGTGTAATGGGATTGCACATGTATAACCAATATCAGATTATTTGCTATCTTAGAGTAGTAAAAAGCAAAGTGGAAGGGAGAAAACTTTATAAAAATGTATATTGAAAGTTATCTTTAGGGGCAGCTAGGTGTAGTGGATAAAGTAGTGGATAAAGCACCAGCCCTGGAGTCAGGAGGACCTGAGTTTAAATCCGGTCTCAGACACTTAATAATTACCTAGCTGTGTGACCTTGGGCAATCCACTTAACCCCGTTGTCTTGCAAAAAAAAAAAAACTTTTAAAAAAGGTATAGAAAGTTATCTTTAAAAAAAAGAAAGTTATCTTAACATATAATTAGGAAAATAAATAAATAAAAAGAAAATATTAAAATCAGAAATTGAAAAAAAAAGAAAATAGCTGCCCTGAACAGTATTAAGTAACTTTTTGGAGTTACCTTGTGGACCCCAGCTTAGATTCATCCAGCTGAGATGCCACCTTTGGACATGAAATTAGTGGGATCAAGACTATATAGGAAAAAAGGTAAATTGAACCTACTCTCCCCAGAGACTGAGATGGTATAGCAGAGAGTGTACCTCTGAAGTATAGGGAGAGATATTTGTTTTTAATCTATATTGGTAGTAAATATACCTTTGTAAAAGCCAATTGTAATAAAAAAACTGATATTTTTCACTAGTACTTAACAATGGAAGGAAAAAAGTAGGTGGGACTCTATGCCATTATATACAGTGAATCTATGACATTAAAGATACTTCAACCCCTAGAATTACCTACCATTATAGATAGATAGATAGACAGATAGACAGATAGACAGATAGATAGATGATAGAGAATCTGTGACATTAGATAAAAGATACTTCAACCCCTTAGAATTACCTGAAGGGTAATTTAGAGATTGGCTCTGAGAAAAATGCTACAGCATGCTTGCTATATGTACGATGCTATTACATAGTGCATTAAAGCATTGGTAAGGATATAGAATCCAAGAACCAGTGGTCCCAAAATCTAACATCAGTATCAAATAATATTCTCCAAAACATGATCTTCAAAATCTCTTCTAGTTCTAACTTTGTCTGACCCTATTGTTCTCTAATAGCTATAAATTCATTTGTGACTAGATTACAATGGTCACAGTACATAAGTAGAATTCTTGTATGTTAGAAGTAAAGAATACTCAGAGGTTCCACACAAGGAGATGGTGGCTAAGAAAACAAATAGTGAAAGTCGTATCATGCTATATGTCTATGAGATTATATATGGCATTAAATGCCTTTGTTATTATTATATATGGTATTTTATTAAGTCTATATATTAATCCTAAGCAGCAGTCTTATTAATACTTCTCTTTGGTCTTTGACATTTCACTTGTTTGATACATGTCTACTTCTGAAAAAGAGCAATTGCTGATCTACATTTTCTGATAATGAGTCTCTCTGAATCTATCTAGACTTGCCTTTACTGATAAAAGTCAGGGATTTTTTTGACCTGCTATTCCTACCTTACCAACAATTCAACCCTAAATAACTACAGATGTGTACTTTGTCAACTCTTATTCATATAAATCTCTTTCATTCTCAATTCTAACTTCTACAAAAGATCTTGAGTTTGCCCCTTCTCTCCAATTATATTCCAACCATTGCTTCAGCAATTATTCAAAATCTTATCACTTTGGCCTTAAGTATTAAAATTATCACTCAGCTAACTACCTGATGCCTTTATTTCCCATTTCCAAACCATGCTGCATTTGACTGACAGATTGATATTCCAAAAGTACGAATGTGATCTGTTGCTCTCCTCCTCCAGAACTTGCTATCTCCCTGATGCCGATAAGCTAAAATGCAAGTTCTATTATTTGACATTCCAAGTCTTCAACCAGCTTTCATTCTCCCTTGGTTCCTCTTTGCTGTACAAACCCTTGAAGCATCTTATTACAGCATTTTTAATTATTAAAAATTTTCTTTTCATCAAGTTTAAATTTGCCCCTTTGCAGAGTTAACTTTTGTTCTTAATTCTGCCTTCTGGAGCCAAAAGTAAAACAAACATCTTAAACCTTTTTTCCCCGGCGGGACAATCTTTCAGCATCTGATGACAGCGGAGATCATGTCACTGTAAGGCAAGGGGAAAGTAAATGAAAGAAAAAAGGTTGAAATATGAGAGGAGAATTTTTGATAGAAAGTACTCTAAGACTGATGCTGAGTGAGATAAGAACCAGAAAAACACTGTACACCCTAACAGCACCATGGGGGTGATGATCAACCTTGATGGACTCACTCATTCCATCAGTGCAACAATCAGGGATAATTTGGGGTTATCTGTGGTGGGGAATACCATCTGTATCCAGATAAAGAACGGTGGAGTTTGAACAAAGTTAAAGAACTATTCCCTTTAATTTAGGGAAAAAAAACATATCTTATTGTCTGATCTTGCTATCTCTTATACTTTTTGTTTCTTCCTTAAGGATATGATTTCTCTCTCATCACACTCAATTTGGATCCATGTACAACATGGAAACAATGTAAAGACTGACAAATTGCCTTCTGCAGGGGATGGGGGAAGGAAGTAAGATGGGGGGGAAATTGTAAAACTCAAAATAAATAAAATCTTTAATTATAAAAAAGAAAGTACTCTAAGGAAATGGAAGGGATGGGATCTAAGGTGCATATTAAGAAGGTAGTTTTATAAAAAAGGGCTGCCTTCTCTTCACCAGGCCAAATATCGCCATCTCTTTCAACCAATCAGTATATTTCTTGTACTTAATGCATATCCCATTGGAACATATGCTTGGAACATAGTAGGTGCTTAATAAATGTTTATTGCTTGATAGAATGATTGACTTGAGACTCTCTCATGGCCCTTGTCAGGATTCTTTCCAAAGTTCTGGTGCTTTCTCAAATATGGTACCCAAAACAGAAACTCAATATCACGGGAGACTATGGCTGTAGGAGCATCCCTCCCTTATTCTTGGAAGCTATGCCTCTCTCTTAATGTACCCTGAAGTTGAATTAATGCTTTTGATCATCCATTACACTGTTGACTCACATGGAGGTCTTGATCTTTTTCAGACAAATTACTGTCTAATTTTGCTTTCATCATTCTGTAATTATGATACTGATCTCAAAGTGCCAGAAGGAAATATCATTCTGAGAAACCTGAATAGGTCATATCTATTCAGAAGACATTCCTTTCACTTAGCCAATTCAGAATCTATCTCACTACCTAATATGATCCAGCCCATATCTCTCTATTTTGTCTACAAGACTATTACTGGAGACTATGTCAAATGTTTTGGTGAAAATCAGATCTTTACAGGGAAACCTGAAACCTGTGGGAAAATACAGGCATAGCTCAGAGATACTACAGGTTTCAGTCCAGCAATAAAGCTAGTCATACAAAATTTTTGTCAACCTATTTCTTATATGCTATGTTTATACTTTACTGTAGCTCATTAAGTATGCAATAGTATTATTTCTTTAAAAAAACAAAGTATATCCCTTAATTTAAAAATACCTTATTGCCAAAAAAATGATAACCATCATCTGAACCACCAACAAGGCATAATTTTTTTACTAATGAAGTGGCCATGTAGATGGCCACTAACTGGCTCAGAGCAGCTGAAGGTGAATTGCTATGACAGTTTCTTCAAATAAGGCAATAATGAATTTGCCATACGGATTTACTCTTCCTTTCACTTGAACACTTAAGAACCACTGTACGATTATTAATTAGTCTCATTTCAATATTGTTGTGTCTCAAGGGAGACTTATGGAGAAGGAGAGAGATGTGTTGGCCCATCCAAGGAACAGATAGAACATTCACAATATTTATTGATTAAATTTTCATTAACTGTGAAACTCAATAAAGAGGAGTACAATAAAAACAAGTTATGCCTGCAGTAGCAGCCAATGGATGGGCAGAGAATTAAAGATGCCTGGACTTAGATGTGCATGCAAATTGACTCAAATGTAGGGAACTATTTAAAAGGCACTGAGACTTCCAAGAAAAAAATTTCTTTTATCAACCAGATGATGATTCAATAATAGTAGACTAATTTTTTAATGTAAAATGATTAGTTTAAATGTTTAAATTGATAAATATTAAATGAAAGTGGAAAACTATGATGTATTTGGAATCAGAAAGTTCTAAACTGAACTTCTTGATGAACTAAGTCTTCCTCTGAATTCAAGAGCGGAGAAAAGCATAACCACTCATGTGAAAGGACCCTATCACATCTAATCCTAGCAATTGAGGTTCAGGAAGAAAGACTCCATATTTGTCCATGGATTCCACTATTTAAGTTGACATTAACCATGTAGTGAAAACAAAAGGGATGTTTTGGAAAGGAAGAAAGAGGAGGGATAAGAATTACCACCACCATTACTTTTAACAGAATTTAAATAAGCATTATATAAGTTGAGTTGTGTAACAGTGGGGAAGTGGTTCTTATAGGTTAATCTGTAGACATCTGAGGGTAACCAAGACCCTTTTTTGGTCTTGGCCAACAGATCAATGAGGTCAAAACTGTTTTTACAAAAATATTAGAAGATTAGGGGCAACTAGATGGCACAGTAGATAGAGCACTGACCCTGGAGTCAGGAGGCTCTGAGTTCAAATCCAGCCTCAAACATTTAATAATTGCCTAGTTGTGTGATCTTGGGCAAGTCACTTAAACTCCACTGCCTTAAATAAATAAAGGAAAAAAAATATTATAAGATTATTTTTCTCCTAAAATATATCTCTCTTTTCCAACTGAGATCAAATTTTCTTCATAGACTTCAACCAAAATGATATATCATAAGAGATTGACTTTAGAAGCAGATATAATAATCCTGATGTCTTCTATTAGGCCAGACATCAATATAGTGCATCAAGCTTTGCAAAGCACTTTATAAACATGATCTCATTTTATTCTGCTCCCTTATTCTACTAATTATCTCTATTTTACAAATAAGGAAACTGAGAAAGTTGTTGTTTGAGCAACTTGCCCCAAATCATCCATCTGGTAATTTATTAACCTGGATTTGGATGGATCTTCCTGACTCTCTATGAAGATCAGGTCAGCATAATGACCAGTCACAATTTCAGGGAATTAATGATGATAGGAGCTGTCCAACTATTGCCAGATTGATCTTTTACCTGATAGGAGAAAGATTCAGAATACTTCATGGAACATATACATACATTTGTGTATATGTAAGTACGTATGTGTACACACACATATAGTTTTCTTTTCAACTTGGTCATTATAAAAATTCATTTTGTTTCATTAACATGTTTATAGTAGAGAGTTTTATTTATCATTCATTCTCAACTGAGGCAGGGCAGGGCAACTGAGAAAGGAGAGAAGACACAAAAAATATAATACCAATACTAATTTTTGGAAAACCAAAAAAACAAAAATGAATGAAATAAGTGAAAATAAATGGTTCTTTCCTCAACACAGTAAAAAAATATCTATCTAAACTCAAGAACTACAATTATTCATATTAGGAATGAGCAAAAAGATAAAATAAATTAAATTAAATAAAAATATGGAAGCTAAACACAATTGTACATATACAACTTATATCAGGTTATTCACTGCCATGGGGAGGGAATAGGGTAGGGAGGGTGGTAGAAAAATGTGGAACTCAAAGCTTGCAAAAGGAGGAATGTTGAAGATTATCTATTTGAGGAAAAAAGTAAAATAAAAGATTCTGAAGATAAACTAGAAGCAAATCTAATACATTAAAGGAATTTGTGGCTTAACTTTCTAACCACCTTTTATTTAAGATGAGTCCATAATTTAGTCCACAAAAATCAAGCTTATCAAGTACAGGTCAAGTGTTAATTGGCTAGATTCCTGTTTTACCTACTATAGATCTGTCCTTTCTACCATCTATCTTTGACCTGTAAATCATTAACTTCCCTTATTTGCTCTTTGAAATTCTACAGTACTCATCCTGCTTATGTAACCAAAACCAAAAGTTTAAAACTGCTCAGAGATCATTGTCCTTCTGTTCAGTGAAGCCTATACTCTGAGAATAATAAACTGCAGGGATTTGGGGGGAAGGGGAGTAAGTACATGAAGGTCCCTATTATTGCATCTTTGTTCCGTTGACAACTGTACCTAATCAATGGGTTCTCAGACAATTTCTATTACACTACTAAGAGCTTGGTTGAAGCAACAATGCCCAATATCAGCACTATTATTTAACACTGTCTTGCAAATGCTAGCTATAGCAATAAGAGAGAGAACAAGAATTGAGGAAATAAGCATAGGCAAAGAATAAACAAAACTATTGGGTTTTTTTTTTAACAGATATAAAGATATACTTAAAGAAACAATCAATTAAAAATAATAGAAAAATACCTTAAAAATAGTTGCAAGATATAAAATAATCTACATAAATCCTCATCATTTTTGAATACTACCAATAAAACAAAGCAGGAAGAGACAATAAGAAAAATTTAACTTTTATTACAGAATGTATAAAATACGTCCATCTACCAAGTTATGCACAGTAGCTATATATGTTCATTGTTAGTCATTTTAATCATGTCTGACTCTTTGTGTCCTCATTTAGGGTTTTCTTGGCAGGAATATTGGAATGTTTTGCCATTTCTTTCACCAACTCATTTTATAGTAACTGAAGCAAACAGGGTTAGGAGACTTTCCCAGAGTCACACAGTTAGTAAGTATCTAAGGTCAAATTTGAACTCGAGTCTTCTTCTTCCTAATTCCAAGTCCAGTACTCTATCCAATATGTCACCTAGTTGCCCCAGTATATAGTCTTTCTCTGTCTCTTTCTGTCTGTCTCTATCTCTCTCTGTCACTGTCTGTCTGTCCATCTCTCTCTCTCTCTCTCTCTCTCTCTCTCTCTCTCTCTGTCTCTGTCTCTCACACACATGCACATCCATAAACAAAACACTTTTTACATAAATAAAAACAGGTCTAAATAAAGAAATATTCATTGTTCATGGGTAAACCAAGTCATTAGAATAAAATGCCAATGTATCATATCAATCAACGACTAAAAGAGTTCTTTTAATAAATAAAATAAAAACCCAAAATTCATCTAGAAGAAAAAAGGGCAAAAATATCAAGAAAGATGACCAAAGGCAGGGACGAGGGGTGGGGATGGCAAGGAGAAAGGAAGAGTAGGAAAGAAAGGGATCTTGAAGTACCAGATCTCAAATTTTAGAACAAAACAGAAATCATCTAAGCAATTTGGTACCAATTAAAAAATAAAGAGATAATTGGATAGATGAGTTTCTAACATACAGAAGCAAAGAAACACAATTGCCTTGTCTCAGATCAACCCAGACATAAGCTTCTAGGGCAAAGGTCTCACTATTTAACTAAAAGTGCTTGAGAAACTGGATGGGAGAAAATATGTTTTAACCAACACTTCTCATCATATATCAAGACAAGGTACAAATGAAGACATGCTAGAGGTATAAAATGTCATATAATAAACAAATTAGAAGACCAAAAAAAGACATTACCTTCCAAATCTATGAATTTGGACTTTGAGTCCAGACAAAATACAGACAGCATGACATTGAATAAAATAAATTATATAAAAATTTTTAATTTTTTTACATAAAAATGTCAATGTACCTAATATTAGAAGGGAGATTGTTAACTGAGAGGGAAGAAGAAATTAACAGTAAGTTTCTCTGATAAAGGTATTGTGACTGATACAAATTTTTAAGAATAGGAACCATTCTCCAATTACTAAATTGTGAAAGAACATAAACAGGCAATACCAAAGGAGAAAAAATCAATCTATCTCTAGCTAAAATTAAAAAATGCTCCAAATACTAATGATTAGAGAAATGAAAATTAAGGTAACTGTGATACTTCCTTGATTTATTAAAACTTCCATTTATCTCTTCATTTTCCAAAATGTTCAATACTTTTTGATGAATTATTTTGAACCTGGAGAGAAATATTAATGTGTAATTTCCTTTGACCCTTCAATTCGTTACCTGCCAAAGTAACCAGTACCTGGCTATGCAAAGAGCCCTGAGGCTCTGATAAGCCTCTAAGCAGACCCTAAAATTTCTAAAAGTCTAGAAGATGCCAAGGTGAAGAACTTTTACCAACAAAGCCCTCACCCCTCCCCTTACCTAACATACTTGAAGGTCTTCAGGGAGATACCTGAAACTGGCTCTGCAGAAATCTAGTGTGGTGTGAACTATTTCTTGAATTGCTCCAGTATCTGGAAAACTTTGCTGAAAAAGATATCCAACAAAATAGGATATACCCTGATCGAAGCAGGGATTCATTTGGAAATAATCGTGATATAAAAACAATGACTTTTTTTATATCACCTGTGGATGTTTGTGGATCCTAAAAGTTTTATATATCATTTGCTGACCAAATTTTAAGTGATATAGTTCTTATCCAACAAATTGAGCAATCTTACAGTGTGATTTTTCCCCTTGTTCTCTCAAAAAGAATATCTTGACCTGCACTTTAGGAATGATCACATTGTCCTGATTGCCTTTGTCTCATCCATTTTTCTCTATAAATTTTCTAAAAGTCTCATTACCCATTCAGGTTATTGAACAAAAAGTCTCTAAAAGTCTCATTGCACTTCAGGAAACTGACAATCTATTGATTCAGATAGATAAGTCTTCAGAACTTACAGGCAGTCAACTTGAGAAGCTTCCTTGACCAGAAAGAATATTCCTCAAGAAATAAATGCCAAACTATTTAAATTAATTCAGTTCTCCCTAGGGTCTATCTTACCAAAAAAGATTGTGATATGGCTGGAATTTATCTTCACTGTCTCTCCTTCCCCATTTCATCACTCTCCTTTGTACCTTCTCCCCCAAGCTTCCAAGATCCTCATTCTCCCATGAAGTAAAATAAAAGTCTATTCAACTCAATTAGCAAGATGTAGTGAAAAGAGAACTCTATAACTGAAGTGAACAGACCAGGGTTTGAGTCCTCATTCTTCTTCTTTGACTTTGACTCTATCCTTTGCTCTGGATCTCAGCTTCCTCATCTATAAAATAACAGGGCTCCATGACCTCTAAGGTCACTTCTGACTGTAAATCATTGACTCTTTCACTCATTACCCACACAATCCTTCTAGTTTGTAGTGTGTGCCTGACTGTTCTCCTCGGACACAATCCATGCAACATCTTTCCTCAATATCAAATCTCAAGTGTTTTGCCTTAATAAGTTGGTGAGGAATGTTCCCTTACATGGTGCTTCAAAACAATGCAAAAATGTGGTTATACTTCTCTACCTCCCTTTTCTCCAATGAAGACTTTAATTCTTGCTAGCAAGAGAAGTGAGAGTTTGGAGACAAAAGTTTAGCCACTCTGCTTTCCTCAATATTATCAAGGATATTACTGAAAATATTAAAGTAGAATTATATCTCTCTACTCTTTCAAATATTATTTGTATACAAGATTGGGGTTAACTTTTGATCATTGTTTCATTTATGGGAGAAGCAGGCCCCTAAGGCTTATATCCAAGGATTGATCCCTTTCCCTCTTTCCCTCTTTCTCACCAAATACCAGCTTGCTAATGAACACAATAAGAAATAATCAAAGAAACATGTTTATTCAAATAAATAGGAAGTATACATAAATAAATACACCTATATATGTCTACATAAATGTACACTCATATAAGTAAAATAAAGAATGGAGTCTTCCATTGGGAGCATAATAACTCAGTAAAACCTGAACTCAACCAAAGTCTTTAGTGTCAAAAACTGGGGATGGGAACATAGCGTAGACTGCAAGCTCCTCTGATTTTCCTTTCCTTTCTTTTCCTTTAGCAACCTAAAGATGAGTTGGTATTTTCTATCTTATCTCTCAAAGTCAGAATCCAGAAGCACCCAAAGCAACTCACATCCAAAGAAATCAAGAAGAAATCTCATAGTAAGTCCAAAGACTGAAGATCTCTCCTCTTCCACTTCTACTAATGCTGCCCTATCTCTAATACAAATGAAGGGCAGTGATCACTGTTGAGAGTCACATAGCAATAGACTTTGAAATTGGGGTTACAAAATCATAGGTTGAAATTTGGAAGAGGGCAGCTAGGTGGCATAGTGGATAAAGCACCAGCCCTGGAGTCAGGAGTACCTGGGTTCAAATCCAGTCTCAGACATTTAATAATCACCTAGCTATGTGGCCTTGAGCAAGCCACTTAACCCCGTTTGCCTTGCCAAAAAAAAAAAAAAAAAAAAACTAATAAAAAAAAGAAATTTGGAAGAGACTTAGGTGCTAATCTAATCTAACCCCCTCTAAAAAAAGAGGAAAATCCTGGAGTCCAAAGAGATTAAATCATTATCCCTAGTCACCCAGTTAATAAGTGGACCAGATTCGAATTCAAATTCTCTAACTTCAACTGCAAAGCTCTTTCTGCTCTAACACAGTGGATCTAATCAATTACCCAGGATCCCAGTGAAGAAAGTGAAAAATTGAGATAAAAATCTTTCCAAGATTCATTAGCATTTTAATAGAAGATTTTTAGAATCACAAACTATGAATGGCATCATATCAGGGCAGGGGGTCAATATTTTTCTTTTGCCTATAAAATCAGAGTAAGCCTTGGGGCCACTGAAAAATTACCTATGGATAAAAATAGTGGCTGATTGAGGAGAATAATGAAACACTTCATTCAAGCATCAGTTATTGCATCAAAGCAATGCTATCTGTAGTAATCACAGGTAAGAAGGTTCATGTTAATGTAAGGTTGATTCTGTGTCATTCTAAGAATTGCAATCTGTGACTCAAGTCTAAGCATTTGAATTACAGCCTCACTGGTGGAAAGAATGATTACTCCAGGCTCCTGACTGAGTGAGAGATGGACTGAGAAAGAACCTGGGTGAAGAGAGTTCTCAAGGGCAGATGTGTAGTTCCAGGGTTTTTTCAGGAAAACATTCCTAGAAGGAAAGACTTTGGGAAGGAGACAACACAGAGATGAATTGTCATCTCAACACATTCTTGATTTCCAGTTTATCACTCTTGAGAATTTTCCCTTTAAAGAGATTTGGGGGCTCTATCAATAAAGCTGAGATATCTTATTTCATACATATATACATATATACAGTCTAAAATATATATATATATACAGAGTCTATATATATAGACTAATATGTTCTCATTTCTATATTTTATTAAAGTCTGCATGTCTAATATATTCTAATATAATAATTTTTAAAATTTCTAATATCCAAATTACCATCTTGGATTAGCCTATGACCAGAAGGAAATCAAGTTTTTGGATTTAGCTTAAGGTATTCTTTCTCCATTAAGAGATAACAATAATTCGGTTAATTCTGCTTTTTTTTAAGGAGTTCTCTTCAATGGATCTTTGTGCCTTTCTTACCAAATGGCCTTATTTTATTTTTAAGGTATTGTTTTCTTCAGTATTTTTTGTGCATCCTTTACCAAATCTCATTCTATTCTCATTGTTGCCCAATTTTTCCTCTACCTTTCTTATTTGAGTATTTTTAGTGATGATGATGTTTATCTTTATTCTTTTTTTAAAGAAAGATTTTTTTATTTTGAGTTTTACAATTTTCCCCCATTCTTGCTTCCCTCCCCATCCCCCCCCACAGAAGGCAGAATGTTAGTGTTTATATTGCTTCCATGTTACACATTGACCTCAGTTGAATGTGATAACAGGGAAATCATATCTTTAAGGAAGAAAAATAAAGTATGAGATAGCAAAATTACATAATAATATAATACTTTTTTCCCTAATTTGACCGGTAATATTTGAGGTTCATAATTCTATCTCTGGATACAGATGGTATTCTCCATTGCAGATAGCCCAAAATTGTCTCTGGTTGTTGCACTGAAAGGATGAGCAAATCCATCAGGGTTGATCATCACCCCCATGTTGTTGTTAGGAGGTACAGTGTTTTTTTGATTCTGCCCATCTCACTCAGCATCAGTTCATGCAAATCTTTCCAGGCTTCCCTGAATTCCCATCCATCCTGGTTTCTAATAGAACAATAGCATTCCATGACACACATATACCACAGTTTGTTAAACCATTCCCCAATTGAAGGACATTCACTTAATTTCCAATTTTTTGCCACCACAAACAGGGCTGCTATAAATATTTTTGTACAAGTAATGTTTTTACCCTTTTTTTAATCATCTCTTCAGGGTATAGACCCAGTAGTGGTATTGCTGGATCAAAGAGTATGCTCATTTTTATTGCCCTTTGGGCATAGTCCCAAATTGCTCTCCAGAAAGGTTGGATGAATTCACAGCTCCACCAACAATATATTAGTGTCCCAGATTTCCCACATTCCTTCTAGCATTGATCGTTGTCCTTTCTGGTCATATTGGCCAGTCTGAGAGGTGTGAGGTGATATCTCAGAAATGCTTTAATTTGCATTTCTCTAAAAAGTAATGATTTGGAGCAATTCTTCATATGACTATGAATTGCTTTGATTTCCTCAGCTGTAAATTGCCTTTGCATATCCTTTGACCATTTGTCAATTGGGGAATGGCTTGTTTTTTTGAAAATTTGACTCAGTTTTCTGTATATTTTAGAAATGAGTCCTTTGTCAGAAATACTAATTGCAAAAATTGTTTTCCAATTTACTACATTTCTTTTATCTTGGTTACATTGATTTTGCCTGTGCAAAAGCCTTTTAATTTAATGTGGTTAAAATTATGTAGTTTGTTTTGAATGATGTTCTCTATCTCTTCCTTGGTCATAAACTGTTTCCCTTTCCATAGATCTGACAGGTAAACTACTCCCTGATCTTCTAGTTTGCCTATAACATTTTTTTATGTCTAAATCCTATATACACTTGGATCTTATCTTGGTATAGGGTGTGAGGTGTTGGTCTAATCTAAGTTTCTTCCATATTAACTTCCAATTTTCCCAACAGTTTTTATCAGAGAGTTTTTAATCCCAATAGCTGAACTCTGGGTTTATCAAACAGCAGATTACTATTTTATTTGAGTTTTTAAATACTTTATGAGCTCTTCTAGAAATTCTTTTTTGGGTCTGAGGACAATTCATATTTTTATTTGAGGCCTTGGATATAATAATTTTTACCTCATTGTCTTCTGAGTTTGGGCTTTAATCTTCCCTGAATCGATAGTGACTCTCTATGATCAGATTTTCTTTTTTTTTCTTAGGTTTTTTTTTTGCAAGGCAATGGGGTTAAGTAATTTTCCCAAGGTCACACAGCTAGGTAATTATTAAGGCTGGAGATAAACTCGGGTCCTCCTGACTCCAGGGCCAGTGCTCTATCCATTGCAGCACTTAGCTGCCCTAGTCAGATTCTTTTTGGGGGAGAGGGAAACTCATTTTCCTGGACTACTTTTTGAGTTTTAGCTTTATGTTAAAGTTGAGCTCTCATTATAGGTTGAAAGGTCCATTGGCCCAAGCTTCAGAGTTTTTGCATGACTGCTTTCAAAGATAGATCTGAAGTTTTCAGTTTTTCCAAGATTGGATGATCTACAGAGAGGTATTTACTATTCTCCTAGCCAGTGCTTTGGTCTGTAAGGGACCACAAGTATTCTTTGCAACCTTGAAATTATGATCAAGACCCTTGCTTCCTTTGGCTACAAGCTCTAATGTTTCAGTATTCCTCCTTGCCCTTGGATTTCAATCCAGTACTGAAACCTGGATTCAGATATGAGCAGTACAAGAGTTCTGCCCCCAGTGCCAACAAAGGGACTCCTGTAATCTTCTGAAAAGTTGTTTGATCCCCTTACCATCTGTGGACTGAGAGCTCTGGAAGTTGGTACTGTTGATTCAGTGCCTGCTCCACTTTTACTCTGATAGTAAAGATTTTTTCTGCCAAATTTGTAAGTTGTCTTGGACTGGAAAATTGATTCAATTCACACTATCCTTTTGTTTGTTCTACCACTCCAGAATTCATTTTGAGGTCTGATTTTAAAGTTGTTTAGAGGAGAATTTGGTAAAACACAGAAATGTCCCTGCCTTTTCTTCACCAACTCAGCTCTACCTCCACAAGAGATATAAGCCTCAAAATCATTTCTTCTAGACTAATAATATTTAGGAATTGGGACAAATAGTTAAAATTCTAGTCCAATAACCTCACTCTGAGGAAAGCAAAGAAGGCTATCTTTGTGCCCCAGTCTCCTACTCCCTTCCTAGGGGATATTAAAGTTTCCCTTGGAAAGAGATGTTTAATATTTCAGAAATATCTATTCATCTCTGCCTTCAAGTCATTTTTAGACCAACTTAAATGATCATACACAAAATCTACATGGGACACACACACACACACACACACACACACAAACTTTACATATATAAAACTTTAACCTGAAGAATGAGGTTGAGAGGCCAACAACTTTTGCAATTTATGAAGAGGCAGATTTAGTCAAGAGAGCTAAGGAAAATTTTCCTAACAATTAGAGATATAAAAAAATTACAAGTTTTTCTGGAAGTGACTAAGTTCCCCTCCTTTGAAATCTATAAACAAAGATTGAACAATCACTTATCAAATATGTCTAAGAGAGGATTCTTTCTTAAATATGGTTTGGAATGGATGATCGCTGAGGTTTCTGAACACTATTTTAGCATTGGAAGAGACATCAAGATCAATTAGGTGTTAAAGTAGATATAGTGTTGAATACTGGAATCAGGACGACCTGAGACAAAATCCAGGTTCATTCCCCATCATCATAGTAAGGACAATGATAATAATACCTACATTCCAAGTATTTTGTGAGGAACCAGTGAGGTATTTGTAAAGCACATTGTAAACCTGAAAATACTATAATAATGTTATTATTATTGTTGTTATCGTCATCATCATCATCACAATTATTATCATCTTTTCCAATTCAGACTGAAATAGGATTCCCCTTTATAACATTCTTGACTAATGGTCATCCAGACCCCACTTGATGACTTCCAGTGATAGGAGAAGGAAAGAAGGAAGAAGGGAAGAGAAGGAGAGAAGAAAGGAGGAAAGAAGGAGGAAGGAAATAAAGAAGGAAATAAGGAGGGAAGGAAGGGAACATGTCGGGAAGATTATTGATTATTTTATCAATTTTAAAAGATATATTGATTATCATATACTATTAAGTACATACTATTTTTGTCATTATGCTAAACACTAGAAATACAAATTCAAAAGACCAGACAGATCCTTGCCTCCAGGAACTTATATTCTAATAGAGTAGGAGATTACATATAAAGGAGCCACAATGAAGGAGGGATATTTTAGTCTGGGAAGTCATGCGAATGAAGAGGAGAGCCATTTAGCAATTAATTGGCACTTCTTTTCCAGCATTAAAATGCTAAGGTATCTCATTCTATTTTGAGACTTTTCTAGTTAAAGTTATTTTTCTTGGCTCTGGAAATAAAACTTTATTCTAGAGAGCAGAATTCCATAAAGTGATAGACACAAGGAAGTGAATTTCAGCTCAGTATAAAAAAAGTCACTTCCTAATAATTAGAACTATCTAAACTTGGAATAAATTTCCTTGCAAAGTAGTCTGGTGATTTTCAAGCAAAGGGTAGATGGTCATTTGTCATGGATGATATAGAAGTAATTCATGTATGAGGTAGTATATCTAACTAAATGACCCTAAAATTCCTTCCCAACTCTAAATAAGATGATATAATCCTAAAATTCATTTCATAAATTTGGAGAAGGAAGCTTGGTTTTTATTAAGATTTCATTTTTAATTGATGTTTTAGTTTTCCAAATACATGTTATGAGAGTTTTTTCACATCCACATGTATATTTTTAAGTTACAAAATTTCCTTCCACCCTCCCTTCCCACACTTCTCCCCTCAGCAGCAAACAGGTTTGTATTTTACATAGACATTTGTATTAAAACATGCTTAGAGATTAGTCATTTTCAGTATGAGGAATTAGGATTAAGGGAAAGAAATACATGAGAATTTTTTTTAAACTAAATGGAGTGTTCATCAGATTGTGAAGGATTTTTTTTCAGTTTTGTTTTGTTTTGTTTTTCTTCCTCTGGATGAGGATAACATTGTCCATAGCTGATCTAATAGAGATGTGCTAGTTTGCTGAACTGCTAAGAGTTGCTGCTTCCATCAAGGTTGATAAGCACACAATGCTGTTGTTAATGTGTAGAATGCTACCTTGGTTCTGCTCCTTTTGCTCAGCATCAGATACTGTCATCCCTTCCATGCTTCTTTAGAGTCTGACCATTCATGGTTCCTTATAGAACAAAAGCATTCTATAATATTCATATACCATAACTTGTTTAACCATTCCCCAGTTGATGGACATCCCCTCAATTTCCAATGCTTTGTTTCTTGAAAAAGATCTGCTATGAATATTTTGGAACATGTGGGACTTTTCCCAATTTTTATGATTTCTT
Organism: Macrotis lagotis; assembly: GCF_037893015.1. Lineage (NCBI taxonomy): Eukaryota > Metazoa > Chordata > Mammalia > Peramelemorphia > Peramelidae > Macrotis > Macrotis lagotis. Next base: position 817,660,584 of record NC_133658.1, on the reverse strand, counting down.
CTGTATACAGACCTAGAATTGGAATCGCTGGGTCAAGGGGTATGAACAGTTTTATTGCTCTTTGGGCATAGGTCCTTATTGCTCTCCAGAATGGTTGGATCCATTCAAAACTCCACCAGCATTGTATCAATGTCCTAATCCTCCCACAACTCTCAAAAATTGATCATTTCCCCTTTTTCTCATCTTGGCCAATCTGATTAGGTGTGAGGTGATATCTCATAGATGTTTTAATTTGAATTTCTCTAATAAATAATGTTTTGGAACATTTTCATATGATTATATATAGCTTTAATTTCCTCATTTGAAAGCTGTCTACTCATATCCTTTGATCATTTATCAATTGGGGAATGACTTGCAACCTTATAAACTTGAGCAATTCTCTATATATTTTAGAAATAAGACTCTTATCAGAACTCCTAGTTGTGAAACTTTCTGCTTTCTTTCCAATTTTGACAGCATTGATTTTATTGCAAAACTTTTTAATTTAATATAGTCAAAATAATTGATTTTGCAAATTATAATGTACTCTGTTTCTTGCTTGTTTGTAAATTTGTTTCCTTTTCAAAGATCTGATATAATACTTCTTGGACTATTAATTTATGTGTGATATCACAGTTTATATCTAAATTCTGTACCCATTATGAACTTATTTTGACATAGGATGTGAGATGTGGATCTATGCCTAGTTTTTTACTCTATGCCATACTATTTTCCAGTTTTCCCAACAATTTTTGTCAAATAGAGAGTTCTTATCCCAGACTTTGGGTTTATCAAACAGTAGATTACTGTAGTCATTTACTACTGTTTCTTTTGAGTCTATCCTAATCCACTGTTCTTAACCAGTACCAGGCAGTTTTGATGACTGTGACTTTGTAGTACAGTTTTAGATAGTAGAGCTAGGTCACCTTCCTTTACATTTTTTTTCATCATTTCTCTTGCTGTTCTTGACATTTTGTTGCTCCAGATGAATTGTGTAAGTATTTTTTCTAGTTCAGTAAAATATTATTTGGTAGTTTGATTGGTATGGTACTGAAAAAGTAATTTAATTTGAATGGAATTGTCATTTTTATTATATTAGCTTGACCTAACCATGAGCTATTGACATTTTTCTAACCATCAATGAGGAGATAATTTGGAGCAACTTTGTCCAACTGTATGCCAATAAATTTGATAACCTGAGTGAAATGGATGAATATATACAAAAAAATACAAACTGTGCAGATTAACAAAAGAGGAAATAAAATACTTAAATAACCCCAATTCAGAAAATTAAGTTGAAGAAACCATCAATAAACTTTCTAAGAAAAAGTCTCCAGGTCCAGATGGATTTACAAGTGAATTCTACCAAACATTTAAGGAACAATTAATTCCTATTTCTATTTCTACATAAACTATTTTTAAAAATAGGGGAAGGAGTTCTGCCAAATTCCTTCTATGGCACACTATTGTGCTGATACCTAAACCAGGAAGAATCAAAACAGACAAAGAACATTATAGATCAATCTCCCTCATGAGCATTGATGTAAAAATCTTAAATAAAATTTTAACAAAGAACTTAGAGCATTATTAGTAGGATAATATACCATGATCAGGTAGAAATTATACTAGGTAGGCAGGGATTATTCGATATTAGGAAAATACTCAGTAATTGAACATATCAATAGCAGAACCAATAGAAATCAGATGACTATCTCAATAGATGCTGAAAAAGCATTGAAAAAATGCAACATCCTTTTCTATTAAAAACACTAAAAAAGTTTAAGAATAAATGGTGGATATTACCATCAACAAATATTATATGAGATGGGAATAAACTAGGAGCATTTTTAATAAGATCAGAAGTGAAACAAGAATGCTCACTATCACCTTTACTCTTCAATATAGTATTAAAAATGGTAGCTTTAGTAATAAGATAAGAAAAAGAAATTGAAGGAATCAGAATTGGCAGTGAGGAAGCAAAGTTTTCACTCTTTGAGATGATAGAATGGTATACTTAAAGAACCTGAAAAAATCATCTTAAAAAAAAGTCCTTGAAACAATAAACAAATTCAGCAAAGATGCAGGATATAAAATAAACCCACATAAATCATAGCATTTCTATATATGAACAACAAAACCCAAGAGCAAGAAATAGAAAGAGAAATTCCATTTAAAGTAACTATAGACAGTATTAAATACTTGAAAATCTACCTCCCAGGACAAACCCAGAAATTATAAAGCATTCTTACCCAAATAAAGTCAGATCTAAAGAATTATAAGATTTTAAAGAAAAGTTCACATTTTCAAAAACTGGAGCATTCGATTGTCCTTGAATCTGGAACTGAGATTAAAACCACATTTAATTCTATTTAACAATTATTTATGAATCACCACTACAAATACAAAGATAAAAATGAGACAGTCCAAGCTCTCAAGGAGATTACTGTATTCATAGAATTATAGAATCATAGATTCAGAGCTGGAATGTGCTTTAGAGACCATTGAGTCAAACTCTCTCATTTTACAGATAAGGAAACAAGCACAGAGAGGATAAGTGATTTCCTTGTTGTTGTCTGTTTTTACAAAGGACCAGTGACATTATGTGCTGTTCTCATCAACCCATTCTGTCAAAGAAAGTCTTCACATATTTATGGTAGACATCCCCCAAACTCACTAATAGGTGTGAGTTCTGCTGGTTCCCCTCAATCTGGTTAAGCTCATCTGCTGAGAAAGTTTACTGGGGTGTGACACATGAGTTGAGTATCAGGTGAACACCAAAGGTAGATAAGCATCTCTCAAAAGGGTTTAGTAGGCTTTCACATCAGAGGTGCTGGTTAGTTCTCATTTAACAACCCATACATTCCAACTTGCTTGTAAGTATCTGAGGAAGGATTTGAACTAACTCCAAGTCCAAGACCATCTAGTATAACTCAATACCTGTTTAATGAATTTTTGTGGGAAAGAAGTAACAGGTTAGCTTCAATATCCAATGTGTCTGTCCATAAGGATAGGATAGATGGGAAGCAGGACAGAGAATCAATTTTGGAGGAAGCTTTTCCTGACTCTTACCTTTTCACCTAAGAAGTTCTTAAGCTGAGGTACACGGAGAGATTTCAGGGAGCCTAGGAACTTTTCAATATTTTAATAACTATATTTAAATATAACTGGCTTCCTTTTATCCCCTACATTTTATTTTAGGTGCCTGTGGGCAAAGCACTTAACCTCTGTTTGCCTCAATTTCCTCAACTGTAAAATAAACCTAATAAAATTAATACCTACTTTGCTGGTTTCTGCTTCCTCCCTCTTTTCTTTTCTTCTTTCCTTCCTATTTCTTATGCCTTTAATAACTTTATTATGAAAAGGTTTTGCTGGGTTTATTGAATTGCCAATGTGATGCATTAAGCAGAAAACTGATACCCAGTGAATATTCTATTTGCCACCTGGAAAATCAAATCAGCAAATGAAAACTCCAGTGTTTTTCAATATCTAGACAAAGATGGGATGAAACCAACAGGGCAATCTGATTTTTAGAGTCTTACTCTCACCTCAAGAGCTAAGACCCCCAAAGGCAAAGTAATTAGCACAAATTTAATGGCTCCCTTGGGGCAGGCTTTCCTTTCTCACATCTCTTCTGCCAAGTGCCAACTCACTGAACAGCAAGCCCAGTTCCCCTTCAAACTTGATTCCAATTACAGCAAAAAAAGAAACTACATATTTGCAGGAACCAAAACAATTGGAGTTGAACCTGGGGTTTGGGAATTTTCTGGAGTTTTACCTTTCTCTTTCAAAGGAATTCTCAGCAACCAGTGTTTTACCTTTGTCCAGGGATACAATCCACCACAGTGAAGCAAATAGCTGACATTCTGCAAAAGCTGAAGCTTCAAATACATTGAACATCTTAACCCTTCTAGGATTTCATTAATAAGAATGTTTGAAATTTGACCAACTCACAGGAGGCTGTTTGACTGTCATCATACAATAGAATATCTGGTTGTATGTACACACAAGACTAAATCCACCATTTCAATTAAACTACCAAGTCAATTAAACTATTTTTTTCCTTGATCAGGGCAGCTGGTGGCACAGTAGATGTAGCCCTGAGCTTGAAGTCAGAAATACTTAAATTCAAACACAACTTCAAATATTTACTAGCTGTGTGACCCTGGGCAAGTCACATAACCTCTCTCTGTCTCAGATTCCTTAATTTAAAATGGGAATAATAATTATACCTACTGCCCTGGATTGTTAAGAAGATCAAATGAGATATTTGTAAAGTGCTTAGTACAGGGTCTGTCACATCATACGCTCTTGATTAACACCTAGTCCTTTCTTCTCTATCTCTCCCTTAGATACAATAATTGAAGAATAACTATATTAATAAGTCAATATTTTCATGTTACAGGTTCAGAGGACCATGTATTCTTTAAAGCAATGAACAGACATGTATTCTTCTAATGCCCCACTAAAAGAAACTCTTAGATAAAGTAGGAAACTGAGGCAAACAGGGTTGAAGTGACTTGACTAACCACACAGAACTAATAAGTGTCTAAGGTCAGATACAAACTCAGGTCTTCCTGTCCCAATCTACTGCATTACCTAGGTGCCCCCAAGAGGTAGGAACTAGGGGAAAATGAGTTTAAAAAAAGTTAAATGAATGGCTCATAATCATAAAACCACAAGTTAAAAGGTAAGAATTGTATCCAGATCTTACAGCTCTACATCACCCTTTGCATGAATAAGACATGGGTTAGTTTGCCATAATGGGAGACTTAACTTCCACCAAGAAATTTTAAAAGACTTCTTATCTCCTAAAGAGATGAGAGCATGATACCTGTGGTAGGGCTCAATCTGTTCCACACCAGTGTGACAACAACCTGAATCATGAGGTACTGGAAGAGTAGGTCAAGGCATAACCTGCTAGAGAGACCAACAAAGACATAGACACAACATGCTCTCTGAAGCGTCCTGGAGATATCTTCATCTTTCTGTTTCACCAAGAGTGAGTGAATGAATGAATATTCTATGTACTATGATAAATATTGAGAATTCAGAAAGAACCATGCTCAGAACCAAAATCCCAGAGTTGGAAAAGATCTTAGATATATAGCATACACAGAAAATAGCAAAAATAGCAATAAGAAGGAAGAGGAGAATAGCTAGCACTCATGTAATGCTTTAAGATTTTGCAAAAACATTTGACAAATGTCATCTAATTTTTATCCTCACAACCCTAGGTAGAACGTGCTATTATCATTCCCATTTTACAGATGAGGAAACTAAGGCAGATAGAGGTTAAGGAATTTATCCAGGATTACACAGCTAGTGTTTGAACCGAGATTTTTAACTCGTTTTCATGTCTAGCCGCTAATCACCCTGTGTCACCTATAAGGAAGCCTTATTTTTAGACAATAATAATAATAATAATAATAATAATAATAGCTAGAGTTGGTAGAGCACTGGTCCTGGAATCAGGAAGACCTGAGTTCAAATCTCACTTTAGACAGAATAACTTCCTAACTGTGTGGCCTTGGGCAAGTCACTTAACCCTATTACCTTGCAGAAACAAAAAAAATAATAGCTATAATATATACAGTGCTTTAAGATTTGTAAATTGTTTTACACATGTTATCTCATTTGGTCTTCACAACAACTTCTGCAAGAGGTATCTTTTTTTACAGATGAAGAAATTAGTGAATTCAGATCTATCAATCAATTATTCTACCATCCATCTGCCTATAATTATGATCACAAATACAAATTCTCTTACAGCACTGGCTATGAGTAATCATCTAGCTTCTGCTTAAAACATCCCCAGTGATGGAAAACTCATTATTCCACAAAGCAATCAATTCCATGTTAGGTTGCATGGGTAGTGTGATTTTTAGAAATGCAGCCCAGTATACATATGCTTTACTAAGCATTCTTTCTACTTCATATAGAAAAGAAATCATAGATTTCATGGATGTTTTTAAACATGTTTGAGAAGGCCTCATTTTCCCTTCCTCTTTCCCTGGCCAAATATTTTTTAAGTGCCATATATATGTACAGCAGCTAGCAAACAGAGAAGTATCAGCAAGGAATGCTTTCTCCCTTTATTATAAAATTATTATTATAAAATTAGATTTTACCAAAATTATTCATGTTTTGAATTTTAAAAATAAACCCAATTGACCTTTTAAATCTTGTATTTTATTAATAAGCCTATCAGAGTAATGCAGCATCTTAATGCAAATGGGGAGATTTAGGTGGGTTGCTAAGAAACAGAATAAATCTGTAATCAGAGGATTTCCTTCCTATAATATCTTGTCATAAATGTGTTTCCATGGAAACAAGTCCTGGGCATCCTTGAGTTTTATGCTCAGTAATGAGGTCATTGTTAATGGATGGATACAGTCAGTAGTTTTAAAAATGGTTACCAAATGGCCAAATAATCATCAGTAAAACTATTTAAATCGAATTAGATTCAATTGTAACAATCAGTGATCGTTTCATTTCAAAATGTGGCCAATTGCCATCTGGAGTGGTTAAAGCAACAGAACATTGGACTTATGCTAGAGTCACTGTCGCTATGGTGTTATCTGAGAAATCTCAGCAAACACTTCTAGATAAAATTCCACCTTTACTAAATCATTATTTTGTATTGCACAAGGCCCATTTAAGACAGGGCAGAGGCCAGGAATCTCTTCATTGCTCAATCTAAAAAGTGAGCCACTGAAAAATGTGGAACTAAGGAAGTGACCCAATAAACCTTTATCACAAAAGGTAATGAGGACTGGAACTCGGGTCATACATGAGTAAGTGGAAGGTTAGGAGCCGGAGTGACAGATATCACTGGAGATTACTGAGTAGCTCAGGATTCTGAACATGACAATTCTTAACTGATCATGGTTTCTAACTTATTTCAAAGTTATTTCTAACTTACTGGAAACTGTTAGATGTTTAATATCTCCCTACAAAAAGAGACAGAGACAGAGAGAAAGAGAAAAAGATAGAAATAAGCAACTCATTTAGCATTTACCATGTGCCAGCTAGCTAGCTAGATAGATAGATAGATAGATAGATAGATAATAGAGATACATATGCATATACATACATATGTGTTCATTGTATTTATATGTATGTGCTGATAAACATAATATGGCATGTGTCCCACTCTTAGCATTAACTTTATTCAGACAGCATCTTTAAAATATTAATTTGTATATTGTTGTTCAATCATGTCCAACTCCTTGTGACACTTTTTGGAGTTTTCTTGGCAAAGAGACTAGAGTGGTTTGCCATGTCCTTCTACAGCTCATTTTACAGATGAGGAAACTGAGGCAAACAGGGTTAAGTGACTTGTCCAAGGTCACACAAGATAATAAGTAGCTGAAGCCAAATTTGAACTCATGAAAATGAGTCTTCCTGACTGCCTGCCTAGTATTCCATACATTGTGCCACCTAGCTGCCTAGATATCAAATCCCTAATGTGTCTTATTATAACACCATACATACATGCACATTATGTATATATATATTTGTATGCATACATGTTTCATATATAAATATATTTTTAATAAAGATTTATATAAGTACTAAAAAGAGAGGGAAGAGGATAAGTGCCATCACAAGGCAATCCTTCAAGTGAGGGGGAAAAAAAGAGATAGAATCTGGGAGTAAACTCCTTGATAGAGAAAACAGAAGAGAAGTAGAAGTTAGGCAGCTCTGTCTTCCATGACCGTTATTGTCATTGTCCTGCCCACTCCCAACAATAGTCCTATCATTTTTCCAAACTTTCACTTTTCCCCAACATAGATTTTCAAGGCCCCCTTTTGTTAATATTGTTGTCTCTAGCCAACTTTAGCCCATATGAATAATCCAAAGAACCATCATGGCTTTCACAGAAGCCTAGATCTCAAAGGCATACTTGTTCAGTTTTTATATGATGGAGAATTCAATCAAGTATCTCCAGCAAGGTTCCACTTGAAGTTCTCCAGGGACAGAGACCTTGCAATATCTCTAATTATTGGGAAGCTTTGCCTTAAATCAGAGAAAGTCTGACTCTCCCTGGGGCCTTTCTCCCCACATTACTCCTACTTGTGCCTTCTGAGCTATTGGGCTTTTCTAGGACTAGCTGTCTAGACCTAATGTTCTTGCTTTCACTAAGCATGGACACATTTCCATTGTCGGGTCATTGATTTTTTTCAGGTATGGATGGTGGTGTGACACAAAAGTCAAGATGGAAGCAGATGGGCAGCATAAGCAGTAATTTGTTATTCACAAATTGTGTGTCTCTTCCAAACACACTCATACATATTCATAGGCACACAAAATACACATTTGATCTCATTTAACTCCATCCTACAGAAAATCCCTAATAGAACATCCCTAGAAATTTTATAATCAGAAACCTCCAAGAACCAGACATTCATTTGCAGTCAATAAGCCAGAGGAAAAAAAAGAAATTGGAATGTTGATAGGCCTGAAAAGAACATTCTGTGCCCTATCTGTCCTGACAGACAGGCTGTTAAGTAAATATTAATGGTGGCAAGTCAAGATAAACAATCCTGGGGGGGGGGGGGTGTCAATCTGCCAGCACACCAAGTGAATGCTATTGATCTTGGAAATCTTTAATAGATATATTATCACAGCACAGCACAGAACATGAGGCCCAGGCAACCTTTTATAACCACACAGATGTTTCAATCTAGGCTTTGTGGAAGAACACATATCAATACATCAACTGGTCCCACTTGGTTCCTCTAACTTCTCATATTCGTTCTCTCCCCACCATTCCCCAATCTCCCTTTTATTCTTTAAGACAGGTAGAGAGGGGTGACTAGGTGACATAGTGGATAAAGCACCGGCCCTGGAGTCAGGAGTACCTGGGTTCAAATCGGGTCTCAGACACTTAATAATTACCTAGCTGTGTGGCCTTGAGCAAGCCACTTAACGTGGTTTGTCTTGCAAAATCCTTTAAAAAAAAAAAAGACAAGTAGAGGCAATACAGGTGGTCACTGTGCTTAGATGTGGATGTACCTTAGATCACTCTCACTCCATATTCTTGTTGCCTGAATTTCCACCTCAGACTAGTTTTGGAAAACATTCTGGATTTGAATCTAGTTTAGAATTACAACCCTGCCATTTTCTGTCTGAATAACCTTCTCAAGGTCTCGCTTTCTTCATTTGTTAAATGAAAACATGAGATTAGATGAACCCTAAGATTCCTTCCAGATCTGAATCCTATAAGCTATTCATTCTTTTCTGCTAAGCTTCTACAGCCTTCCTTGTTCCATTTTCCAAAGTGCAAAATGGCAAGGGAGGCATATAAATGAAATCTCCGGCATCTTAATTCTTTCTCTAAGGAAAGATTTTATTTATTTTGTTTTATAATTCCCCCCCATTCTTTCTTCCCCACAGAAGGCATTGTTAATCTTTACATTGGCTCCATGTTATACATTGATCTCAGTTGAATGTGATGACAAAGAAATCATATCTTTAAGGAAGAAAAATAAAATATGAGATAGTAAAATTACTTAATAATATAACTTTTTTCTAATTTGATAGTAATAATCTTTGGTCTTTGTTCAAAGTCCATAATTTTGTTGCTGGATACAGATGGTATTCTCCATTGCAGATGGCCCCAAATTGTCCCTGGTTTTTACCCTGTAGGGATGAGCAAGTCCATCAAGGTTGATCATCACCCCCATGTTGCTGTTAGGATGTACAGTGTTTTTCTGGTTCTTCTTATCTCACTCAGCATCAGTTCATGCAAATCTCTCCAGGCTTCCCTGAATTCCCATCCCTCCTGGTTTCTAAAAGAACAATAGTGTTCCATGACATACATATACCACAATTTTTTAAGCCATTCCCAATTAAAGGACATTCACTTAATTTCCAATTTTTTCTGGTATCAATTCACTCCTGAATGTGTCAACTCACTCAAAAAACAGGTCAGTAGAGCAATGGGCATACAAAAGAGAGAAGGCCCTAAAAAGTGGAGGACAGCTCAGAAATAGGAAACCAATTTGGTTTAATGTTGTTACAATTCTCTTTTCCTCTTTTTCTTGTCTAGTTCCAACCATGCCTGCCTCAGTAATATATGCAATCTAGAATTGTGTTTATTTTTTTTTCCTTTAAGCAACTACAAAAATCCACCCATCCTTTGAATATATGGCATGTGTCCGACTCTTGGTCAGTATTAACTTTATTCAGGTGGCATCTTTAAAATGATTATTCATATATTGTTGTTCAATCATGTCCAACTCTTTATGACACCTTTTGGATTTTCTTGGCAAAGATACTAGAGTGGTTTGCCATGTCCTTCTATAGTTCATTTTGCAGATGAGGAAACTGAGGCAAACAGGGTTAAGTGACTTGTCCAAGATCACACAAGCTAGTAAGTGTCCGAAGCCATATTTGAACTCATGAAAATGAGTTTTCCTGACTGCCATATCTTCTTGACTCCTCCCTCACTCTGTCTAATGTTTCACCTGGCTGCCTCAAAGAACAAACCAGATTGCCCTGGCAGCTCCACTTTGGATTCATAAATCCTCAATCTTTTAAATCCATCCCCCTTTAAGTTTTCTTTGTTCCTTCTCAATCTTCTGCATTCATTCAAGTGAGTAGATTGTGGCAGAAATTCATATGACTATGCAGCTTTAACAGTGTCACATCCATGACAATAGAAAGTCTGCAACAACCCCATTTAAGGAGAAGGCACTTCTTTAGGAGTTGGCTACTGCTTCTTCACAACTGTTGTTAGGAGGGCAGGAGAGGGAAGGAGAGGAAACAGCCAACCTGGCTACTTTCCTTTGATACCTCCCTCCACAAGGACTAGTGAAGACAATGGTTGAGGGCGGGTACACAGAGCACAGGGCTGTACTCCCTAAGAGGTTCAGGGGATGCTCTCAAAGCATGTCTCATCAATGAAGCACGCAAGTGGAGATAGATCTTTATCTGAATCATGGAGTCCTTGGCTCCTAGGGTCCTTTTTTGGCACTTTTGTCACAAGGAGTTTTGACAAACCAAAAATGGGAAAGCTTGACCTAAGGACCTCATTTAAGACATTGCCCTGGATCCAGTCTCCACCATTTTCCTAGAGAAAGGGAAAAGAGAGAATTTTGTTATTTTATCCCAAAAGCCAGAATTTATGCAGAAAGCAGCTCAGACCAAATGCCCATGTTTGTCTACCTCACTGGCCTGTGGCAGAGGTGTTATACTGTATATGCCGCCTCCCAGCTAACTAGTTAACTTGTTCTGAGGGCAAATGTGAAGAAAAGAATCCTCATCATGTAGAGAAGTTGCAACAAGTTTGCAGGTTTGAAGCCAGTTCCTTTTCCTAACTCCAGTTAGTGCTATCTGGGACCCTATTCAATAGTTCTATTGAGAAAGGAAGTGGAACTAGGCTTTGGGAGGAGAAGCTGCCATGAACACAAAATAAGGAAGGACACTGGATGAATGAGCTGATGGAGACAGGAGGAAGAACAAGAAAACACTGAAGCTTCTGGAATTTGAGCTGAAGGGAGGGAAGAAGGAAGGGATGAGGAAAGGAAATAGGATTATTTCCTATAGGAAATTAGATCGCACTGGAGTGAACCTAACTGGCATGACTCCTCCAGTTCCAATACAAAGCAAGTTATCTCACTGATTAAAATATTGGTGTGATCCTATCAATCTTCTGGTGGAACCAAGTAAACAATTCATCCACTCCTCCTGCAGAAGATACCTTGCAGCAAAATTCTTCACTATAAATATCAAGTGATAAACAAGGAGGTTTAGCACCTAAATGATGGTGGAAAGAATGAGCTGGTCCACAAAGTATAAGAAAACACTTTGGGAAAGGAGTGGGAGACAGCATCACACAATGGGGAAAAAATGATCTGGAAGCTTAAGAACCAGGGTTCAAATCCCTTCTCCACTATTGACTATATGATTGACCTAACATAAATCACTTTAACCTCTCTGTGTCTCTGCATTTTCATTTGTAAAATGAGGGAAATGGGTTATATAACTTCTAATTCCTCATTAGCTTTAAATCTATAATCCTATGATTAGAAGGCAGGGTGATTCAGTGAAAACACTGGACCTGAGAGCTTTCTAATAACCAATTTTTTTCCTATCAAGGCCTTCCTTCTGGGTAAGCAGGAGGTATAATGGAAAATATATCACATTTATGTAGCACTTTAGAATTTCCACAATATCCACATTTTACAGATAAAGAAACTGAAGCTCGTAAAAGGTAAGTGATTTGTCTGTGGTCACATCCCTGGGGAGTTTCAGGAGTGGAAACTGAACTTGGGGCTTCCAATTTCATCTTCAGTGTATTTTCCATTGATTGATTATTGTCATTCATAATCAAATTACCACACATTATATTGTATTATATTTATTATAGTATATCATATCATAGCATATTGCACCATTGTATCACATTGTATTCCATTACATGTATTCCATTCATATTATATCATATCCCCCAATTAGAGTGCAAGATTCTTGAAGTTAGAGACTGTCTTAAATTCTACATTTCCCTCAGTGTCTGGCATTTAGTGTGTACTTAAAAACTTTTTTTTACTGAATGAGTCATTTTAGTGTGTTTGCGTAAAAACTAGATACTGAGTCTCTTCCCAAAATCACATTGTTAAAAGGAAATGAGTAGAAGAATCCTTCATTTACATAAGTATTAACACATTTAATCTAAAGAGGATGCCATGGGTGCCCAGCTGCAGCTCTGGGCAAACTGAGTCAATAGCAACAGAGTGAGTAAAGAGTTTCCTATAAAAGTCGTCTGACCCAAATGGAAACAGGACCCTCCAAACCACATGGAAGCATCCTTGTTGTTGTCCATAGAGTTAGAAAACCATAAGTTTACATTGTCTAGATCTATTGCATTTTTACTTATTTTGTTAAATAGCTCGAATTACATTTGGATCTGGTTAGGGTGCATTCAGTCCTAATTACCCACTTGAGGTATCTAATCTAATCTATAGAAAATTAAAAGACAATAAGGAAAGAAAGATGAGTGAGAGCAGAAGAAAAGAGGAAGTAGAAGGAAACAGCAATCAATGCTGACCTTCCCACGGTAGGAAAGCAAGCATCATTGTAAAGATCTCAGACCAGGCCTGAGCAAGAAGAGGTACCAAAGACATAATCCAAGGTCAGTTATCTTAAAATAGGAGCAAGCCAATGCAATAGTCAGTGTTGAATAACTTTGATGTAATCAGGAATCTTGCTGACTGTGTTTATTTACCATGAATGCCAACCAAGTCCCATCTTGGTTCTTTTTAAAATTTTATTTATTTAAGGCAATGGGGTTAAGTGACTTGCCCAAGTTCACACAACTAAGCAATTATTAAGTGTCCAGGGCTGGATATGAACTCAGGTCCTCAGCTCTATCTACCAGGCAACCCAGCTGTCCCCCCATCTTGGTTCTTAATGATACAATTGAAAATAAATTTAAATTCCCTAGTCTGAAGCACCACTCTGGGGCACAGCAACCTCTTCCTCTCCCTCATCACTATAAGACACTTGTCATTTCTGGATTACACACACTCCAAGTATACAATCCTGGAGATCCTATCACTTGAAACTCAAAAGGAGCAAAAAGCAGTATTTCAACTAGGAGAGTAGAAAAGTATTCAACATACAGAAAAGATCAAATATATAGGATGGCTATTTCCTCTAAACAAAAAGTATTTAGCACACATGGTAATGACTAGCTAGCATTTATGATGATAGCTAAGATATATAATGCTCTAAGATTTGCAAAGCACTTATAAATATCTTATTTTAACCTTGAAAAAGCCCTGAGAGGTAATTGTTATTATTATTTCCATTATACAGATAAAGAAACTGAAGCAGGCTGAGATTAAAGGTTTTGCCAGGGTCACTCAGATAATGAATATTTAAGTTTGGATTTAAACTCTGCCCTTTCTGATTCCTGGTCTAACATTTTACTTATTATGAAACTTGAATGATTCAAACAATTCATTGTCAGAAAAATATAGGCATGCAATAGTAACTATACTTACTATCATACTTTGACAGGAGATTGATGTTAAAAAAAAATCAAAACATGGCAATTTTCATGACTGAATAGCCATTTACATTCCATCCCATCTCAAAACTCTCCATTCTATTTCTTCCAGGTCCATTATAACGCCTACTAAGCTCATCTTCATTTTGTAAAGTAATCTCTAAACTGGAAAAGTTTAGTTCGGAATCATTGCTTGATTAATCAGACTTAAGCACAGAAACATAAAGCAAAAGAGGTAGCCATCATTTTTTTTTCCAGCTCATTTTTCAGATGAGAAAAGTGAGGAAAATGGGGTTAAATGTCTTGCCCTGGATCCCAGAGCAAGTGTCTGAGGTCAAATTTGAACTCAGGTCTTCCTGACTCCAGGCTTCACACTCTATCATTATACCACCTGGTTGCCCAGAAGGAAAGTTTACTACTTTGTAAGAGTCCATTTGAGTCAGATATTCTTATTGAATGACCAGTTCTATCTGATATAGATACCCTTCTCCTTTAACCACCACAAGTTAAGAGGACCAAGAGATCATCATGTCCATTTGCTTCATCACTCCAAAATGACAGATCCTTCAAAGATGGACTCATGTTTTCAAGAAATTAGACAGAGTAACACAACTCATGCACCATAGTGACTGCTATGATATACCATATGACTACAGATTTAGGTGGTAAAACCTAAGAAGTACCAGTTTAAGTTTAAGAGTTTCTAGGACAATATTAAATTTCAAACTCTTCGGTTTAAATCCATGATCTTATGTCAATCATCAACTGCAAGTATTTATAAAGTGCTTGCTATATACCAGGAAAAACCAAATGACCCTTATTGGGGGTCTAAAACATAGGATTCTACCATTTACCAAAGGCTATTAATAACTTGAGACTTGAGCAGAGACAACACAGTGAGCTGAAATGGGTCAGAGCCATAGGCAGAAGAAATGCCATAAGAACACATGAAAACATTGTTCCCTGGACATAACATCCATACTCTTTCTCATTCTGACCTCTCCCACAGAGTTCTCAAGTACTTCTATGTCCATTTATTAAAATCCTCTCTGTTTAAGATCAGAGGCAGCCCTACCTACCATGATTTAGAATTAGAAAGGACCTTTCAAGTCATCTTGCCAATGGTGCCAAATTCAAATATGGACTGCATATTGACTTAGAAAACCACAAATTAACATTATCTATGTTTGATTGTATTTTCATTTATTTTGTTGAACATTTTTCAATTATTTTTAAACTGGTTTGCAGCATTGCTAACCATGTACTTTTTGTTTGATTATTATTATTATTATTATTATCATTATGTTTTATTTGCTTTCTAATCACATACAATGGTAGTTTCTACCAACCATTTTTTGTAAGATTTTGAGTTTTACAATTTTTCTCCCCTCCTCCCTCCCTTCCCTCCCCATTCCCCTCAACAGAAGGCAATCTGATATAGGCATTACATTTGCATCCATAATAAGCATACATCAAATTTGAACTTGTGAGGAAAGAATCAGATCCAAAAGGATGAAAGAAATAGCAAAATTACACATTACATAAGACAATTTTTTTGCAAGGCAAATGGGGTTGAGTGGTTTGCCCAAGGCCATACAGCTAGGTAATTATTAAATGTCTGAGGTTGGATTTGAACTCAGGTACTCCTGACTCCAGGGCCAGTGCTCTATCCACTGTGCCACCTAGCTATCCCACATAAGACAATTTTTTAAAAATGAAGATAATAAACTTTGGTCTTTGTTTTAACTCCACAGTTCTTTGTCTGAATATATATGGTATTCTCCATCATAAATCCTCTAAAACTGTCCCCTGATTATTGCATTGATGGAATAGGCAAGTCCATCCTGGTTATCATCACCTCATGTTGTTTTTAGTGTGTATAATGTTCTTTTGGTTCTGATCATCTTACTCAGCATCAATTCATTCAAGTCTTTCCAGGCTTTTCTGAAATCCCATCCCTCCCAATTTCTAATAGAACAATAGTGTTCCATCACATACATATACCACAATTTGTTCGACCATTCCCCAATTAATAGGCATCCCCTCAGTTTCCAATTCTTTACCACTACAAACAGAGCTGCTATTAAAATCAATATTTTATCCTTTTTCATGATCTCTTCAGGATACAGACCTAGTAAAGGTATGGCTGAATCAAAGGGAATGCACATTTTTATTGCCCTTTGAACATAATTCAAATTGCTTTCCAGAAAGTTTGGATCAGTTCACAGCTCCACCAACAATACATTAGTGTCCCAGATTTCCCACATCTCTTCCAACATTGAACATTTTCCTTTATGGTCATATTGGCTAATCTGAGAGGTGTAAGGTAGAACCCCAGAGATGCTTTCATTTATATATCTTTAATCAATAATGATTTAGAGTAATTTTTTCATATGACTATAGATAATTTTGATTTCTTTATCTAAAAACTGCCTTTGAATATCCTTTAACCATTTTTCAATTGGGGAATGACTTACTTTTTTTATAAATTTGACTCAGTTCTCTATATATATTTTGGAAAGGAGTCCTTCAGAAACACTAGATGCAAAAATTGTTTCCCAAATTACTATATTCCTTTTGATCTTGGTTACAGTGGTTTTGTTTGTGCAAAACCTTTTTAATTTAATGTAATTAAAATTATCCAATTTGTTTTTTATAATGTTCTCAATCTCTTCCTAGGTCATAAATTGCTCCTCTTTGCATAGATCTGAAAAGTAAACTATTCCTTGTTCTCCTAATTTGCTTATATTGTCTTTTATGTCTAAATCTTGCACCTATTTTGACTTTATCTTGGTAGGGATGTGAAATCTTTGACCATACACTTTTAATCAAGGTCACAAAAGTAATAAACTGAAGAAAGGGGATTTGAACCCCATGCCTCTAAAGATAAGTTCTTTTTCTCTATACCACAATGAGGGTAGCTAGGTGGTACAGAGAACAAAGACTTGGAATCAAGAAGACTCATGTTCCTGAGTTCAAATCTCACCTCATATAGTTTTGTGACTCTGGGCAAGTCACTTAATTCTGCCTCAGTTTTTTTTTTTTAATCTATAAAATATCTATAAAATGGCAAATACTCCAGTAACTTTGCCAACAAAACCCCCAAATTATGTGAGAATCAGACAAAACTGAAAAACGATTGAACACCAACAATACAATGACTCAGGGTCCTTCAGCTATGACAAATGATTGCAACTGGTTTTGTCCTAGACTTCAAGATGTTCACACTATTGAGAAAAAGCCCTAAATCAACAGCTGCTGCTAGGGCATGTGTGATCACTAAAGATGCATTTCCTATTATCCAGTTTTCCAAATAAAGAAACTGAGGTTGAGAGCAGGGAAAATGATTCTTCAAGGTTACATACATAGCATAGAATTTCAAGTCTTCTGGCTCCTAGTCCAGTGCTCTTTCCAATGCTAATTCCTTTCTATTGATTTCTTTCTTCTAATTAAAATTGAGAGTGAGAATA
The DNA here is from genome assembly GCF_037893015.1 of Macrotis lagotis. NCBI lineage: Eukaryota > Metazoa > Chordata > Mammalia > Peramelemorphia > Peramelidae > Macrotis > Macrotis lagotis. Next base: position 817,643,118 of record NC_133658.1, on the reverse strand, counting down.
TGCTTATCATGTAAAAATCACAGATGGCATGCTTATTAATTTCATAAGTATTCTTCCTTCCTCTTTCAAATCCAGTCCAAGAGAGGGAAGCACCCTTGGGGAAGGAATAGATTTAATAGAGTGAAGTGAAGTGAAGTGAATTAGATTGGCACAAAATACTGCCTATCTCGCTAGGTTTCACTGAACCCTGACTTCACCCAAAGACAGAAATCAAAGCATAAAGGCAAGTTACTCTAAATGCTAATTTCACATTTCAGGCATCAGACCTTTGGTGGCAAAAGTTAGAGTCAGACAATTTTCAGTAATTTTTATTACACAAAAATGCTCTTATTAAACATTTGCTCAACGTTAAACAAATGTTGACAACTCCACAATTTTCCAAGACTGGTACTCCTGTTAGTTGGCTATGTATGGCACCTGGGATTGGCATTCGTTGCCCACAAGTATGTACATAAGAGAAGAGGGAGCAATGTGGGGAGGATAGAGAAGAAGGGAAAAAAGAATTGGGGGAAGAAAAGTCAGGTGGAAATCTGGACTTCTGAAGATTAAGGGAAAATTAGAGGTAGGGATTAAATGAAAGCCACTTTAAAGAATCACAGTATCTCACTACTACAATGACTTTCAGAGGTCACCTCTACTTTCATAGGGACCTCCTCTAAATAGAGTTCCCATCAGTCTCCTCTTGGAGATCCCTAGAGATGGGGACCTCAGCACTTATGGAAGCAATCATTCCATTTTTGGACATCTTTGTTAACAAACTTGTCCTTATGTTGAGTCTTCATCTGCCACTTTGCTGCTTCCACCATTGTCTGTGGTTCCATTCCCTGGAACTCTCCCTCTTCCAGATGACAGTCCTTCAAATAATACTTGGAAACATCTATCAGGCTCTGCCCAAGTCTTTTACTTGTAGGTTAAACAAGCTGATCCCTTCCAAAGATGCTCATCTATTGTAATCTCTAATCCCATAATTTACTTGATACACTCTTCTAGAAGTTCTACAATTCGTCAGTGCCCTTCCTCGAATCTAGCACACAAAATTGGAGAAAGTATCCTGATGTGGTCTGACCAGTATAAAATATAGCAGCTCTATCACTTCTGTCATCTGACTTGCTATGTCTGTCTTAGTGTAGTCCAAGATGGTCTTAACTTTTTCAGCACCTTCTTTGTACTCTCAATTTCTATTGAGTGCAATCTATTAAAATCTTTAAATTTTCTTTCACAAAACTGTTGTTTCTTCTTACTTCTCCAAATCTAAGCTTGTGAAGACTTTTTTTTAACTTAAATAGGAAATTTTATAGTTGTCCCTTTTTAATTGTTTACCAAACATTCTGCCTTGGAGTCAGGAAATTTTGGGTTCAAATCCAACTTCTACTGCATACTATTTGATCCTGGGCATGTCTCATAATTTCTCAATGCCTCCAGGAAATTCTCTAAATCTGTTAGTTGCCAAACAAGCATTGACCTACCTTTAAAAAAAGAAATTTCTTCATTTGAGAATTGTCTGTCATAATAAAATCACAGGTACAGTCCCTATTGCTATATTGGAAAGTATATCTTCTCTCATTTGATTCATTATTCTATAAAAAAAACTTTTTGGATCCAATTTCTGTCACCCATTTTCTTAGCCATTCCTCCCAATTTCATGTCACCTGCAAATTGGAAAAAAATATTCCATGGTTTTGATCATAGGAATGATCAAGTGAAAAACCTTCAATGGTTCCTGATTGTCAACCAAGAACAAAGGGTGGAAGGGAGAGAGGAAAGCAGTAGAGGGGACAACTAAATGGTGCAGTGAATAGAGCACCAGCTCTGGAATCAGGAAGACATGAGTTCAAATCCACTTTCAGACATTTAATAATTATCTAGCCATGTGACCTTCGGCAAGTCACTTAATCCCAATGCCTTGCAAAAAACAAAAGAATCAGTAGAGGTTCTTCTGAAGGCAGGTCTGAGACTCAGACAACAATCTGCTCTCCTAAATGGATTCTCAATATCTGAATAATTCTAACATTTAAATATAAATTATTTCCAACTTCCCAAGACAAAAAAGATTTGCAAATAAGATCCAATAATTTGCTATATATAAGAAGCATATTCTGTATGCAACCATACAGAGCAAAAATGAGAGGATAAAACAAAACATACTCTGGGCAACTTTAAAAAGTAGGAATTGAGATCATAATCTAAGCCAAACTAAAATTAAAATTTGATAAATTCTAGAAAGATAAACAAGGAATTTATATTTTGTTTAAAGGCACAAGAGATAATGAAAAAAAACAAATATATATCCAAATCTTGTGTTATCTAAGATCTTATAAAAAGATATGAATACAACATAATCAATAAATTTTAGTATTATATTCTCAGAGTAAGGCAAAACCAATAGAAAGCTAAAGGGAAAAAAATAGAATTGAGCAAATTATTAGATAAACAAATTTAACTAATGTAAGGCAACTCCTGAATGATAATACACATATTATCAACATCTGATGGTTCCTTTATGAAAATTGAGCATGTATCATGATATAAAGCAGTCATAAACAAATGCTGATAAGCATATGTAGCACACATATACTTTATGCACCATAAAAGTAAAAATAGTTTTAAAAAATGAAATAAGGCCTAATATCAAAGAGCTAAAGTCAAAGAAATACTAAATTTTCGTGTTGGAAATTATGATGAAAATAATGAAAGTATTTGTGATGAATATAGAATTGTTCTTAGAGGAAAATGAATAACTTTGAAAACCTGTTAGTCAAATTTAAAAAGAGAAGAAAAATGAACTAAACATGTTAAAAAAGACTAGAAAGGCCTTCCTCCCGCCGTCGGACAGGCGGCAGCGCGGAGCCCGGGGCCGGCGCCCACCCCCGGAGCGGCCCCGCCGGGCCTCGGACGCCCCACGCGGGGCGGGGACGGACTCCGGAGCCCGGGCCAGGGCGGCCCCCTCGCCGGCCCCGGGGGCCACGACGGGCGACAGCGGCGGCGAGCGGAGCTCCGGGGAGGAGTCCGCGGATGCGGGGGGCCAGCCGGCCGGCCTGGAGCCCCGGGCCCCCGCGGGCCTGCCCGAGCTCTTGGAGAAGGCGGCGGCGCGGCTGCAGGGCCTGGTCCCGGCCGCCAGCGGGGAGCAGCTCCTCTACCTGTACGCCAGGTACAAGCAGGTCAAAGTTAGAAATTGTAATACACCTAAACCAAGCTTCTTTGATTTTGAGGGGAAACAGAAATGGGAAGCGTGGAAGGCACTTGGAGATTCAAGTCCTAGCCAAGCAATGCAGGAATATATTGCAATGGTTAAAAAATTGGATCCAAATTGGAATCCTCAGATGCCAGAGAAAAAAGGCAAAGAAGTAAATGCTGGGTTTGGTGGACCAGTTGTTAGTTCTTTGTATCAAGAAGAAACTATCAGAGAAGAAGACAAACACATATTTGATTACTGCAGGGAAAACAAACATTGACCACATAACCAAAGCCATCACATCAAACAAAGTGGATGTGAACATGAAGGATAAAGAGGGCAGAGCGCTACTCCATTGGGCATGAGACCGAGGACATAAGGACCTAGTAACAGTCTTGCTGCAATATACAGCTGACATTAACTGTCAGGATAATGAAGGCCGAGACAGCCCTACATTATGCCTCTGCCTGTGAGTTCTTAGACATTGTGGAGCTGCTGCTGAAGTGTGGAGCTGACCCCACCCTGGGAGATCAGGAGGGCTGTCTGCCAGAGGAGGTGACTGGCTGCAAGGCTGTCTCTTTAGTCCTACAGCAACACACGGCTGGCAAAGCTTAACTCTGCAACTGGGAAGCCGCAGCCTCTTCTAGCCCAGGGCTTCGATAATGAAAGAAAACTGCAATAGTAGCCTTTCTCTGCCACTCTTTTTTGTATGCATTGGCTAATGAAGACTAGGACACTCAGAGATGGTGACTGGGGGTTCAAAGCTTCAGCAGTACCTTGTATCTGCACACACATTGGGGAGATTAGATAAACTTATGTACAGAACATAATATGATCTCGTTCTTTGGACATGCTCTGATACTTATCACTACTCAAGAGGGCATAGCAAGGTAGCACATCATCTTTCACAACATTAAATATGGCTACTCTTTAAAATATAGATATGAGCAAAAAAATGACTGTGTTACATAGAAAATGAGGGCATCTATTCAAGAAATAACTGATTTGATGGTACCCAGATTGTCAGTGGCACTAATACAACTGGACCAAGTACATTCCAAGTATACTTCTCAGTTTACAAACAAATTTGAGAAGAGAAGAAGAGATAATGGTCAAAAACAGTAAGGAAAAAATTTGTAATCTTTGAGGGATGTGGAAGACATAAGGAAAACCAACTGTTTTATGGAAACCTTCATATCTTGTGTATTTTAGAATAGAATTCAGTAAACTCAGAGGAAGAAATGTTGAAAATAGACAAAGCACTAGTCTTAAACCAGTATTCTCCTAAACAACTTAGAAGAAGAGAGGGGAATTTTCTTAGTACCCAACCTTCTCCCTTCAGATAAAATGTTTGTGTCAGAAGGATTGCAGCATTATGTTAAAGTGAGAGTCTTTTAAAGTCTAATGTGAAATGATACACTATTACCCAGTGCTTTTGAGAGTAGAGTAGACACCCAGGTAACCTCTATAAATGGGTGTGGGTGCTTTTTTAAGCATTTTGCCAGTATCCATCTTGGGCTCTAAGATTGCCTTTTCATCCTGGCTCAACCTAATCTAGGAAATTTTCGAAAGCTATTATTGTACAAATCAAGTAGGAAGTTAGTTTGAGGTAATAATTGAACTCATCAAAATACTAGCAGGCCTAGAACTTTGGTTGTTGGCAAAATTTTCCATCAGCTTGTACCCCCTCCCCCAGGAGGGCTTCTCTGGCAGAAGTCAGACATGTTGATGAGGGCTTCTCTTGTTGGATTGCTCTCAAGCTTTCTTGAAGACCTAGATCTTCTAGGATATTGACTAGCATCTTTCACCAGTATTCAGTTTTTTAAATGTTTGAAAATCTGGCACGCATATATAGAAGCTCTTGAAATTTCACTGGCATTCTTAGAGAATTTTTTCAATATCTTAGAGCTCCTTTCTTAGCATTCAAGCTACATCTTAGCTTACTTTGGCTTTATTCCACTGTGTACCCTTGTGTGTGTGTGAGAATCCATCTCTCCTAATTGCAGATGAGATGCAAAATTATTGCATGTCCTTTTAAAATTATTGTTTGTGCATATTAGTAAAAGAGCAAATTTAGTAAAGTTTTTGTTCTATACAGGCTTAAAGGGCAGGTGCTTGAGCAATCATTCATCTAATTCGGCAAATATTAAGCACCTGCTCCGTGTAAAACACTGTTGTCTTTTGTCAACATTTGGCAATTTGACCTTGATATGTATTAGTCAAGGTTTTGTTTTTCTATTTTCATATCAAACCAACATGAATGGGACTTAGTGGGAGATATAATTTTTTATTTATTTCACTTTAAGAATTTTTGGAGTTCCCCTTTACAACTTTAGATCATTCACTGAATATTACCATCACCTTAGAAATATCAAATGCATTCTAAAGCCAGTCTCAAGATATTTAACTCTTTCTTCATTAAGTTACCAAGATGTTTTCCAGAAGCAGTTAATATTATCATAACAGCGAATTAACTGTATCATAAGGGCTGTGTTGGCATTATCCATTATACCAGTGGATAGCCGGTCTTGATTTCCCTTTAACTCTTACTGAGTGATTATAGAAATGATTATGCTCCTACCTTGAGCATTTTAGAATTCCTTGAGTTTCTTTGCTGAAAGTGGAGGAACTACTCCCAAGGAAAAAATGTGTTTTGAGGCAAAAGGTCACCTAATCATTTGAGAACCTTCTCAGTGAATACATGATGAACTACTGTTTCCATACTCTTGATTGGATTTTCCAAGTTGTTTGGCCTAGAAAGCACCAGGAAATGTAGGTTCAGATTCTGACCCTCATAATCTTTGTGACTCAGAGCAAGTCTCTTTACTTCTCTAGGCCTCAGTTTCCTATATCAAATGAGGGGATTGGATTAGATAATTGTTCAGACCCCCTTTCAGCTCTAAATCCTGTGAACAAACTAATTGGATAGAAGAAATGATTTACTATGGGTTCAACTGTGAATATTGGATATATTAATCATATTCAAAAATATAATGTGAAATATTTTGAAGTAGTTATTTCTGGTTTTACTGTAAGAACAACAAAAAATGTTAAAAATCACTTTTTGGATATTACTGTTTTGTAAGGGAAGGGAAGAATGGTTTGAGTTTTTATTGGCTCACATATCTTATTCCAGATCTTTCTTGTCTGATATTTCTAATGCAGCAGAGCATTGTAAAATTTGTACTTCAATCAGTTTCTGTGGGATTAGAACGTCTTTGAGTTAGAAGAATAAATCATCTGTGAGTGATGTAACCAAAAAGTTCTCAAAACCTGTCTGAAATTATCCTTTGTATCCTTACTCTTTGGTTTTTATCACTTTTCTCTTTTTCATTCTGATAACATTCTCAGTTCTGTATTCTACACTAAAATCTTGTCTTAAGTGCCAAACAGATAAAAGCACAACTGACCACTTTTTTCCCATTTCCCATTTCCCAACAAAAGTACTTAATAGGAATTCCTTTCTTACTGAAGATATACTATCAAAATACCATTTTTGATTTCTTTTACTCCATTACACATATGTAATAAACTTTTCTAATAATCAAAAAAAGACTAGAAAGTAAAATTTTAGCACCCAAACAAGTTTAAAAGACAACACTGAAATTCAGAGAAAAGTAGAAAAACAGAAAAAATCATAGAAATGATAAACAGTTGAATTTTTGAAAAGACTAACAAAATCAATAAAACCATTACCTAATGTTGTCAAGAGAGAAAAAACAAACTACTAAAACAAAAAAAATTAATGAGGTAAAATAAAAATAGTCATCAAAGGCTACTTCAACATTATACCAGCAGAACAGAGAATTCAAAGGATACTGATTAATATTTGCAAACATGCAAAATATTCAAACTGACAAAACAAGAAACCAACATCAGTCTAATGTCACACATGATTTCATAAAACAAATGCAACTAAATATTTAAAGAATTAATACTTATATAGCAAACTTTTTTTCAAAAATAGAAGATTCTCTACCAGTCCTTATTTATGACACAATTATAGTCCTGATACCCGGGGAACAGAGAAATCAAAGAAAGAGAGCTAAAAAAATTAATCTTTGTAAAGAGACTATAGCAATATAGCAACAAAAGAATCATTATGATCCGGTAACACTCATACCAGGGATATAATAATGGTTCAAATTTTTAAAAATAGATAACACATTTAATCATATAAATGATGGAGATAAAATCACATGATTATTTTAATAAATACAAAAAAGTGTTTGACAAAACTTAGCACCGATTTAGGATTTTTAAAATACAATAACCAAAAAGTATATGTTAATTCCAAGCACTATATGTAATTTAAAAAATTAGTCTTTCTCAATACAAATGGGTAAAGTAAGGATATCTCTTCTCCTCAATATTATTTGAAAGAGTTCTAACAACACTAGCTATAGTAAAAAGTCAGGGGGAGAGGGGGAACAATTATATAAACATTGGCAACAAAGAGAAAATAATTATTCCTTTTTTTCCCCAAGATAACAAGATGTTATATCTAGGAAATTATAGAAAATCAGCAAAGAAACTAATTTATATGGTTAACATTACTAGTTCCAACAGGGTAACAAGATATAAAATAAACTCTCAGAAATCAGAAGCATTTTTATACAGGACCAACAGATCCCAAGAAAATAGTTTTAAGTGAAATTTCATTCAAAAGAACTACAAAATACATTAAAAAATGAGCATTAAGGCACCCAGACAAGGCAAATAAATAAGCATTTATTAACTGCATACTATTGTCTAGACACTACATTAAACTCCGCGAATATAAATCCAAGCAAAAAGAATGACAGCTTGAGGGATATGTTCTGATGAAAAAGACAACACATTAAAAGACTTGAAAAGTGGGGAGGGGAATGAAGAAGTCACTCTTAATGACATATGGGGACAAAATCCAGAGAAGCAACAGAGGGAATGGAAAAGGTGACACGCAAAAGATTTGTATAAAATAATTCCAAGATTTAAATAATTAGAGAAATATTCATTGCTCAAGGAAATGTAATTTTTTAATTTTTTTAATTTTGTGACACTACTATTTTAATTAATTTACTGACTTACTGACAAATCAAATTACTGAAGGAGTAGTTTTTTATTAGACAAAATATTGATAAAATTCATTCAGAAGAAAAGAAAATATATAGAATTTCAATGGATATAAAAAGCAAAATACAAATGAAGGGTGCATAGCATTACTAGAACTCAAACTGTATTGCTACATTAGTCAGAAAAACTACTTAATTTTGGCTAAAAGTGAAAAAGTAGGTGGTGGAACAGTCTAGATAAGTAAGAAACAGAAGCAGTTGTACACAAGTGCCCAATATTTTATTTACATGAAAATAGAAATTACTAGGGCTAGATTTCCTTTTTCATAAGAAGGGAAAAGTAGAAATCAATTTGCAGAATTTAGGTTTAGACTACCATTTTATATCATATGCCACCATCAACTCAAAATGAATATAAAACCTGAATAGAAGCATACCATAAAATAACAATAAATAGAAAAGAATGAGAGGATGCCTGGAGTCAGGAAGACCTGGGTTCAGATTTGACTTTGAACACTTAGTATGTGTTCTTGGGCAGGTAACAAGCCCTGTCTAAGAGATAGGTGGACTGATCAGTGGGAAGAGGACTGTACCTGCAGTCAAGACAACCTCAGTTCAAATTCACCCTCAGACACATGCTACTTGCATGACCCTGAGCAAGTCATTTAATTTTTGTTTGCTTTAATCTATCTGAGAAGGAAATGGCAAATCATTCCATTATTTTTGCCAAGAAAACCCTATTGACTGCATGGTCCACAGGCTCACAAAGAATCAAACACTCCTGAATAACTGAACAGTTACCTTTTATAATTATAGCTGGAGGGAGAAAAATTAACTTAAAAGAAAAATCGTAAACATGAAAAATAATTTTAACTATATAAAATTTAAGTCTTTCCATTAATAAAATCAATATAATACAATATGGATTTATTAAGTGCCTATTACATGCCAGACATTGGGCTGATTTCTGGGAATAGAAAAATGATGATAAAATTAGAAGAGAAACAGTAAGGTAGGGAAAACATTTGCATCAAATATCATAAATAAAAGTTTGCTCTCTACAATATGTAAGGATCAACAGACATATGTAAAAATTATGAATATTAGGAATTCAGAGAAATGTGGGAAAGTTTATATAAGTTAATATAAAGTGAAATAAGCAGAAAAGAACAATATATATATATACAATATCTAAAATAATGTAAATGAAGAGGTCACAAAAAGGAATTAAACTCTGAGAAATGAAAAACATGATCATAAGAAGAGTTAATGAAACATTTTCCTCACATCAGTAAGGCAAGGTTCTATGAGTATGGTATATTATATACATTGCCAATATATGTATATATGCCAATATGTGTTCTTAATTGTTTTCTAGACAGAAAACTGGGGGTTAAGGATTAAAATAATGTAAAAACAAACAGAATCAAAAAAGTCTATTTCGAGGAGATTAAGAAAAAAGAAATACAACCCCAGTTCATCCATTCTCTGATACCTCAGACTGATCAGTCATCCACAACTTAAACAATAAGAAAAATGAGGAAGATGGCTTGACATCAACTAAGATAAATAGTAGCATTACAGCAACCTACTCTCAGATGAATTGGTCCATTTGAAGCTAGTAAGATCAATACAAGCCCACTACATAAAGTCTTTAGACACACGGATTTATCTTCTTAAAAACAAAATCATTTTTGCTCAGCGCAGAGATTAAAAGGACAAAGATCATTTCTTAATTCTCTAGATGTTTTTAAGATATATTTGAAAAATGATCTCAGTGAATAAAGAGGAGACTTCCAAAGAAATGCGTAAATTTCTTTTTAAATTCTTTTTGTGGAGTAGAGAAGACAACATTTAAGAATAATAATGGTTTATTATCATTATTTAACACATTACAATTACAAAATATTTAACATAGACTATTTCATTTTATCTTTGGATCATTCCTATCAGGTTAGTAGGAGAAATATTCCCATTTTTCAATGAGAAAAGTGAAGTTGTACAACTTGATAGGAAGTAAGAGAACTGGAGTTTCAAAATGGGTCTTTTGGCTCAAAAAGTTCACTACTTATTGTCATTGCAGTTAGCAATTAAAATTATGTGAACTAGGAAGGAGGAATCCATTCACAGGGAAGACAGAGACAGTATTTCATGGGCAATTCCTCAAATAATACTGAATGAATGACTTCCATGATATGACTATACTGCTTAATATAAATTAGTATTCAATATTTTTGGTGAACATTACTGTTAAGGAGGAATAATAATATCACTGATGAAATATCCTTAAAAATTAAACTTTGGTTTTGGTGTCTTTGTCACTTTCTCAGTGGGAGGTAGGGAGGTCATAAATAGCTTGTCTCAAAATTATATTTCTTGTTCTTTCATTATTTTTTGCATTTGTAGTTCCCAGTCATTCAACATGGTCAAACTGTCTGGGAGAAGTCCAAAGTCAGACTAAGGACTCATTCCTAGGAAGGAAAGGTGGCTAGTCACAAGGAAATCTTTAGAGGAGTTAAGTATTTTTGCTTTTATCCTCAGCTCTATTTTTGACAAATGTCAATACAACTTAGCTAATCAATAGAAGCTCTAAACAATATAATATGGGAATAATAAACACATGAACTTGAGCTTGCATGAAGTGGGACTTTTCTTCTAGTAATAAGTAAATGACTATACTCTTCCCAAATCAAACCACCTTCAAAATATCATGCTCAGTTCTGGGCATCACTTTTTAGGAAGGATGCTAATCATTTTAATTTTCAGAAAAAGATTACTACTATAGAGAAGGGTCTTGAGTTGGATTGGTTGAAGGGATATTTAGCATGAAGAAGAGAAGACTTTGGGGTGACATAATCACCCAAATATTTGAAGTCTTGAGGGCAGCTAGGTGGCACAGTGGATAGAGCACTGACCCTGGAGTCAAATATGGCTTCTGACACTTAATAATTACCTAGCTGTGTGGCCTTGGGCAAGCAACTTAACCCCATTTGCCTCACAAAAACTAAAAACAAAAAATTGAAAGTCTGAAAAAGGAATTACATTGGTTTTGTTTGCCCAGAGAAGACTAAACCAGGAACAATGGATTAAAATTGCAAAGAGGAGTTTAAGATTTGATGTCAAAAACATTTATTAAGTTTTTATGATGTACTTGGTAGGCACTCACTGTTCTAAAAGAGCTCACAATCTAATGTGGGAAACAACATGTAGACAACTTTATACAATAGAGATATATAGAGAGTAAATTTGAGTTACTCTATAAAGGAAAGCACTAGAATTAAAGTCAATTGAGAAACTCCTCTTGCAGAAGATGAGCTGTATCTTGAAAGAATCCAAAGAATCTGAAAGACAAAAATGAGGATCCTAGAGTATTCTGAGAATCTACAATTTTGTGACTTTCAACAGGGAACATGAAATTTATGTGAATTAGCATATGCTTTCCAATGAAAGGGAAATCTCTATGATCAGAAAAGCAGTGTTTATGATTGTTGTTCAGTCTTTTAGGTCTTGTCCAACTCTTTTAAGATCTAATATAGTGTTTTCTGACAAAGATAGTGGAGGGGTTTGCCATTTCCTTCTCCAGTTCATTTTGCAGATGAGGAACTAGAACAGAGTTTAGTGATTTGTCCATGGTCATACAGTTAGCAAGTGTCTAAGGCTGAATTTGAATTCAGGAAGATGAGTCTTCCTGATTCTAGGCTAGTGCTCCATCTATTGCAACACCTTTCACATAATGTGATCTTAACTGAACTATTTCATCCTATTAGGACTTTATTATAAAGTTCCTCATTTAAAAATAAACCAATTGGTCTACATTTTCTCTCATTACTTTCCAACTCTAAAATCCTACTACACTAAATACATTTGATGTGTTTTTTTAAAAAATAAGGATGAGCAAAAAACAATGTCAGTAGAGAGTAACTTGGGAACTATGAAGTTAACTGACTTGTCTGTGGCTTTACAGGTAATGTGAGTCAGAGTTATATCTTGAACTCAGATTTTCCTGACTTTGAGACAGACACACTGCCTCTCATAACATTCACAAAAAGTAGTCACCTAGTCTTCACTTAAGGTGCCTAAATAGTTCCTTGACTATATTAGGAACCTAATCAAAAATTTTTAATTAAATGAAATGGTAGGAAACTATTTACCTCCAGAGACAGTCCATTACAAAACTGGAGAGTTGTTAGAATTTTTTTCTTAAATATCAATGTGCATTTCTTTGACTTCATTTCACTGCACCTACTTCTGTCCTCTGGGGGCTAACCAGAGGTCAAATCCTCCTTTCACATGATAGTTTCAAATATGTGAATCATAATAATAACACTACTCTTATCTAGGTTAAAGACTCCTGCTTCCATCAAATTATGCTCTATGGCAAGACATTAAGTCCCTTCATCATCCTCGTTCTCTCTTTTTGAATACTCTCCACTTCATCAGTGATATCTTATATGTGGTGCCAGAATTGAACATCATACCTGCCAATCTTGGACATCTTCCTATAAATATTCTTTGGTTTGTCAATGGCAGCTATAATGACTCATTGGTGGGGAGATACTTCTACTCATTCTCTGATTCACTTCAATCTGTCCTCACACTTTTACTGCCAAGGTTATATTTAGGATGCTAAGGAGTTATTCTGTTGAGGACAAATACCTTACCTCTACTCACCATCCAAGTTCTTGAGTCCCCATCATTGTATTCCACATTTCAAAAACTGATCACTTAATAACATACCCACATAATTCAGAGTATTTATGCAACCAATCACTCACAGTATCACAACCTTTAAGTCTTAAATATAACCATTTATTTAACAAAAGAAATAACAATAACATAAATGCATGCATGCATTTAAAAATATACTTATTAACAACATTACAATTTGCACAGGAAGTCGGATCATACTCTTCCATCAATTAATTTAATATCTGTGATAAAAAATGGATCACACCCACAGGAACCTGAAAGAAAAGCACATTAGGAGTAAAATTCATATGCTTAAAGTAAACCGCAATTCTGAATTGCACATGTTAAGGTTATTCATCCATTCAGGAACACCTGTACCACACTGTTTCTCTGCTTACTGTTTGTCCATCCTCATTTCTCTTCATCTGGGCAAATTCTCTTCATAATTCAAAGTTGCATTTATAGGTTCATCCAATTTACAATTTTTAAATGAGTGCCCAGAAAGTGTTACCTCTTAGTGTGAATATAGCAGTTCCCTTCAAGGCAGAGAAATGCAAAGCTCATCAGATTCACTATCTCTGAGCTATTCAGACCAGCCCAGCAAGTTTTGAATTTATGTGGATGCTTCATTGTACAGTCAAAATAGGGTTCCCAACAATATAGCTCAGATTAACTCTTAAAACCAGGCAAACAGCCAACTCATTTCAGAACCCATTCGCCTTTCCTTCTCTAAGCAAAGTTAACAGAGCAAGAGATACTTATGAGAAGCTTCACCTCTCTCCAATTCTAGGCAGAAATGTAGGGCATTCAAGGTTACTGAAAATTTGGATCAATTAAATCATTTCTTTCTCCCACGAGGAATGACTTAATAGAAACCTTCTGTCAGTTGAAACCTTCAAGGTGCCAGAGCAGATGCTAAAATTTTCATCACCAACCTCCTAAAGTATCATCACTTCTACCCCAATTTCTATATCAAAATCCTACATTAGGTTCTTCTCTCAGGCTCTTCTCCCTCCTCCCTAGTTCCTATAGCTAGAGGCATGCAAGTAAATGTTTAACAACCAGCTATTAAGGGAGGGGGAAATTGTACACATGATACACTTAAAGATAATAAATATTTTAAAATAATATTTATTATTATGATTTTCTCCATTAGTTTCTTAAGCATAGAAAATGAAGGAAACAATAAATCCAGCCCTGATTTGTAGCATTTTCCAGTTTCCAAACTGCCAGTGTAAATGCTCACACTGAAAATTAATAATTTCATGAGCCAGTTTGAGCTGGCTTCAGCACACCCCTGAATGTACTTATAATGACTTAAATGAGAATTTCTTGACACTTGCTGGTTCTTCTTTCACTTAAAAGTTAACAACTCCCTAAATTTTCCTTTTAAAATAGACTCATTTTAAATAATGTCCAGTCTCCAAAAGTTTATATGATTTCTTACTTTTGTTAGTTTCTCACTTTTTAGTAATTAAACATTTATAAGCAATGAGCACAATCCCCTCAAGCAATAAGAACCCAACATGATCCTCTTGCTTCTTTGTGTATTGCAACTGGTTGGGGTGTTTTATGCTCATATGTCTTTACTTAATAATAAATAAAAATTCTTTCTCTGACTCTTTAAAGCATTAAACTTTATGCATAAGTGAGGTGTCATTCAACATTGCTTAGGATGGGATCAGAGTCTTTAAATTGTGCCATAGTTGATTTTTGCAACCAAAACTGCTCAAATCCTATCTAAAAACTGTTTCTTTATGCACATATATTAACAGTTTTCATTCAAATATAATTTCTCTATGCCTTTTAGGTAAAAATGTTCACCAAAAAAGGCAATATCTTATACCTTTTAACCACTGATATAAATCTTTCCCTTTACTGAAAATTGCTTTTCCTTTCTTTTTCATAACTAAACTGCTACATATGAAAACAGCACTAAAAGGCAAGTCTATGTTACTATAATTCAGGGTATCCAAAGTTGAAGTTAATATTTCATCAGAGTGGGCAGAGAGTCAGGAGGATCTATGTGACATGTTTCCATCTTCTAACTTCATGATACAGGTACAGTTTAGAATTACCTTCTGCCTTCACATAATGATACCTCCTCTTTTCTTACTGAATATCTTCTCCCATTTTTTTATGGAAGCACTACATTTCTCCAGCCTCTTTTACTTTTCCTTCTAGAAGTGAGAAATAATTGCTGACACTAAATAATATTTCTAATATTTCTGTCACTAATCACTGCTAACAAGCAGCAGAATTTTTTCAAGGCTGTTTTTTTTCCAAACTGAGGTCCATAAAGTTTAAGTGACAACTAGCTTTTTATTTCCTTAAATTTATATTAGAGGTATGTTTGAGATTAAGGAAATGTTTCTATGAAATTGTTTTGTCTTGCTTTTGGCATTTACATCAAGAAATTGGAGTGTAGGAATATAGATTTAGAAGTAGAAGGGACCTTAGAGACCATTTAGTTCAAGACACTCATGTTTTAGATGAAGAAACAGAGGCACTGTTAGGTGACTTACTTAAGGTCTTCCAAAAAGTCAGAAGCAGACCCAGTATTTGAATCCAGATCCTCCAATTACATATTCATCATTCCTTCCCCTGTGTATTATGGAAGATGGTGACTTCTATTTTATACAATAGGCAATATTGGGGGAAAGGATATTGTTGGGAACCATTGTGTATGGGAACATCGTAAATTATCTTTACCTGGCGTCTTTGAACATCAGAGCCTTGTTCTACTAAATGCAACAGGAGTGAGAGTGGATTAGAGACTGTAAAGGTATTTAAGCAATAGTGTTTTGGTGAATAAATGGAGCACTTGGAGATCTTGATGGAGTACTTGTCTCCTTTATAATCCTTGTCTCCCGCCCCTCCAATGCTCACCTGTGGAAGATTGTAAGAGTCCAGAAGTAGGACTCTACATATTAGTACCCAAACAGGGATGAACATATGGCACAAAGGTGTGTTATCTGAGTAAAGTCTGGAAGAAGGACATAGCAGATACAAACAAGAGAACCAGGTGACATCCCAGAGCAGAGGGATCAGGAGAAGGTAATAAGTTTACCATGGGGCTGATAGTAAGGAAATTGGAACAAGGAACTGTGGAGGAAAGTGAAGAAAGTGAAAGTGCATTTTCCTCCATGGCCTAAGGCAGAAAAAATAAAGTATTATCAAGAAAAGTCTAGGATCAGCCCCACAGCACATAGGGAAGAGATTTCAGAAGTACAAAAGACCATCAAAAAAGCAAAAGATCAGGGAGACAGTTTAATGCATCTAGAAGCTGAGTTTCAGTCATATGCTGTTATTGAGGAGCTAGATCCTTTTCATTCAGGAAACCTTAGGCAAAGACATAAACCAATAGATACA
This sequence comes from Macrotis lagotis, assembly GCF_037893015.1. NCBI lineage: Eukaryota > Metazoa > Chordata > Mammalia > Peramelemorphia > Peramelidae > Macrotis > Macrotis lagotis. The sequence goes on along the minus strand of NC_133658.1, from coordinate 817,626,831 downwards.
AAAGCAATCAGAGATTTAAAGAAGGCAGTGGGGGAATACGGGGCAAGATCACCTTTTGTCTGGCTACAATTGGATACTCTTGCATACTCCATATTAACACCTAATGATTGGAAGCAGAGAGTTAGTGTGTTTGTCACCCAATCTGTTTTTTGAATGACAGAGTTTATAGAACAATATAGACAGATGGCTTTGAGACATGTGGAAGGTTCCAATGCCATCACATATTATGAACAGTTAAGTGGCACAGTTCAATTTTTCAACAATGCAGACCAACTATATTATGAATTAGAGACATATGAAAGAAATGCTACCTGTGTAAAGAATGTTTGGGGACATATTCCAACACAAAATGAGAAAAACCATTTGCACTTATCAGACAAAGAAATGATGAGGCTTTTGTGGATTTCTTTGATTGCAGGAGGCAGTAGGAAGAACTTTAGGAGATATAGCAGGAATAGATGCATTAATAAAACAATTAGCATGGTCTAATGCAAATGCTGAATGCCAGAAAGCAATGATTGGCTTAAGATGCTACCATTGAGGAAATGATTCAAAGATGTGACAGAGTAGGGTCTCATGAGTATCATACAGAATTAATGCCAGAGGCATTTGCTAAAATGCACACTGAAAATAAAGAGAAACAGACTTGCTCTGTTTGTGGAAAACCTGGTCATTTAAAGATAGATTGTTGGAGTGGTCAAGGAGCTAAACCCATAAAGGTCAGGGCACATCATCCTAAAACTCTGTGACCAAAGCATGAAAAGGCAGGACACTGGACATCAGAATGTAGACAAGGAAATTTTAAGAAATTTTAAGAAAAGGGCCCTTTCCCCAGGGCCCCTCAAAAACAATCATGGTAGTTCAGGACCAGCAAGAGAATGGAATGGAAAAACCAGTATGCAGCTTTGGCAGCAAGCTGACCCATATCAAACTAGTGACAGTCAAAAGTGCTGGGAAATACAGTGTGCCTCCCTATGCTTCTACTGAAGTGCCTATTCATCCTTTATGATTAATGGATGAGGAGTCTGCAATCATTTTGGCTCCACCTAATCCAGAGTATACCTTTATTAAAGCACGTGAGTGGGGAAATTTTCTCTATTGCAATAATGAATGCTAATGGTGATGATCGCTACATAAATGATAACCAATGCATGGCTCAGTTATGTGTTTTTGCAAGATCTGGTATAATTAGGAAGGAAAGTGAGTTGAAAAGGGGGCCAAATCAGAGAAATCACAATGTAATTATGTTTACAACTACAATTTCTTCAGAAAAACTTCTTTGTGTTATCCAAATAGAAGGAATTGCTTTCCTAGGCTTTATTGACACTGGGGCAGTTCCCCACACAAAACTGGCCACATACTTGACCTAAGCAGGTCGCTGATACTAACCTAGTAGGCACTGGAGATAGACAAGAAACAGAAATTTCTTGTCAACCCTTGAAATGGAGAAAAGAAGATAAAGTGGAGACTGTCACTCCTTTCATGGTTATAATTATATATATAATAATATAATAATATTATGGGGAAGGGATATAGCAATTAAAGGCTATAATTAGCATAGATTCTCTGATTGGGGCTGCTGTTGAGTTGGGAAGTGGAGTCTCTGAGGCAGTGCTGCAGGGGGACTGAACTTCCTCAAGCAGCAGTCCACAGGCAAGTGTCAGCCCCATAGCCAGCAAAAGTGATAAGAAGTCAACATTGGGGAATCAGCAGAAGTGGAATCTCTGAGGCAGTGCTGCAGGGTATGAAGCTTCCTGCTCAGCACAATGAACTGGATGTGGAGGACCTGCTTGCTGTGCCTTTTGGCTGAGGCTGCCAGTTTGATTGCGCTATGCATGTTAAACACAATCCAAACCCCTAGACCCATGGCCAACTTTAGAGACTTCTTGTTGCTGAAGACCCTGACACAGAGCCGGACGTTGATGCAGACCCTGACTCGGAGGATGAGTTTCGCTTGGGAAGACAATGAGTTTGTTTCACTTTTCATCCTACTGGTGGGCACAACTGTGTCGTTGCTTGGGCAGCAGAGGGCTGTGAATGGAACACTAGCTGTGCTTCCTATGTGGAGAGTGAAGGTGTCACATGCTGTTGGATAGGTTGTTATCGTGAAGGCTACTGTTCACAAGGTGCGGCAACTCCAGGTGGTACTGGCGTTCACCCCTTGGGTGATTTCAAATGCTCTCCCTCATTCTCTGCCCTTCCCACCCTCTGCAGAGGGAGGGAGAAGGGAAAGTTTCCTTTTTGGAACTTCAAAACTCAAGCTTATGTCTCAGATGGAATGTAGGCTTTGCTACAAGGACAAGACCCCTCCAAAAACTTATTTTAGAAATCAAGGGACCCCCCTTCTTCCTGGTTTGGGGAGGGGTGAGCAATGACTATTGCTTTTCAATAGGGTATTGACTGGGAAGCTTCATGGTTTAATTAGTTAAGAAAAAAGGGGAAGAAGATTTTTTTTCCTGGGACTGGGAAATTTGGATTTTGTCTTTCAAATGAAGTCTGTGATAATGGTTTATATTTCTATTGACAAGTCGTGATTGGTTATGTGTGTATGTGTGTATTTTGAACATCTAGGGCATTTTATATCTCTCTACTTGCCTAGAGAGGTGGGAAAATGTTTCTATAGTCTGGCCAGAGTATCAGTCTCCGCTTGGTAAATGTGATACAAGAGAGTGGTTTCTGTGTTTGTTAGTGTCTAAACTCTTGTGTGTGTGTGTGTGTGTGTGTGTGTGTGTGTGTGTGTATGTATGTAATTCAGATCTGAAATAGTTAAATGTTACCTGAGTTAAGTTATTTGAATTTGATTACTTTGAAAGGTTTTTTGTTGGCAAAAGAAAAAAACTTTGTAATCTTTGTAAATTAGGGATAAAATGTGTTTCAAGGAATTTGGGAATATTGGTTTTGTTAAATTGACATTTGTGTATACTATTTTTGAAGTTTTGTTTACAATTTATGTGGCATTCATTATGTAATAATTTTGTTTCCAAAACAAGAAGGGGAATATGTTGGGAAATGTTGTGTATGGGAACAATGTAAATTATCTTCACCTGGTGTCTTTGAACATCAGAGCCTTGTCCTAAGTGCCACATAAATGGGAGTGGATTAGACACTGGAAAGGTATTTAAGCACCAGTGTTTTGGTGAATAAACAGAGCACTTGGAGATCTTGATAGAGTACTTGTTGCCTTTGTAATCTTTGTCTCCTGCCCTTCCAGTGTTAGCCTGGGGAAGACTGTAAGGGTCCAGAAGTAGGGACTCTACAGATATCAGTGGGAAAATGAGGCTTAGCCACATGAGATAATGCATTAGAGAGGATAGCAGACAACATAATAAATAACTCAAGCATACCACCCCTGAGGATGCTATAGGAATTTGGTTCTGGATGGTAGAGGGACAGGACTAGAATATGGAAATCGAAATCGATTCATGGAACAAAGACTGAGATTAGGAAATAAATAACAAACCTAATTTGATGCTTCTCACTGATAATATATACACATCATAAACCCCCAGTCAAATACTTGTCATCAAGACTAAAGAAATAGCCTTTCTTCCAAAAGTAAATTAAAAAAAAACTCTTGGACATTCAACTATTTCCTGGTTAAATAGAAAGCAAATATTATGAAAATTGGCAGATGCAAAAAAACTTGCAAAGTATTTTGAATTCTGTCTGATCTCTTCTCTAATGAAACTCTTAAAAATAAATATCATTGGAAAGGAAACACTTTTAATTCAACCAAACTCCAGTTGAGTGCCTCTTATGTACAGATCATCATGTTATAAAGTATAAATACACTCCAATACAAGCTAGTGGTGGATATACAGAGACAATAATTCAAAATAATACATAAGTGTAAAAATAAGAGTCAAAGTGTTATATAAAGCCTAAGAGGGAAAGGTCATTTATTAAAGGGATATTGAAGTCTTTATAGAGGAAAGGGCATTTAATTTGGGTTTTACCAAATGGACTGTGAAAATGTGGATGAGAGGATGTGAGTGTCCCTAATCTGTGATATTGTTAAACAGATGACAGATCCATTGAACAATAAACAGATTACAAATAAATAGAAGGAACCAGGACAACAATATACACATTAACAACAACATTTTGAGATGATAACTTCAATGGAAGCAGCTCCTCTCAGCAGTTCAGAGAGCTAGGACAACAATTATAAGACCAGCTATGGACAATGCTATTCCCATCCAGAGGAAGGAAAATAAAACAAAACAAAAATCTCTTCATAATCTGATGAACACTTTATAAAAATTATCTTTTATGTGTCTCCCTTAGTACTAATTCCTCATACTGAAAATGACTAATATGTAAACATGTTTATCCAAAATATGTATGTACCCCCTAGCCTGTTTGCCAATGGGGGGAGGGAGGAAGGGAGGGTGGAAGGAAATTTTGTAAATTAAAAATATATATTGATAAATGTTGAAAAAACTTTTATAACATATATTTGAAAAAATAAAATATCAATAAAAACAAATAAATGGAAGGTCTTGAACAACAAGCTAAGAAATTTGAGTATTCTTATGTGGGTAATAAGGCATTATTGAAAAGAGGTTTTTTTCCTTTTATCCTTTTTTTTTGTTTTTAATATCAACTTTATGACAATGAGAAGACTTATAAGAACATCACTATTCACTAAAAACAATAGTCTGATAATGATATATACTGGGTGGATTGGAAGGAGGAGTGAATAGAAGAAGAAAAATCTGTCAGGAAACATAGTAATCTCCATGATAGATAAATAGGTCAATCAATCAGTAAATATTTGGTAGACACCTACTATGTGATATTTTTTTCAAAAGGCAAAAGAATTCCTATTTACAAGGGGCTCACAGCCTGATGCAGATGGGTGTGTGTGTGTGTGTGTGTGTGTGTGTGTGTGTGTGTGTGTGTGTGTGTGTATTTGTATATGATAATAAAGAAAGAAGGAAAGGAAGATAAGTGGTACAGTAGATAGAGCACCAGTCCTGGAATCAAGAAAACGGAGTTAAAATCCAACCTCACACACTTGATACTTAGTAGCTGTGTGACCCTGGGCTACTCACTTAATCCTAATTGCTTTGCAAAACAAAAATAAAACTGTTAGCAACTTTAGAAAGGTAGATTTGGTTGAATGTGGAAGCCAGATTACAGACAGTTTAGAAGAGGATTATAGAAAATAGAGGGGCTTTTGTAGATGGGTTCAACTCAGGAAGGCAAGATGAAGGATAAGAACAGGAATAGACAAATCAAGTGAGGGGTTCTTTAAGAATGAGAGAGAGACGTGAACATCTTTAAAATTGGTAGAGAAGCAGCCAGGAGACAGGGAGAGATTGGGGAAGTTAAAAATAGTCTCTGAGTGTCCTACAAAATTGAGCAGGAGGGCTTTTTAAAGGGAGGGAAAGGAAGCAAACTACTCTAGGATATGCTTTCTAATCATAATAGCTGAAGTTACTGTAGCACTTCGAGATTTACAAAATATTTTACATAACATGATCTCATTCGAGTCTCACAAAAATCCTCATTTATCAGGATGGGGACACTGAGGCTCAGAGATTTTAAGTGAATTGTCTATAGTCACACAACTAGTAAGTATAAAGGGACTGGGGGAATAAAACCCCCCATCTCTTTTAAATCCAACTCCAAACACCTTGTATTTTCTCTATATTGTATTCTGCTGCTCTATGTTATTATGTCATAGCTAAGATATATATATATATGTATGTGTATATATATATATATATATATATATATAATGTTGCTTTGATGTTATAGAGAGTAACTGATGCAATCTAGGTAAAGTATAAAAAAGAAAGGATTGGCAGTTGACAGGAGAAAAGATCTAACAAGAAATTCAACAATAAAACCTATGTCCTCAGATGTCTGTGTAAATTCACAAAATCTGAATGTGAATAAGGGAAAACTAGAGACTAATTCATGGAGGCAAATTTGGGTTTATGAGAATCACTTGAGGAGATCTTAGAGAATGTAACTTAGGCCCAGAATATGGTTCTGTAGGGTAGAGGGACAGGACTAGAACCTGTGATTTCAAAAGTATTAGGAACTTGCCAGTGAGAAAAATTCCTCTACTCAAGCAAGGTGATAACTTCTCTGCAACTTAAAGTCTTATTAAACTGCTTAGATCACTGAGAGGCCAAATCACTTGCCGAATGTCTCACAGATAAAGTATGTCTTCCTGGCTTAGATGCCAGTACATTATCCATTAGATTATTCTATCTCTCTTCTACAATTCAAAAGAAAAAGGACAGATTAGATAGATAGATAGATAGATGATAGATAGATATAAAAGGGAGAGAGAGAGAGAGAGAGAGAGAGAGAGAGAGAGAGAGAGAGAGAGAGAGAGAGAGAGAATATACTTATGTCGGGAAATCCAGGAACCCTGGGAGGAAAACATGATGGGGAAGTTTCAAATAGAAGTGATATTATCATTGGAGATGAGTGTCATTCAGAACACCTGAACTTCCATTCAAGAAATACATGAATTCAAAAAACATCACTAATCTTCCATAGAGGGAGGCCTGTTATAGTAGAGGTGCCTCTGTTTCTGTCTTTTTCTTTATCTTTGTCTCTGTGCCTCTTTTCAGTCCTAGTCCTCTGTCTTGGTTTTGCTCTCTTTAAAAGGTATGACAGTTAAAAAATTTCTTAAAAGAACTCTATTCTTCAAAGATAGATGAACCAAATAGAGGAATTTCTATTTTTATCTGATTCTTAACAAGAAAAAAACTGTTTGCTCAGAAGGAAATTGTGGGAAACTTTGAGTAAAGTGACCCACTCCATCTTAGATCAGAGACAAACATAAATTTAATATTTTCTCTCTAAAAATATTTTCATAATTCCTTATGAATGAAACTGGAGAAAATCACAATACTGTGCTGCCTGGGTCCACTATAAATTTATGTTTTATAATCTCAGTTGGAGCCTCTGAAGTAAAGCAACTTTTTTAAAACCTTCCTAATGGATTCACTATTCCATTCACCATGATCAATATATCAAATCCTTTTCTTTCCCCAAATCCCCATAGCTCTCCTTCCTCCCACCATCTCAGCTGATAACCTCGTCTTGTATTTTATACTAAAAATTGAAGTCATTTGCCATGAGCTTCCTCTTCTCTCCCCAGCTTTCACCAAATGTCTTCTACCATTCACCTCTGACCATATAATGAGGTGGCCCTTTTTACCAACACACATCCCTCTACATACTCAAGTGATCCCATTCCATACTGTGTCCTCCAGCAGGTTATCCCTTTTATCAACCTCACCCTCTCACTTACCTTCAGTCTCTCCCAAGAATTCACATCCCACTTTGCTTTCCTTCTCTCTAAGATACCAATCATTTAACACTATGTTCTAATTATAGTAACTTGTTTTATTTCTTATCTTCCTACTTTCAGCTCCAAAAGGACAAGGATTATCTAAATTTTGCCTTCTCTCCCAGTGCTAAGCATATAGTAGTCTTTTATAAAAGTTGAGGCACTGTATTTATTGAGTCAATAGCTTGTTTTCTATTTTCTTGCATGGAAATCTCTCTCTTGTTCTCCCTTACTTTTCTAAAGAAATTGATGACCTAGTTCTAGTCAAGGTCTATATCTCCAAGTTCTGCTGACTCTTGCCTTCTACTAAATATTATTTTCTCCAGTTAACACAAAGTGAACATATGTTTGGGCCTTTACAATTGCAATAGCCTTTTTTGACTTTCCCAAGATTGATACCATATTGTTCCTGGCTGTGTTATCATGTTACACTATTACCAACAATCAGCTCATTATGTAATTTGTGTAATATTTTTATAAAATTTTCTTGAATTACTTTAAATAACATGACCAAATTGACCTTTTTTTGGTTTTCCCCAAACTGGTCTAATTGCCAGTAATATCAGACAATTTACGAAATTTCCAAGAGTGTGGAATTCCAGTTGCCCTCTGCTATGTGGGTGAGGAAGCTTTGTCTTTTCCCACAACTTTCTGTTTAAACTGGGCCAAAGGTTTAGGACAATGTGTTATTCTAGAAAGAGCACTGGACTGATTCTAGGCTCAATTTTGTCAATTAATAGTTGTGGGACCCAAATAAGATGCTTTTTCTCTCTACATCTGAACCTCCTCAGTTGTAAAGAAGTATTAAAAATATTTTCTCTACTAACTTTTGCAAGGTCATTCTTTAGATTAAATATGACAATTGTGCTCTTGGGCAGCCTCAGAGACCAACGACTCTTCATTTTCAATTCCAATAGTCTTTTCTTGTGCTTTCTCTCCTTTGTCTTGACCTTCATGCAGCATATGGCAAGTGTCTCTTATTTAATTCTCTCTCCTCTTTTTGAACTCTTATACATTATACTCCTTTAGCTTTGTTCTTCACCTTCTTCCCTACTTTTTAAAGGGAAGAAGTTTTTTTTCTCTTCTCTTTTTTCTATATACTCTCCCATAGAATGTTTATTTATTTATTCCCTTAGCTTCAAATAGCTCCTCCACACAGATGACTCCTAAATGAATATAGCACCCATTATGGTAACTACTCTTCTCCTATTGTCCCCTTCATTTTTCACTAGATACTAAGCAAAGATGGAATGGGGAGTGAAAAGGTGAAAAATGTACTCTATAAGTATAAAGGGGAAAGTTGGTGTATCACACAGTAAGTGTCTGAGTCCAGATTTGAACTCAGGAAAATGAATCTACTTGACTCTACACCTGGCACACTATCCAGTATGTCACTCTAAGTGTTCCAGAATAGTATTATTTTATTCATTTATTAATTCCAAGCTAACAAGTAAAGCATAATATGTGATATCCAAGAAGGTCTTTCCATTTTGTTGGGTTGTCAACATTCATGCCAAGGTTTCATGATTTGAAATAGAAGGAGGTAATGTTTTGGCATGCTGAGAATCAGGAATTATTCTAATTGGGTACAACCACAACAGTCATACCCCTTAGACTTAGCAGGTAAGCCTAAGCAGCCACCAGGAGATATTGGAGGAAAGAAGGATGGGGAAACAAAAGAGGTCCTACTTCCTGAGAACCTTAGAGAGCTAGACACTTCTGTAGCACTCTTTCTAGAACTTGTCAGAAAACATAATTGATAGTTATCTTTGACTCTCCCTTTCCCTCATCCAATGACTATAAAATCTTGAAAATTTGAACCCAACAAAATCTCACATTCTTGTCTTCCACTATTTCCCCATTGCTGTACTGTAGTAGAGATATCCATTACTTCTATACTGTCTATGACATCCTCCTCAGTTATTGTGGTGTGTGTTCACACAAACACACACACACACACACATAAACACATACACACACAATATTCCTACATCTTTGTAGAGGCAGTTGGGTGGCTCAGCAGTTATAGGACTTGAAATCAGAAAGATCTGTGTCAAATACTACCTCAGACAATTAATAACTGTGTTGCTCGCAACAATCACAACTTCTGAGCTTTAGTTTCTTTATCTGTAAAAAAAAATAGTGATGATAAAGGTATCCATCATATGAGGATTAAATGAAATAAAATGAAATAGAATTTGTGAAGCAATTTGTAAGATGTAAAGAATGATGTGCACGCTATTTAACCAGCTGTGCCTTTGCTCCTCTGCTCACATAATTGTTCCTATGTTGCCTTCTAGAACATCCTTCCCTCTCCCTGTCTCTAGCTTCCCACATCTTTTGACTTTTTCCTCATCCTCTAAAGCCCAATTCAAATATCGTCTTCTATAAAGCAATGCACCAAGTTTATAAAAGAGATTTAAAACAAGGAAAAACAGCAAATAACCACGGAATGTTTATAAGCATAAATGACATGGCAAATTTAATAACTTATTTCTACTAGTGAATAACATATGAAATCTCAGCTTTAAAGCTACTTGCTTTAAATACACCATATAAATATTACTAGTGTATCTGGTGCACTAATTATGTTCTTATATACCCAAGGCTCTATTGTGATATGTAGATCTATGCAATTGACATGAAAATAAGATAGTATTAAGTTCTCTTTAACGAACGAGCAAACAGTCATCCTTGTGTAATCATGCATTGAAATTTTCTTTTCAAATAGGCTTAAAATATTTGGAGGATAAAAAACACCCTTTTAATAAAAAGTTTAGCATAATTGACCCAAATGGTAAAGACTTTGCAAAGCAAGTCTATCAAATGATGGCATGCATCATGGGCTTTTTGAATTCTACTAGATAAACTGTCTACTGGAATTGACAATGAATATGACAATAAGAAACAGCTGCTTCTGGATCTAGCTTTGTATTCTGTCTCTGTGGCCTATTTCTAGAATTTACCAGACACAAAGTACTAAGATTATTATAACTTAAATAAGAAAAATAAAGAATATTATTCTAAGGAGTTGGGTGGGTAGAACTATTAAAATGGAAGGGAAAGGGGATAGCTCCATCCTAACATTTCAAAGTTGTTAAGTGTAGAATCAATAATTTCCATAGAACCTAGAGCTAGGTGCTTCGGTTATGATTGGAGATGAAATGGAATTATGCATCCAAACTCAAATATCAAATGGGTCTAGGTGAATTACTACTGAGAAGAAGCAATATTGTCAAAAAATAAAGACTTGACTTGAGGGACTCTTTTATATACTGACTGGATATAATTTTGAGCCTGACTCACAAAAGAAATAATAGCTTAAGATTTTCTCACAAAAGAGATATAAATTTTTCTACAGAGGAGTTAGCAACAATAGCTCAGCAAAGAAATCGACCCAATAATATGATAGCAATAGCACTATTGAAAGAAAAGCAACATGGGGAACATTCGAAGGCAAAGTCTGGACACAACCCTAGAGTCTGAAATGTCTAGGGGAAAGTACTCCTCTCCCATCAATTACATAGGAATTTATAGATCATTGTGACCATATGTAAATATATATGTATAGCATATGTGTATATATGTAAATATATATATATATATATATATATGTATAGCAGTTTTCCTTCTTATTTACCTTGCTAATTTGTCTAATTGGAGTTTTTGCTTTGAATAAATGTTTAATCTGGTAAAGTAAAATTTCTTATGAGTTAAAAATTTGAATAGATGCTAAACCTCAAAATTCCTTGAATCTGGATATAGCTTTCAGTGTCTTTGAAAAAAAGAATGCAAGGGCAGCTAGGTGGTGCAGTGGATAGAGCACCAGCCTTGGAGTCAGGAGTACCTGGGTTCAAATCTGACCTCAGACACTTAGAAATTACCTAGCCATGTGGCCTTGAGCAAACCTCTTAACCCCATTGTCTTGAAATATCTAAAAAAAAAAAAGAATATAAGAAGAGGTTGACATGAAGCTGCATTGGGAATACCATTTATGGAATTTTCCATGTAATTATGAATGGCTTGACTAGAATCTTCTTTTCCTTTCACATATTTTTATAACTTGACTTTTCTTCCCTGGTGACTGAAAAGAAAAATGTATTTCACAATTAATGTTTCATCCATTGTACCAAACAGAAGAAAACAGCAATTTGGATCATTGGAAATTCCCTTTGGGTTTTCATTTTCAGGCCTTCTGAACAAAAGGAGAAATAGGTCTTTGGTCATGGAACAAGGAAAATAAAAAAGAACAATGTTATTTGTAATCCATGGAAATGTTTTAAGTTAAGTTAAAGGACATTCAGGAAGAAACTGAGCTAATGTTAGCTGAAAATGAATCAATTAATCAAACACTAAGCAGTAATTAAGTACCAACTATGAGACACCTACTGTGGTAGACATCAGGGACACAAATACAAAGAATAAAATCTTTATTCATAAGAGGACAGGGAAATGGTGTCCTTTAAAATTCACAGTGGGTCAGATAATGAGTCAATAGTTTTTAAAGTGAAAGTAATACTAACTGACATCTATGTAGAAATTTATGGAAACAAAATATAATGTATCTGACACATTATTCAAAATTCACAAAATCTCAGCCTTCAAATGTATTTCATAGTCCATACAGTCCAGCCTGTACCTGATCAGGAATCTTCCACATCATCTTGAAAAAGAGGTCATCCAACCTTAGATTAACTCTCCACTGAGGGAAAACTCACTAACTCCCAAGAAAGACTATTCCATCTTTGGATAGATTGGATTATTAGGAAGATTTTTTCCCTTTAATCAAACTTAAAACAGACCCCCTCAATTCCTGTTCTAAGTAGAACAGAATTTAATCCCTCTTTTACATGACAGTTATTGAAAATAGTTATTGAAAAAAATGCCTCCATCTTCCAAATCAGTACTTCTACAAGCTAAAAAAAAGAAGCAGCTAGGTAGCACAGTGCAGAGTGCTAGGTCTGAAGTTAGGAAGATCTGAATTCAAATACAGCCTCAGACACTAACTAGCTGTTTAAAACTGAGCAAGTCATTTATCTGCTATTTGCCTCAGTTTCCTCAATTACAAAATGTTTTAAGAATCAAAAGGAATAATATTTGTAAAATGCTAAACATACTTCCTGGCATGGCACACTGTATTAATACTTATTCTCTTCTCCTAAATACTCCCCAGTTCCTTCAGTTGCTCTATATATGGCATGGTCTTTAGTTTTTCCATCTTGTGGGTTCCCTCCCTTTGGACATGCTCTAGCTTTTCAATATCTTTCATAAACTGAAAATTAAACATAGAATAAGGATCATAAATTCTGAGCTGAAAGGAATTTTAGAGTATAATTTCCTCATCTAGAAAATGAGACTGAGAGAGTTTGATGGACTTGCCCAGAATTACAAAGTTAAATGTATGAAACAGAATTTGAACTCAGCTTTCTTCTTACAGCAAGCAAAATTCTCTCTCTACTTTACTACCCAGCTGCATAATTCCAGATCACTCTAGATATGAGTTAACAGAGCAGAGAAGAAAGGAAAGTGATTTTTTTAGACACTGTGCCTCTCTTACAACCACCCTTCTAAACAAGATATAGTCATCTACTCATAAATGAAAAAACACAAAACCCAGAGAGAGGACAGAACTCTTAAGAGTTGGAGGTAAAACTCAAATCCTAATTGTTTAGTTTCAGGTTCATATAGGAAAGTTTTAAGAATTGATCAGTGTCATCAAATCTATGCCAAGTTCTCACATATCTCAGGATAGATTCACAAGTTGCTTTTCTAAAAATAAAAGAAACAAGTGATTGCACATCAAAGACATTAACTAATTAATAAAGATTCACCAAACAGAGGTCTATGTCTTTCTAATAGAGTAGAATCCAGCTTGACAGTACAGTTCCAAAACTACTCAGGAAATCTAATCAAGAAAAAGCAAATACAATTTTTGAAACTTTAGAGACAGAGTTTCTTTGACAGCTAGAGATTTTTTAACAACAAACAAATGGCATAAAATCATTTATATTATAGTCTATCCAAAGACAAGATCAGAGGTTTGAGGTTTTGTCAGAATCCATAATGAAGAAGAAATTTCATTTTCACTCTACAGGATTAAGAAAATAGTTGGTTCCTAAAATTCTGTAATTTTTCAAAATCTATAATTTTTTTCAAAGGACAAATAAAAATTCTTTTAGGTGGGGTAAAGGAAACATTAAATATAATCTAAGAAGATTGAGTTATTTCTGGTGGAAAAGAAATCACTAAATAAAGTATTTATTTAGAACTCCAATTATCCCTGAAATGCTCTTAATCAGACTACATGTTCTAGAATCATCATATCTGAGAACATTAAATATCATAGCTGGAAAAGATCTTGCAGATCATGTTGTACAACTTCTTCATTTGATAGATGAGAGTAAGGAGATCCACAGAACAATGACTTACCTAAGGTCATCCTGTTAGTCAAGTAAAAGACTACTAGAACTAGACTACTAGACTATTAGACTACTGGACTACTGGAACTATACTACCGGACTCTAGAACCAGGGCTCCTGACTCTGAGGTCAGTGTTCTGTCCATTATGCTCATGCTTTTTGTCTTTACTATATCAATAATTAATTCACTTCCAAGCCTCTGAAGTCAAAAGGAATTGATCCACAGACAATGGGAAGGCAGACTAGAAAATCATATAAATATTGGAGGTTATAGGATGATTCCCCCTAACAAGTGTCACTGAAAGGACAACTTTATATATTATATTTTTTATATACTGAATCAAGAGACAAAACCCAATGCTATCTGATTTATATCCCTAAAAGATTTTCCTAATCAGCCCCCACTCCCGATCCTTCAGTTTCCAAATCATAGAAGCTCTCACAAAAGCCTGCCTCATATGTTCATGTCCCTGAAAGTCTAGCAAAAACAAAACCCTAATGATACTGGGGATGAAATTTCCAATTAATCAAAATTAGGAACTGCTCATTTTCACATGATCACAGATGACAGAAAACAGACTTCATCCTTGTTCCAAAGCAAAGGGACACACTGCCAAGCTAGCCATCACCATAAGGCTCTGAAGAGGAAAAGGTTTTCTGCCTTAGCTGACTTACAAGAATGAGTCTGGTACAACACTTTTAAGATGTGTATAGACAGAGCAGTTAGGTGGCACAGTGTATAGAGCACAAGCCCTGGAGTCAGGAGGACCTGAGTTCAAATCTGACTTCAGACACTTAATAATTACCTAGTTGTGTGGGCTTGGGAAAGTTACTTAACCCCAATTACCTTGCAAAAAACCTAAAAAAGAGATGTATATAGAGAGACACAGATAAATGCTGTTCCATTAAGCAGTGATTTAATTATCAGCATTTTTTATTCTATTTGGGTTTTTCCAAATTCCTTTCATGCATTCAAGACAACTTCATAACTTCATTCGCTTGGCAAAGAGTTATTGAAAATTTAATTCTAGAAATGTATTCAGTCAAATTTCATCAGATTAATGACCATGTCAGCATCCCACTTAATCCCAATTACTTACACACACACACTTTCCACTTGGTAAATGCAATTAAAAAATAATGGGAAGATCTTGACTGGTCAAGGATCAATATAGAAAATCCAAATTATCCAAAAAAGAAAGAAATAATGATATGGAATGAAAGGACTGATTTGAGGCAATGTGGTGAATTAGAAAGACTCCTGGATATAATATCAGGAAGTGTTGGGATCAAACTGCTCTTAGAGGACTTGTACTCTACGATCACAAGAACCTCACTTCATTCTCAGAATATATTTCCTCATCTATAAGATGAAGGTATGACCATCCATTACTCCTGCCTTCTTAGATAGTTGTGAAGAAAAATTATTATAATATGAAAAATATTTTTTAAAAACTGGAAGCAACTAACATATCCCATGAATTATTAATGTAATGGAATAGTATTATAAGGGAGATAAATAGATGAGCCCATTTATCTGCAAGACCCTGGTCCATTTCTAGAAGGTCAAGTGGAAGTATCCATCAAGGAAATTTCTTATCATCTCAAAGAGCAAAAGTCCTGCAGTATTGAAGCAGAGCCTAGGGTCCCACAGATCCAAGGACATCACCTGTTTATCTCAAAGGAAATCATATTTGTTACACACTTCACAAAGGTTCTTGCACATAATAGACATTGCCTAAATGTTTATTCTCTTCCCTTGTTTGCCCCATTATACTCTATTTCAAATAAATGAGCAGACAAGTAGTACGAGTGATACAATATTGACCCTTGACGTCAGGAAGACCTGAATTCAAATCTTGCCCTAGGTCTTTGCAAATTATGAGATCTTAAAGAAATAACTTAGTTTCTACCAGTCTCAATTTCTTCTTTTTTAAAAAAGGGGGGATATAATAATAATAGCATCTACCTCAAAAGGTTTTTGTGAGGATCAAATTAAATCACATGTAAAGGCTTTGTAGACCCTAAAATGCTATATTAAAAATCATTCATGATATTTAATAATCAGACAGAGAGAGAGGAGAGAGAGAAAGAGAAGAAAAAGAAGAGATACATATTAACTGACACATTAGTAGGACAATAAAAGTGGGAAAATGACTAAAAATGGACAAAGAATGCTAAAACAGACATAGAGGGGGTAATTAATTTTTTTCATTATTCACTTAAATCAATTGAGAAAACTGAGGATGTTAAGCCAAGGAAGAGGGAACGTCATAGCTTTGTTAAAGTATTCAATTTTTATAAGGTACAGAAAGGATTGGACTAGGTCTGTTTGACCTCAGAGATCAGGAGCAGAAAGAATGGGCAGAAACTGCAAAGAGGTCTATTGGGTTCAATGCTTGAGAAAATTTCCTAACAACCATATGTATGTATATATAAGTTGAATGAATTATCTCCATATGTAGTAAGTTAGCCCCCCTTGAAGGGCTTTAGGTAAATGCTAAACAACCATTTTTCAGGTACATTATAGTGGTGATTCCTTTCATTTATCTTGAACTAGAAGGTCACTGAGATCCCTACTATTTCTAAAATTTTGTGATTCTTTGGCACTGTGAAATTTATTCATTGAGTGAAAATAGGTACTAAAGAAGCTTTGTTTGATGTAATGATGTAAAATTTCTTATAAAACATTTTATTTGTTTTACAAAACTTTAAAATGCTATATAAGGACTGATGATGATGATGATGATTATAATACAGTATCTGAGCTGGATAAAATATTAAGGATAATCAGGTATGTAACTTGATCATTTGATAGCCACTCTGCCCCTCAAAGGATGAAAGTGGCATACTTAAGCTCATTCAGCAAATCAATGCAGGACAGGAAGTAGAAGCAGGCCTTCCAAGTGCTGACTCAGTATTCTTTTCACTACAATTTTTGTAAAAGGAAAAAAAACATGATAGTCAACTATTCTGAAGATCAACATCAAGACTATTTTTCTGTTCCTCTCAGTTGCCACCTCTAGATAGTTGTTGTTCTTCCTTCATTTTTGAAGAGGATCATTGATATCACAGGGTGATACTTTAACTTGTATGTGACTTGGATTAAGTGAGGCAGAGTTGCACAAAGTCATGAATCTCATGATCTCTCTTTCAGAATTATTGAAGAATAGTGGCAAGACAATAATCAAGATGGCTGTCAACAACCTGGAATGCAAAGGACAATCTTGGAATCTTTGCCTGTTCCACCCAGTGCCATTGGGAAAAAAAATGTTTTCCACCCGTTCAGCTGGGAAACATCTTCAAATGCTTGGAAAAATTACCTTCCTAAATCACCCAGGGGTTTGAAGTGCAAAAATAGTGTTAAGTGGAAAGAAAACTAGACTGGATCAAAGGATCAGATGATTTGAATCCACTCCATCACTAAATAACTGTGTGCATTTCCTTAATTGTTTTCTAAAATTAAGATGTCAAAATTTCCCTACATACACATATATCATTGGCTTAGTATAAAACTATAATAGGATAATATATCTAAAGACATCTTAAAGCCCTAGATTTAAATCTTGTGACCTGGAAACAAACACAAAATGCATCTATCTCCTTGTAATACAAAAAGACAATGGGAACTGTCCTGAGGCTAAGCTCCATTCAAAAATATTTACTGAGTGCTTGCTATGTATGATGGTCATAATGGACTAGACAGAGATGAAGAAATGGTCCCTGGCAAGGGCTCATAATCTTACGTGAAATAAAAGACAGCACCAAAAAGAGCTATTAAATTGTGTGTGAGAAACATACAGGACCAACACAAAGCAATATTACAGATCTGGAGAGGGAGACATAAACTCCAGAGGGAAGATTGAGAGGACATCATGGAGGAGATGACACCTGAGATTGATCTTAAAGATTGGGTCAGATGATGGTGAGTTGATCAAAGTAATAAAGATAATGAAAAGATGGAGGTGTGACAAAAGTGTAGAAGAGGAGGTTCTAGGGATGAGAAGTAATCTGATTGGTTAAGGAAAGAAGGGAAAGGGTAAGTTGAGTTACAGAAAAAAGTAGTGCAGTTTGGCAGCAACATAGCTATGTATGTAAAAGGAAAGGTATGGGAGTTATAGAAAGTCCTACAATGTTTACCTTACTATCTGTTCCTGTTGATAAATGATTTCATTTATTCATTTATGATCTATTGAACCCCTACTAAATGTGAGACATTGTTCATAGAATTAAAAGGACCTCAAAGATTAATAAGACATTATTTCTACTCTCTAGAAGTTTATACAGTCTAGGCCAATGATTTGAAGCTTTTTTCAAATATAAAGATACTGTCAAAATTTCAAAACAGCATAAACCTCCCACAGGATAGTAGGTGCATACTTTGTATCCAATAAGAAAATATATGATGAAAAGAAACTACCACCCATTCAATAAAACTATTAAATGAATATTAATCACAGCAACATTTGCAGCATTTTTCTTACTGGGCACTAATGAAGCGTTGATAATTAACACTGTTGACACAAAACCCATTATTCATAAGTGTATTTGATTGGAGTAAATGAAGATAAAAATGACAACATTGAGTGTATATTCTAATCCTCAGAGAGATTTTGTAAGGTCCTCAGAGACCCTAGAGGTCCTAAGCAAACAGGCTGGAGACCACTGGTACAGAATTTAATACAAACTGTCCTTTTTCAACTGAAGCACTTATCAATGTAATAAAATAGAGAGAGGCATATAATGTATATAATATATTATATATAATATATAATATATATATAATATATAATATACCTGTAAACTAATAACAGATAATCCAAACCAATACATATTTATCAAACAATTACTCTATGTCAGATTATACTAAAACCTGATGGTACAATTAACAAAAAGAAAAGGGTTTCAAGGAGTGCATATTCTAAAAGGGTAGAGAACACAGGAAAGGAGGCAGGAAAGGGGGAAACAGCAAGGGACCCAGCACAAAGCATCTTATTCTGAGGAGTTGAAACCACACAGAGCAGCAGATCCAAAGTGGAATAACAAACATGTAATAGATGCCTACTCTTTCCTATTGTCTTAGGTCCTAGGAATCCAAATATAATAAATGAAACAAAGCATCCTTTCAAGGTGCTTCTAACAGAGGAAACAACAAGGAGAGGTAGAAGCAATAATAAATACAAAACAAAATAGTCGAGTTGAATGTAGTGTAAAGGGGAGAAAACTAAAGGAAGAGACCAGGATGACAAATGAAATTCCTTTGATGGAATTCAGGATGGTCAGCCCATAGCAAAGAAGACTTACAATAGAAAGGACATAATCTCTGTCTTTAAATGTTTGTAAGGGAGTCTTGAAGAAGGAGTGAGCTAATTCAATGTGTGTCATTCCAGAGAAAAGAACTAGGGCAAATGGATTCCTAATATGCCAAGCTGACAAACAATGGAATGGACTGTATCATGCATACATACATATTATAATACGTATGTATGTATATATATATATACATATATATATATATATATATATATGTATATATATATATACAAGCCGAGTGATCATGAAGCAACCTAGAAGTATAATTTGTAATATATATATCCCATGTGAATTCAGTGAGATGTCATTCCTAATCCTCCCCATTCCTATTTTGTTACCTGACCAATTTTTACACTACTGCCTGTTGAGGGCATATATTCACCATGGAAATGAAAAGTTTAGTACATGCTCTAAAGAGAAATATCCCCACAGAATGGGGAGGATGCTGTGCAGATCACCATCTCCTTTCTGGTTTTACAGATCTTGAAATTTTCCATGACCTTGTCCCTGTCTGGATCTAACTATGATAAATTAGTCATAGTGATAAATAAATGGTTTACAAACAAAAGTCTTTTCAAGAACACTCAAATACAGTAAATCCAGGGTGCAGTACCTTTTCCTATCAAGAAAATCAAAGCTCTAGAGACATTCAAGTGAAGTTAGCATTTTTAAGAAGAAAGATCATTAGCTCAGGAGTCAGAAGACATGGGTTTAAATCCAAGCTGACATCTTGTGATATTAGAGAAGGTACTTCTTAGGGAGTCAGGATAGCACAGTGGAAAAGAACAAATGATTAGAGTCAGAGGACCTAAATTCAAATCTTTCTCTAATGCTTACTACCTTTGCGTCCTTGGACAATTCACTTAAACTTCCTGGTTTATTCACCTGTAAAGTGACACGTTAAATTTGAAAAACCTCTGATGACTCAGCTGTAAATATTTAATGTAATGATCTCTCAGGGACTCAGTTTCTTATATTGAACAAAGAAAGGGCTAGTCTGGATAAGCTCTAATGTCCCTAACATTTCCAAGTTCTATGAATTTTAAAATAAATGCAGAATGATTTCAGAAGCACCAAGGTGACCACAATATATCAAAATCTACATTTGTCTGGAAAAAAGAGGATGAAAATGATACAGACAGAAACTTAAGAGTCATGCCAAACATCACTAGGAAGATTGGAGTTTAACATTTAAGGAGACATGAAAAATTTATATGACTGATGAGGCAGAATTCTTCACTTTGCAAATCTCCACATTTAAGATATATATCCCCATCAATCATAGGAATGGCAGTAAAAAACTAGTAGCAGTCACTTTTCCATCTACCCAGCCAGGAAACAGTAGTTTACTTTAACCTAACCAGAATTTTCCAGATATCAACAAATGATACTTTGTCAATTGGAAGAGGCAGTCTTTTCAGTCAGGAGAATTTAGGTTCACATACTACCTACCTTAGTTACACAAAGATGGACAAATCACTTAATTTCTCTAAGTTTGTCTCCTCATTAGGAAAAGTTGAATCATCTATAAATTAGTCTGTAATTGCTGTGAGGTTCAAAAGAGAACATGTAAATAAAACAAAGATAATGTAGATAAAATAATTTGAAAATCTTCACATGCTATATAAATATTAGGTATTATTATAAACATTCCCTATAACATGCAACTATCCAAGTCCCAGAAATCACAGAAATCATGGTCTCTAGACAAATAGTGATATATATAAAATCCAGAATTACCTGAATTTAAGCAAAGCATCCCACAAATTCATTTATAAAATCTCTGTAGGCAAGATCATATTAATTTGAAATTGGTTTAAGGTCTTAATAAAAACAAATTCAGAGTTTTGATTTAATGGATTAATATCAACTTGAAGGGAGATCTCTAGTGGGGTATTCAAATTTTCTAGCCTTACCTCTGTGCTATTTAACATTTTTTCAATAACCTGCGTGAAAAAATAGTAATAGCAATAATAATAACAATAAATATGGCTTATATAATGTTTTATGCTTAGCTAAGCTTATTTATATATATATACATATATATAGTCATTTGACAATGACACTGCAAGAAGGACATTATTATTATTCCTATTTCACATATAAAGAAGCTAAAGAAATGATGTGACTTGCCCAGGGTCACATAGGTGTCACAATTATTGAATATGTGAATGATACAAAATTTTGAGGGATAGCTAATACTTTGGATGATGTTAATAGAATTAAAAACCATAAATAGTTCAGCAGGCTAAAATGGGATGTCAAGGTGGCACACATCTTGTAATCCTGATATTAAGGAAGGCTGAATCTGAAGGAAGGTTTGATCTTGGGGATTTGGTGTTACAGTAGGGCTAAAGCAGACCAGGTATCCACATTATAATACCAATATCCTCAACCCAAGAGTAGAGGGACACCAAGCTGCCTAAGGAGGATCAAACTAGGTTGTCTCATGTCAGAAACACGGAAGTTCAAAGTTTCTCTGATAATCAGCAATGGTATTGGATCTCTGAGTAGACACTATACTTATAGCACTTTATACTATTCTGGCATCTTTACACTATTCAAGTGGGAGACAACTTGTTGGAGTTCAACCTTTGAATTAAATGTTTTTTTTTCCTAATCAATAAAGAGCAAACACAATAGAATCTCGCATTCTTCACTCCTCTCAAATAGTTTTTCTTCCTATGTAGTTTTGATTTTGACCTTTCATTTGACAGGCCAATAAGTTGTCTGCTCACATTTCAATTCTGAAATGATTCTCCTATCAAAAAAACAATCATTTTCTTAGATATCATCATTTTTTTTGCAATGCTGATCAATACTTATCATGTCCATCACCTTTTATCTCTCTTCATAGAGGAAATATTCATGACATATAAATGTTAATGTCTACTTTACTTCTTTAATTTCTTAATTCTAAATCTTATTTTGTAACACATTTTTCTATCACATTCCCCTGTGCTCTTCTTCACATCAAAATCACTGAGAATCTTGGTTACATGTATTGATTTGAATTCAAGGACCTGCTCAAGATATTTACAGAATTCCTTTACTTCTTCATCCTCTGCAATAAATAGTGGTGTGCTAATTGCAATTATCTTCATAGTGGCTTCCTTGCCTATGTACATGATGAGCACAAATTGGTGAGATGGTTGAGTGTCCTAGTCAATGATATGTTGTAGTGCCCTTAGACGCACTGGGAAACCAAATATACCAATTTCATTGTTTTGCATCTCTGAACAGACCAAAACATCCTTTCATTTAGCTGCAAATTTGCATCAAGGGAAAATATCTTTGTGGATGTGGCTTACTTCCCTCAGTAGTATTTCATCTCCTCATTCACTAGACAAAGATCACACATTTAGAATAACATTTACCATAAATTAGCAATTGTAGTCTAAAAACTGTGTCATCCTTTGTTCCATGTCATTTTTTTTAACCATTGTTACCATAGATGTTAAAGGGAGCAACCTAGAACTGAGGGCATTTTCTATTGTTGTCTCTTTTTTTGTGGGTTGCCATGACAAAAAAAAATCATCATCTAGAAGCCAGCTTTCAATCAAAGAGTTTTTATTTAACTAGGTTGTTCCTTAACAGACAGTTTGTCTCCACAACTACACATGGAGTTTTGCTGATTGATAGAACTTCTACAGCTGGTGTTCTTGTCGATGGTCTTCAAGAACCCATGATGAGGCATTAAAATAATTGTCTTCTGGAGAAATATATATGAACAGTGTTCACAGAAAAAGAAGATTAGAATTCTATCATATTTTGAGGCCTGGCTATATAACTTATTCTACTCTAAAGCTGTCATTTAAGAAAGAACTTTAACAATATGAAACTTGTCTAGAGGAACATATCCTGGATGGTAAGAGGATTGGAAGGTATCATATGAAAAACATTTAAGGGAATTGGGGATAATTTGATTGTAAAAGATAAGGGAAAAGTTGACTATTCTTTTCACATTTTTAATAGGTTTTCATGAAGAAAAAGATCATTATTCAATATACATATCAGAGAGTATATAATATAGTAGATAGATTTCTGGTCTTGAAATCAGGAAGACCGAGTTCAAATCCTACCTTTAACACTTACTAAATATTTGACCCTGACCATATCACTTAATCTCTATTTGCCTCATACAACTCCCTAGAACTGATATACCAAGTGATAGACAGAATTCTGTTTTATGTCCATTTTCCCAGAGGACAGACCTAAGACTAGTGCTCATTGTGATTGTTCAGTCATTTTTCAGTCATGGTTGATTCTTTGTGACTCCATTTGGAGTTTTCCTGGTAAAGATACCATTTTCTTCTCCAGCTCATGCTACAGATGAGGAAACTAGGGCAAACAAGTTTAAGTGACTTACCCAAAGTCACATAGCTAGCAAGTGTCTAAAGCAAGATTTGAACACAGGAAGATGAGTTTTCTTGATTCTAGGCCCAGTGCTCTATCTACTGCACTATCTAGTTGACCCAAAGAATTCATTAAATAGAAACAACCCAATATAAATGTTCATTAAATAGGAATGTTAAATAAGAATTCAATACAAGAAAGAACTACCTAGAGGTCTTTAAGATACCTAATCTTATCAGGTAAAGGCAAGATGACCCCATATCAGGGATACTATAGAAAAAAAATTATTGTATGGGATGGAAGTTTGGTTTCTGAAATGTCTTCTAATTCTAATAATCTACATGCAAAACCCTTGAAAAAGTAATACTAATAATCCAAATGAACAAATATTTATTAAATATCTACAATATTCCAGGCACATTTTCTAAAAGTATATAGATTACTGCTCCCATACACTATCTCATAAATTTCTCTTATATTCCTTATTATAGTTGTACTGCTTATATATTTTACATATTACATACTTACATGCTTTATTCATATTTTAGAAAATGTTTCTATTAGAATAGAAAAATGTGTCTATGTGTGCTTTTTTAATATTCTGGTTTTTATGGTTGTTTGTCCCTTAGTGGTTTCTTGTTTATCATTGACTTAATATTTCTAAGACTGATTTAATCTCCACTAGTTCCCATGATGAACTTATGAATAAAATATCCATTTGAAAAAATCCTTGCTATCTTTCTGAGCCTGTGAGCAAATAAGAATGTTTTATTTGCATTTTTCCCCTACATCTAAGTCAAAGTAGTGCTATAAAGTTAAATTATAATTTTTACCTCTGACTCCAAGAGGGTCATGTGATAAAGATCTTGGAAATAACTAAAACTAACTAGAATTTCATGACTCAGTTGAGGAGCTAAGCATCCTTTTGTTAGTTGATGAAACACCAAATCCCCATTCAGTCTTCTGAGATCTTAAAGGAAGATCATCCCAGCTGCTAACACTCAGATCTTAAAACTCAGAAATGAGCAAAAAATCAGAAGTAAGCAGTAAAGTTGAAAGCTTCTAACACTTATATCTTAAAACAGTAAAAATCAGAAGTGAGCAGTAAGGTTGTAATCTTCCTATAAGCCGGAAAGAGCCCAACAAGGATCCCTCATGGACCAATTCAAAAGGAAATATTTTTCCATCTCAATTGAGAAAAGGGAGCAACTTGTATCCAGATAAGGAGCTGTGGAGTTTGAACAAAGTTCAAGGACTATCCCATGCAATTTAGAAAAACACAAATATCTTGTCTGATCTCTAAGGATATGACTTCTCTCTCACCATATCCAATTTGGATCAAGGTACAACATGGAAACAAAGTAAAGACTGACAGATTGCTTTCCGTGGGGGAGTGGGGGGAGGGAAGTAAGATTGGGGGGGGATTGTAAAACTCAAATAATATCTTTAATAAAAATTAATTTTAAAAAAAGGGAGCAACTACCTTATACTTCAAAATTTCATCCCAAGACATTTGGCTTCAGTGAATTTTTTAAATTGTCCTAAATTTTAAGGAGTACAAATCCAATTTATAAGACTCCTGTTCCATCAAGAAAGTTAAAGAAAATGTTGAGGTTGTCAAAACCCTAAGAATGGCTCTGTTTTCCTTTCCTTTCCTTGAACTAATTATCTACAAAAAAATCTGATAGCTCTATCCCTGGTTCATTTTTCAATGGAGAATGAAAATATCAGAAATTCTGAGGAGGAATGTTTTGGAGGTTTTTTTCTCTTTTCTCAACTATAAAGTTAACCATTTTCAAAGTCACAAACACCTCATAATGCCTCAGGGTCCCCTGAAAGAACTCCTAGAATATCAAGAGAAGACACAGAAGCCAAGAAGACTATGGATATTGTTCATACTGTGCCCAAATAGAGGAATGTGACAAGCAATGGAAGTAGTTTACTTAATTAAACTGTTAAACCATGATTTGATAACAAGAAGCAAAATTTATTAAGTGCCAATTATGTTCCAGAAACTAGAAATACAAAGGCACAAGAGACATAATCTTAGCTACCCTCAAGAAAGTTATATTCTAGAGAAGAAAACAATATGACCAAGTTAATTAAATACTACATGTTGGGGTGGGTATTCTATACCACACTTCATGAGGGAAGGAAGGTATTAGCAACTGGGAAGTCAAGATTGGTTTCAATTGAGCTTTGAAGGAATTCAAAGGATATTCTACTAAACAACCATCTCATCTATATCAGATTGGCTAATAAACAGAAAGGGGAAATGATAAACATTGTAGGGGATGTGGGAACTCTGGGACATTCATGCACTTTTAGTGGAGCTGTAAACTGATCAAAACAGTCTGGAGAACAATTTGGAACGATGTCCAAAGGACTAGGAATACCACTACTAAGTCTATATCCCAAAGAGACCATAAAAAGGAGGGAAAGACCTACATGCACAAGAATATTCATAGCAGTTCTTTTTGTGGTGACAAAGAATTGGAAATTGAGGAGAAATCATCAGCTGGGGAAACTATAGTATATAGATATAATGGAATATTATTATTCTGTAAGAAATGATCAGCATGAATATTTCAGAAAAACCTGGAAAGACTTATATGAACTGATGCTGTGATGTAAGCAGAATCAGAAAATATTATAGTGGTGGCTAGGTGGCATAGTGGATAAAGCACCAGTCTTGGAGTCAGGAGTACCTGGGTTCAAATCCAGTCTCAGACACTTAATAATAATTACCTAGCTGTGTGGCCTTGGGCAAGCCACTTAATCCCATTTGCCTTGTAAAAAAAAACCTAAAAAAAAAGAAGAATATTATATACTTTAACAGCAACATTGTGTGACGATCAACTACAATACCTTAGCTCTTCTCAGCAATATAGTGATCAAACACAATTCTAAAAGACCTGTGAGGAAAAATGTTATCCACATCTAGCCAAAGATCTGGAAACTGAATGCAGATCAAAGCAAAACATTTCCACTTTTTTATATTTGATTTTTTTGTTTTATCTTTCACAAGGTTTTTCTCTTTTGTTCTAATTCTTCTTTCACAGTGTGACTAATATGGAGGTATATATAACACAAATATACATGTATAATCTATGTTCTATTACTTGCTATCCTATGGTGGATGAGGGAAGAGTGGAAGGGAGAAAATTTTACAAAAATGAATGTTGAAAATTATCTTTACATATAATTAGAAAAATAAATAAATTATTTTTAAAAAAGAATGTCCTTTTTTATAAAGAATGAGGCAAAGTTTTAAAACAATATTAAGCTTTAGTAGCTTTAAGCTAAGATTTCAAAGTTTTAAAAGATGCACTAGGAATTTGAGGACACATTCAACTATTTTTTTAATTTCCCATTTCTTTCTTTAAAATTGAATGATTAACCATCCCTCTCCCTGGTTATTACTGTGAATGCCTTCAATAGTAACTTAATGAGTAAAAGTTCCTTATTCAGTCTGTCAAACTCTATTTATCCACTTTTAATCTGATTTGAGCCAGAATATCAGAAAACCAAGGTTGTTAAAGACTATTAAATTCAAGGTAACAAGACTAAATAAGAGCCCAAGGAATAAAGGGTACATTTAACATAAAGGTTTGATAATAACTGTTTTGGGTGCTCAGAAACTTGGGGAGGGAGGTGTGGGGGCATGGAGATCACAGCCATTTGGATAAAGTACCCAGTTTAAATTAAAAATCATTGACTATAAGAGAAGAAAGAGCCTTAGAAATTACTTAATACACCCCCTTCATTTTGCCCAAAATCTCATAGCAAGTTAGTGCCAGAGCTGGAATCCAAGTCTCGGCTCCCAGAAGATGGCTAAATGCCATCACCGATGTTTATTGATCTATGTTACTGCTAAAATTCTATGGAGAAAAGAAATAAATACTTATGAAGTACCAGGCCAGGCCCTGTGCTATGTGCATTACCAATATTATCTCATTTGATCATTACAACAATGCTGTCAGGTAGGCATTATTATTATTATTATTATTATTATTATTATCATTATCATCATCATCATTATTATTATTATTATTATTATTATTATTATCTCCATTTTGTAGTTGAGGAAACTAAAGCAGACAGAGCTTAAATAACTTGTCTAGGGTCACATAGAAAGTAAGTGTCTGAGGTCGAATTTGAACTTGGATCTTCCTGAGTTCAGGCCTAGCACTTTTACCACTGTGCCACCCAACTGCCTCTAATCAGAAGAAGTGCCTATTATGTGAAAGTAAGAAGATATCTATAACTGATTCTTTTGTCTATGTTCTTCCCAAAAGAGGGAAAGACCTACATGCACAAGAATATTCATAGCAGTTCTTTTTTATGGTGACAAAGGATTGGAAATTGAGGAGAAACCCATCAACTGGGGAAACTATAGTATATAGATATAATGGAATATTATTATTCTGTAAGAAATGATCAGCATGAATATTTCAGAAAAACCTGGAAAGACTTACATGAACTGATACTGTGATGCGAGCAGAATCAGAAGAATATTATATACTTTAACAGCAACATTATATAATGATCATATTTTGGGGAGAGTGGTATTTTTTTTTAACTTCTTCCTAACCTCCACTCAAAGGAAACAAGAAAAATAGTAGACAAGGAAAACCTAGAAGTCCATCTGGTTTTATCAGCATGGGTCCTTCTCACTCCATAGTACTAAGACAAGGAGGGAAAAGAAGAAAATGAAGAAGAAAAATATTTATATAGCTCTTTAAGGTTTATAAATCACTTCTCATATGTGTAATATGTACATAGAAATGCACATTATCTCATTGTACAACAACCCTGTGAAAGAAGGGATATTGAATTACTATCCATCACCATTTTTGCAGATGAGGAAACTGAAATTCCGAGAGGGTAAATATCTTGCCCACAATCACACAGCTGGTTGACTTCAGAAATAAGATCTGAACTCAGTTCTTCCTTCTTCCAAATCTGGCAGACTATCTAGCATGAAATGCTTCAGGAAAATAGAGTCACCTTTCAGAGGCTATCTTGTGATGATGCACGCCTCTCATCTGGCTAAGCTGATCTTTGGAGCATGTTAATAACCTACAAAATTCCTGTGAATATCTTAATTGCTCATGTTCAGTGGACAATTCATTTAAGTGATTCTTCCCATTAGGGTAGTAACTTTAACTGTACCATAGGCAGAAAGAAATGTAAAATTCCCAGTTTTTCTCAGACAAACTTAGACCTACAGATATAGGCAAATATTAATAAACAAATAAATAGATATGTAATTTTTAAAACAATAACTGATCCTGTCTGAAAGTCTTTTATTGCCTCATACCATCCCTGGCAAAGATTTATGCTCTTCAGAATACAGAAAATCTTTTAATAACTCATTGAAAAGTTAACAACTGTATTTGCATTTTGCTTGTGACAGGCTTGTGATCCCTGAACTCTGTTCAAACTGAATTATGTTTCTGAATATATACAAAGAAAATTAAGAAGACATTGGCCAACAAGAACAATTTCATCAACTCATACTGCCAACCACAATCTGGGGTTTCAATTTGGGGTTTTGTGGTCAACATATTGGAATTACTTCAGTCTAAGAACATGTTGAAGAAAAGTTGATAAATCTGTCTCAGAGGAA
The DNA here is from genome assembly GCF_037893015.1 of Macrotis lagotis. NCBI lineage: Eukaryota > Metazoa > Chordata > Mammalia > Peramelemorphia > Peramelidae > Macrotis > Macrotis lagotis. Next base: position 817,597,790 of record NC_133658.1, on the reverse strand, counting down.
CTAGTGTACATAGGCTTAAAAGACCCTTGGAAATCATATAGTTCAGTCCCAGCCCTTTACAGATAAATATGAAGAAAGAGATACAAGGAAGTGACTTGTCAAAGGTCAACCATTAACTCGATCCAGTGCTAAAATTTGCAGCCAAGTCTTTGGAATCCAAGAATAGCATTTTTTTATTGACACAAACTGATACCACCATGTTGTACCTTACAAACTAGCCCAGGACAAGTGAGGACATTAATAGGTTTATCTGAATCTGGAACTGCCATGGATACCAGGAAAATTAGATGTCATTCTGGTCACCCTGTGGAGCAGTGAGGGTGAGTAATAGCTTCCACACCTGAAACCAGAAGCCCCCTCCCCCTCTCTCTCCTTATGCTAACAGTCTACCCATGAGTCCTTATGGATTAAGAAATGTTCCTCCTGAACTGTCATCATTCTGAAACCTCTGACTTAACTTACCTGAGAGAATAAGAAGTCAGATACATTGCAGAGGAGGCCACTTTTGCTGATTTTGTAACTATCATTCTCACTTAATCCTTGGCCAGACCTCAGGCAATGTTTATTTTAGCCTGGCACATAAAGTTTATAGAGTCATAGAATGTTGGAGCTAGCAAGTCATAAAAATAACCTAAACCAATACTCTCATTTTATAGATGTGGAAATTTCTTCAGGAACACACACGCAATACTAATAATGTTAATAATTCAGGACAAGGTCCTAACCAAAAAATAAAGAAGGGTCATTCTGAAACAATCTTGATTTAGCAATCTACACAGATTATTCAAGGAAGCAAGAGAAATTGGGAAACAGTTCCAGGCTGTAAAATGTTGTGGTAATGGTAGTTATTGTTTTCAATTCTTCATGATCCTATCAACCATACTGCCCTTGGAGTTGTTTTGTTTTGTTTTGTTTTGTTTTGTTTTGTTTTGTTTTTTTGGCGAAGATACTGGAGGAGTAAACCATTTCTTTCTCCAGTGGATTAAGGTAGACAGATGTCAGATTTCTTACCTAGGGTCACACAACTAGTAAGCATCTGAGGTCAGATTTTATCTCAGGAAAGTGAATCTTCCTGAGTCAAGGCTTGATGATCCATCCACTATATCCATCCAGCAGCTCTTCCATTACCCTATATAACAAATACAGACATCAAAACATCCTGGAGAATTTAATAAATTGTGTTGTAATTAGACCAAGTTGTTGATTTCTGAATTATAAAAAGTCATGGGCGGAAAGGCATATTAATGAAGAATATTTTTTCCAGAGATCTAGTTGTTAAACAGTTACTAACATATCATTGGATGTCATCATAGAAAATATGCATAATCTCCAAGCTCTATGCAATGAAAAGCCTTCAAAACATAGAGACCTAGCAGAAGAAATCAAGGCCATGTGTGAACAAGATGAGATACATAATATTCCCATTGTCTAGTCTTCTATGAACATTATTACATTCCAATACTTTTATCCAATTAAAAAAAGTCATTTTACCAATCTGTGCAAAAATCAGTAGAATAGTAAAACTGTTTGGCAAACCTCCAAGCACAATGTAAATATTTTTGTCAATGATCTGACTTGTCAAATGTTTGACATCATTTTATCAAAAAATACGGTAGCAAAGCAAATTATCTCTACTGAAAAAAGATGAGAAGAAATGAATGATAATAACATTTTTAAAGTACTTTAAAAGTAGGTGGGTGCTGTGGTAGATAGAGTACCAACCTAGAGTCATGAGAACCCAAGTTCAAATCTGGCTACTTAAAAGTTATATGACCTTGGACAAGTCACTCAATCCTGATTGCCTCAACTGAAAAAAAAAGTACTTCACAAGCTTTAAAGTCAAATAAAAATATGAATTGTTATAGGCTCACTCATCTTTATAAATTAACAGATAATATTTCCCTAAAACTTTTTTGGCTAGAAAAGTTTTCTCCTAGCCACTTTTCAACCCCCAGTTGTAGAGTTTGACCCACTTGGTTGTCACAAGTTCTCTATAATGTTCTAGCATCTCTCCAACAACCTAGCATGTATTTTTATCACTGACTGAATACCTGCTAACCTCTATTTCCACTGAAGATAAGAAGAAATGGAACATGGTTGTAAATTCTGTCAAGAATTTCTCATCAATATTATTATATTACTATAAAATATTTTTTGGTCAGCTGTTTTTCAGTTATGTCAGATTCTTCTTGAGCCCCTCAAGAACTTTCAAGTCAGGTTCTATTTCACTTTTTTTTTTTAATCTTGTGGTTCCAGGGGCATATACAAGGGATTCATAATCTTTGTTTATATCACTGAGGCCATTAGCAGTTGACTGAAGCTTATTGACCCCTTTTCAGAATAAAGTTTAAAAATTTATATAGACTTTGTTATTCTTGGTTTTTTGGTCTGTTTTCTTTTGCAACATGGCTAGTTTAGAAATGTTTTGCATAACTACACATATATAATCTATATTAAATCGCTTGCTTTCTCAAGGAGCTGAGAAAGATTTGTAACTCAAAAGTTTTTTAAAGAATATTGAAATTTGGGGAGACTAGGTGGTGCAGTGGATAGAACACCAGCCCTGGAGTCAGAAGTACCTGAGTTCAAATCTGGCCTCAGACACTTAATAATTACCTAGCTGTGTGGCCTTGGGCAAGCCACTTAACCCCATTTGCCTTGCAAAAACCTAAAAAAAAAGAATATTGAAATTTAAGGGTATCTAGGTGGTCAGAGAATAGAGACTGGGGCTACAGTCAGGAAGACCTCAGTTTCAATCTAGCCCTTAGATACTTACTAGCTTTGTGGCCCTGAGTAAAGCACTTAACTCTGTTGGTCTCAGTTTTCTCATTTGTAAAATGAATTAGAGAAGGAAACAGCAAACCCCTCAATTATATTTTGCCAAGAAAACCCCAAATATGAGATCATGAAAGTGAGATATCACTGAAAACAACTATAACAGTAAAATTGTTCAGCACTGGGTACAACTATATCTTTTTTAGAGCTTGTCTTTAAAAGAAAAATGTTAAAATTTTGTTTATATATAATCAAGAAAAAATTAAATGAAAAAATAAAATGCAGAAAATAAAATACACAAGTTACAAAGGAAACCAATTCTATTGAGAAACTGATATAAAAATCTTGTCTTTAAATAACAAATTCATCAACTCCAGATATAGCAGAAGCACATGTACACAGGGTTTTCTAAGATATACACAGATCAGTTCAAAATAACACTTAAAAACCTCCTTGAGATTGTGATAATGATTTATCTATGAGCAGGTATCCAGGATAAGCATGGTAACTCATGAACTCAAATAGTTACATGGCTCCTTGTAAGTCACTTAATTGCTGGCTACCTCAGTTTCCTCATCTGTAAATTGAGAATGATAATAGCATCTATTGTTCAGGTTTGCTCTAAGAATAAAATAATACCATAGCATTGGACTGACAATCTTGTGAGGTAAATTGCATTATGTATTTTGTATACTGTATAATATACACTTTTATTGTATTGTATTATGAATACTGCTATGAGACCCTATGAAGTTATATGATTTTTCTGTAGTTGCATAGCTTGTAATTGACACAGACAACAGACCCTAGCTTCATCACCAAAGGTTGGCACTTTGCTTTACTGCCCCTAAAATCTAAAGAAATATGAAAAAAGGAATCTAGAATGAATAACACTGCTGCAGAACAACACTGAAAATTTCCTTGGACAGAATTCTGAAAATGACCACTTCTCTCTGCCTGGAGCAGAAAGTGAATGGCATACAATTGACCTTAACTGAAGAGCTTGTGAGGTTAACTAAAGCTATGTAAGGACATCCCGACACCAAATTAACATTCAGTGGATGCTAACCCTTAGTAACAGGTGTGAAGAGGCTATTCATCAGGTGGACCTGAGAAGGTAAGTTCATAAAAATTTCATAGAAAGCAATTGAGGATACTTAAAACTCTCTATGGGGGGATGGCTAGGTGGTGCAGTGGATAGAGCACCAGCCCTGGAGTCAGGAGTACCTGAGTTCAAATCAGGCCTCAGACCTTTAATGATTGCCTAGTTGTGTGGCCTTGGGCAAGCCACTTAACCCTGTTTGCCTTGCAAAAACCTAAAAAAAACCTCTCTATCTGGAAACCCATCAAAGTCTGGAAGCTCACTTCACCCACAGACTGTTCTTATACTGGAAGTACCCTTTTCCCGCCTGAAGTCTCTCCCTTTGATTGGCTATGCTATAAAATATCAAACCACATGGCTGGGTGGCATAGTGGGGGTGAATGGGTGGCATAGTGGATAAAGCACCAGCCTTGGAGTCAGGAGTACCTGGGTTCAAATCTGGTCTCAGATACTTAACAATTACCTAGCTGTGTGGCCTTGGGCAAGCCACTTAACCCCATTTGCCTTGCAAAAATCTATTTAAAAAAATATATCAAACCAATTTGAGCCTTTGAAGTGTAGCTATGTGGCACAGCAGAGGGAATTCCAGACCTGGAGTCAGGAAAATTTTCCTGTGGAGCATGGCTGTAGCCACATTGACACCTTTGCCCAGAGTTTATAAGATTAAGGCCAAAATAATCCTCCCTTATATATTTTCTGGTGTTAGTGATCCTGCTTTGACCATTTCTAACCTATCTGGAGAATGATCACAGGTGATGACTCTGGACACTTTGACTTCCTTCCCTAGAGGTTCCAGTAGTTAGTTCAAGTTTGCCTTTGTATAGTACTGGATGTGTTTGTTTACCTCTGGGTCAGCATTTAACCAATCCGAAAGCCTGAACTTTTTCTAATCCATCCCTGAGAACATATTGATCTCTGCTAGGACCCTCAACATGGTGTTACAGTGGATACAACCCTAGACCTGGAGTCAGGAAGACCTGAGTTAGAATTTGAATTCAGATGCCTATGCAAGTCATTTAACACTTTTTGCCTCAGTTTCCTCATCTTTAAAATGATCTTGAGAATGAAAAAAAAAATTCTGCTAGCTTTTTTGCAAGAAAACTCCAAATGGGGTTAAGAGTCAGACACGACTGAACAACAAATGGACCTCAATGATGAGTGTATGTGTTAAGTTGTAGGAAGGAATCAGAGGGTTGTTCTGAGCTAATCAGGAATCTCAGGTGCCTGATTAGCAATTATTGGGCTAGATCCATATATTGGAATGCCATTCTGAAGTCCTATTTGTCACTAAAGTATAGTGGAGAAAAATATAGTGGAGAAAACTGTCCTCCTCTGGATGACGAAACAAAGAACTGTCCAGAATCCTAGTGAGAAAGGGAAGAGGCATGAGAAAGACCTATACAGAAGAAATTCCCCAACATTCACCTTACAATTCATTCCATCTCCTTTCTAAGCCCTTCTCTAATAAGTCATACTTTTCTGGAATGGCCAGGGAATGTGATAGTCTATCTAATAAAGTCATCATAAGTACTTATGAATCCTATGAACATTCAGAAGGCACTTTTAAAATCTTTAATGAACCTAAAATCAACATCAAAAAATGTCTTAGAGATATATATAGTCCAGTGAATCTTAATCGTTTGGCAGTCCGGTGAAGTCAAGAAAATACTGTTTTAAATAATAGTTGTTGTTCAGTTGTTTTTCAATCATGTTCAACTTTTTGTTATCCCATTTGATGCCTTCTTGACAAAGATGATGGTATGGTTTGTCATTTCCTTCTCCAGTCCATTTTATACATGAGTAAACTGAGGCAAACAGAACTAAGTGATTTGCCCAGGGTCACACAACTAGGAATTATCTGAAATTCAAGTTTTCCTGACTCCAAGTTCAGCACTCTATCCACTGCTGTTGTTATGTTTCATTTAGAGGTTAGGGCAAATAAAGATATATTCTCACCCAAATTCTTGGACCCTCTGATGATATACAAGAAGTCAGTGGTCTCTTTAAGAATATCTGATCTATTCTAATCTGCTACTCTAGAAAAGAATTCCTTATACAATAATAAATGAATGAAAGCAATTAAGAAATTTTAGGGCAATTTATAGATATGGAAACTTAGTCTTAGAGATGAGCAGTCACCCAAGGTCACACCATTGATAAGTTAGCTCTCAATTCTTTTCCCTCAAATCCAGTGTCTTTCCTCTAAAATACAAGTCCTCCCAACCATGGAATATTCCAACCTTAGAAGCAAAGTCTGAATTAATTTACCTTCTCTCTGGAACCTTACAGGATGGCATCGTGAGGATGGCAGGGGAAGATCAGAGTTGGGTCAGACTAACAGACATTCATAATTATTATTATTATTAGTAGTAGTAGTAGTAGTAGTAGTAGTAGTAGTGGTAAATTGTTTATTGCTTATTTATTTATTTATTTACACATTACTAAAATAGTCTTGTTGTAAGAGTAAACATTAATCCCCACTCCTCCCATGGAAAAAAAGAAAGATCTCATGAAAAAATAAAGTGAGAGAGGGGGTGGAGCCAGGATGGCCACAAGAGGGGATAGAGTCTTTGGAGCTCTCTGATAAAATTCATCAGCTAAGGACTCTAACTAAACTTTCAAGAGACAGAACCCACAAAGGGACCCAGTGAGGCAGTTCTCCTACTCAAGGTAACCTGGAAAAGAGCAAAAAGGCTCTGCTCCCCAGATCGGAGAGGCAGCCTGCCAGAGGGGTGGCCCTCCAGAGCCAAAGAACTTCAGCCTCCGGGAGGCAGCCCCAGGACGCTGGAAGTCTCAGCTCACAGCAGCGGGGAAGTCTCCAGAGCTGCACCCCGAGGAGCACTGGCACAAAGTGGGGGAACAGCGGGGAACCTCTGCCAGAGCGAGCACGTGGAGCCCAGCCCTCAGGGCACACAGCCAGCAACTTGGTCTTTCCCCAGCCTAGACCCAGAAGCAGACGGAGCCCGTAAGCAGGAGCCCTCAGAGCATGAGCCCATTGAGCTAAGGGAGGGGAGTGAAGAGAGAATGCAGAGCTCTGTCCTCTACCTCTGGAACAGGACTCTGGGGCTCTGACCACATTCAGATCCTGATAGCAGTCTAGGCCCCCCCATAGAATAGCAGCCCCATGGCAGAGGGAGGTGCTTATGGTCATTCACAGACCAGGAGGGAGGACAGAGCCTCACACACTGAGACCCTTGTGGAGTGTCCCAAAAGCTCAAGAAGCACCCCCAAACCAGGCCCAGGCTGGGAAAATGAGCAAGCAAAGAAACAAAAGGAAGACTATTGAGAAATATTTTGCAAACGAGCCCAAGAAGGATCAAAATACTCAGTCTGAAGATGAGGAAGCACAAGCTCCTGCATCTAAAGACTCCAAGAAAAACAGAAATTGGGCTCAGGCTATGAAAGAGCTCAAAAAAGACTTTGAAAATCAAATGAGGGAGTTGGAAGAAAAACTGGGAAAAGAAAGGAGAGAGATGCAGGAAAAACATGAAAATGAAGTCAGCAGCTTAGTCAAGGAAATCCAAAAAAATAGCATGAATAATAGCTGAAGAAAATAGCATGCTAAAAACCAGCTTAGGTCAAATGGATAAAACAGTTCAAAAGGTTATTGAGGAGAAGAATGCTTTAAAAAGCAAAATTGGCCAGATGGAAAAAGAGATAAGAAAACTCTCTGAGGAGAACAAATCCTTCAGAAAAAGAATAGAATTCAGGGAGATTGATGAATTTACCAGAAATCAGGAATCAATACTTCAAAACCAAAAAAATGAAAAATTAGAAGAAAATGTGAAATGTCTCATTGAAAAAACAACTGATATGGAAAACAGACTTAGGAAAGATAATTTAAAAATTATTGGAATACCTGAAAGTCATGATCAGGAAAAGAGCCTTGACATCATTTTCAAAGAATTACTACAGGAAAATTGCCCTGATATTCTAGAAGCAGAGGGCAAAATAGAAATGGAGAGAAGCCACCAATCCCCCCGAGAAAGAGATCCCAAAAAACCGACCCCTAGGAATATTATAGCCAAGTTCCAGAACTCCCAAGTCAAAGAGAAAATATTACAAGCAGCCAGAAGGACACAGTTCAAATATCATGGAGCTACAGTCAGGATCACACAGGACTTAGCAGCAGCTACATTGGAAGCTCGTAGGGCTTGGAATACAATATACCGGAAGGCAAAAGAGCTTAGAATGCAGCCAAGAATGAACTACCCAGCAAGGCTGAATGTCCTCTTCCAGGGAAAAAAGATGGACTTTCAATGAACCAAGGGAATTTCAAATGTTCCTTTTGGAATGGCCAGAGCTGAACAGAAGGTTTGATCTTCAGATACAGGACTCGGGTGAAGCATGGAGATTGGAGGAGAGGGGGGAAATATGAAGGACTTAATGAGGATGAACTGCATGTATTCCTGCATAGAAAAATGACACATAATACTCATATGAACCTTCTCAGTTAATAGAGCAGGTAGAGAGAGCTTTTATAGTTGAAGCACAGGAGAAAGCTGAATTCGAAGATAAAATATGGTGTAGAAAAAAAGGGAAATGGAATGGGAGAAAGAAAAAGGAGAGGGGGAATAGTCTAAGATATTTCACATAAGATTTTTTTTTATTACAATGAGCTATTGCAATGATATGGAAGTGGGGAGGCAAGGGGGAATGAGGGAACCTTTGCTCTCATCAGAGATGGCTAGGAGAGGAAACAGCATATATATTCAATGGGGTATAGACATCTGGAGTAAGAAGGAGGGCGGAGCAGGGGGAAGGGGTGGGGATGTGAATAAAGGAGGAGAGGATGGACCATGGTGGGAGAGTGGCCAGATATAACACATTTTCTTTCTTACTTCTTGCAAGGGGCTGGGATTGGAAGGCCTGCCCAGGACCACAGGGCCAGGTAGATTCTGGGCCTAAGGGGTGGTATGGGGGCTCAGGGCTTCTTGGCCCCAGGACCAGGAATCTGTCTGCTGCACCACTCAGCAACCCTACAGCAGAGTCAGAGTGAAAGGAGAGAGAAAATAGAGTACATGGTAGTGGACAAATAAGAAAGGAGGGAGTTGCGATCAGCAATGGCAACGGTGGAAAAATATGGAAATAACTTTTGTGATGGAGTTATCATAAAGAATGAGATCCACCCATGACAGAGTTGTTGGTGTTGGAACAAAGACTCAAGCACATTTTTTGTTATTATTATTTGGGGGAGGGTGCAGGGCAAGTGGGGCTGGATGGCCTGCCTGGGGCCACATAGCAGGATGATCTTTGGGTGTCTGGGGCTGGATTTGGACCCAGGTGCTCCTGGCTCAAGGGCCAATACTCTGTCTGCCACCCAGCCACCCCTACTATTATTACTATTTTATTTTATTTGGGGTCTTTTTTTCTTTCTTTTTTTTATTTTTGCAGGGCAATGGGGATCGGGTGGCTTGCATGTCACATGGCTGGGTGATTGTTGGGTTTACAAGGCTGGATATGGACTCGGGTGCTCATGGCTCCAGGGCTGGTGCTTCTTCCATTGTGCCACCTGGCCATACCTATAATTATTACTATTTTTTTATTTTAATTTTTTTCTCTCCCCTTTACTTTTTTCACCCAAGCAAGTCTATCTAATATTCATGGGGGAGGAGGGGTATTTTGTTTACTTGTAAACAAGAATATTTTATTAATGTAAAAAAAAATTTGTACAAAATGAGAATAAAAAATAAATAAATAAATAAAGATTAAAAAAAAATAAAGTGAGAGAAAAAGAAAAAGAAAATTGTACTTCTATCTCTATCCAGATACCAGCAGTTCTGTCTCTGAGGTGGATCACATTTTCTATCATAAATCCATTAGAGAGATTGCTTCAATATTTTTTCCCACAGTTGCTATTGCTAATTGTATTTTCCTCCATCCATTCCTCCCCACTCCCATTTTTTTCTATTTTCTCTTTCTTCACTTCATCCCTCCTTAAAAAAAAGTGTGTTGTGGGACAGCCAATTGGCACAGCAAACACAGCACTGGCCCTGGAGCCATGAGGACCCAAGTCCAAATTCTACCCCAGACATACAACAGCCACCCAGCCCCATGGTGGACCTGGGCAGGCCATCCAACCTCATCTCCCTGCAAAAAAAATGCATTGTATCTGACTGCCCTCTATCATGATCTTCCTTCTCCTATCACCTACACTCCCTCCACTTTTCTTGTCCCCTTTCTCCTATCCCTTTCGTCTCCTTTTTTTTCTCTTGGGTAAGATAAATTTCTATACCCTATTGAGAATGAAGGCTCCTTCATTCCTTCTCCCCTTCCTCCCCTTCCACTCCATTACAAAAGTTTTTTCTTGACTCTTTTACATGATTATTTACACTTTACCTCTCATTTCCCTTTTTCCCAGTACATTCGTTTTTCGATCATTGACTCCACCTTTATAATATGTTGTGCTTTCCTATTCAGCTTCCTCCTAAGCCTCGTGCTCCTTCTAACTCCTCTAATAAATGAGGTTTATATGAGTTATCAGTATCTTCTTCCCATGCAGGAATACATGCAGTTCATCATCATTAAATCCCTCATAATTTACCCTTCTCACCCACCCTCTCTATGCTTCACCTGAGTCCTGTACTTAAAGATCAAACCTTCTGTTCAGCTCTGGCCATTTCAACAGGAACATTTGAAATTACCCTGTTTCACTGAAAGTCTATCTTTTCCCCTGGAAGAGAATGTTCAGTTTTGCTGGGTAGTTGATTTCTCAGTTGCATTCCAAGCTCTTTTGCCTTCCAGAATATCATATTCCAAATTCTAGAAGTCCTTTATGTAGATGCTGCTAAACCTTGTGTAATCCTGATTGTAGTGCCATGATATTTGAATTGTTTCTTTATAGATGCTTGTAGCATTTTCTTTTTGACTTGGGAGTTTGGGAATTTTGCTAATAATATTCCCGGAAGTTTTTATTTTGGGATCTCTTTCAGGAGGTGATTGGTAGATTCCCTCAATTTCTATCTTGCCCTTTGCTTCTATGAAGTCTAGGCTCTTTTCCTAATCTTGACTTTCAGATAGCCCAATAATTTTTAAATTATCTCTCCTCTGGATCTATTTTCCAAATCAGTTGTTTGTCTAATGAGATATTTCACATTTTCTTCTAGTTTTTCATTCCTTTGTTTTTGTTTTATTGTTTCTTGATTTCTCACAAAGTCATCAGCTTCCTTTAGCTCCATTCTACATTTGAAGGGGTTGTTTTCTTCAGAGAGCTTTCTTATCTCCTTTTCCATCTGGCCAATTCTGATTTTGTAGGTCTTCTCCTCATTAACCTTTTGAATTTATTTTTCCATTTGACCCAAACTGTTTTTAACATGTTATTTTCTTCAGTATTTTTTGGATTTCCTTCATCAATCTACTGACTTGGTTTTCATGATTTTCCTGTGTCACTCTCATTTCTCTTCCCAATTTTTCCTCTACCTCTCTTACTTGATTGTCAAAATCTTTTTTGACTTCTTCCATAGCCAGAGCCCAATTCCTATTTTTCTTGGAGGCTTTGTATACATAAGCTTGACCTTTTTCATCTTCTGGGTATGTGTTCTGATCTTCCATGGGACCAAAGTAATTATCCATGGTCAGGCTTTTTTCTGTTGTTTACTCATTTCACCAGTCTGTGCCCTGGTTTTGGAATGCTTCCCAAGCTTTGGAGTCATTATTGGGACAGTCTCCCAAGGACCTCAGTGTCTTATGAGAGGCTCTGAGTGCTCTCCTGCCAGTGCTCTGGTCTGTGGATGATCATAAGCCCCCCCTCTTCCCCAGAACTGTGAGAAGGGTCCCTGCTCTGTGGTAATGGTGGGGGGGAGTCCCAGATGGAAGCCAGGGTCTGGACAAAGCAACAGAGTCCTGGCCCAAGGATAGCAGAGAGAGACCTCAACAGTCTCCCTCGATCCTCCAACCTTACATGGAATGTACGCTCTGGAAGCCACTGTGGGGTGGCTCCACAGGCCTGCTTCTGTTTCCTGGACAGGGACTGTGCTGAGGGCAGCAGCTGGACTGTGGATCATGCTGGCCTGGGCTCCACGGTCACTCTGACAGAGGTCTTCCAGGTTGTGCTTGATGTTCCCTGGGTAGGGAGCTCTGGAAACCACTGCTGTCCTAAGCCCAGGTGCCCCCAGGGCCCCAGGTGGCTTGAGCTGTCCCTGGAAGGCTAGACTTCCTTCTCTCCTGGCACAATCTGACGTTAGCTATGCTTCCATCTCTACTGACCCTAGCAGAACAGAACCTTCTCATGAATCTTTCAAGTTACCTTGAGCTGTAAAATTAATTCACTGGGTCTTTCTGTGGGTTCAGTCTCTCTAAAATTTGGTTTAAGTCATAATTTTAAGGTTTTGGGGGAATTTTAAAGGAGACCTGTAAATTCCTGCCCTCATGCTGCCATCTTGGTTCTATGAGCACCCACCCCTCCATCCCATAAATTCTTACTTGATGAGAAAAACTGCCCTCATCAAGGTGGCCATGGGGGAGAGATGGGGTCACTAAATCTGTTAACCCAAGATTTAAAGGTCTATTCAGGCTACAAAAGGACTCCTGTTGCCACTGGAGATGTGTTTACACATCAGCTGGTGCCAGACCAGGAAGTCAAAAAAGTCTAATTCCAGTGATAAAACAGACTCAGGGCAATCCCACAGATACATGACCTGTTTCAGGGGAAGTCAAAGCTATCTGGCATAGGGGAAAGTTTATTAGTATATCTTTATGGTTGACAAGTACCCCAATAATTCTAAAAAAGAAGCACCACTGGAAGAAAAAAGAGCAATAGTTAAAAATGGAAGACAGCCAGAAAATGTATGTTTTCAGAATTGTTAGTGATGTGTGTATGGGAGGAGGAAGAACATCTATGTATACTTGTGGAAGGGTATGTATGTTCATATGTGGATAGGTCATGTATCTGTGGGATACATTCACAATAAATCAATATGCATTTATTAAGTCCTTACTAGGTGCAGGCATAGCACAAGGCCCTGGAGAGATAAAGAAAAAAACCTAACCGATACCCTCAAAGAGCCTGTATTCTAATGGCAAAGATAATATACAAATAGCTATAAAGATACAAGATATATTCAGTATAGAGGCTTATTATGAAACAGGGAACAACAAGATAGAAGACAATATCAGCTCCAATCATCACAGAATCTCAAATCTCTCCAAATTAGGAATTATGAGCAAAATATAAAGTGTTTTCAGCTGTCAGTCTAGCATAACAAGAACTCAAGTAAAGTAATAGTTCAATCAATAACAGAGAAGGTTAATCTCTAATCCTTAGTATATTCATTTGAAACTCTTCCCCCACCACCCACCATACTGCAGCAACAAGGCTGCAAAAACCAACCCACAAGCTTGTATTAGAACTAAACTCTTTGCCTCCCTCTTTGTCAGTGATACAGATAACCAAATTGGCAGTGCAACAGCACTCTGGACTGCAATAGGCTCAATTAGAAAACTGAGAAACAGTGGGAACTTGGCAGGACAGGTGTGTATAGCTGAATGCCATTCCTCTAAGCCTAAGGAAAAGAACCTAGCACTCAGTCTTGTCACTTCAAATGTCCCTGGGGACAGAAACTGAAGTGAATTGTTCAGTGTAGGAGAAACCTAAGATGACTCTGAGGTCCTGTCCCAAAGAAAGAAAAAAAAGGCAAGACTCATAAAATGAGCAATATGGAGGAAAAAAATATTTAAAAAAAAGACTAAAATTACTAAAATCCCAAAGAGGAAGAAAACTTATTTAAAGACTGTAGATATAAATACATAAATACACATGGGAGATATTAATAACAGAAAGGAATATGACCTCAAGATGTGCTAAATAAAAAAATAAAAGTTGGATAATCCAGGAATAAATATTGCAAAACAAAGGAAAATGAATCAATACTTGAAGACAAGGAGATGTTCCTGT